>NC_092863.1:9640465-9981651 GCF_032062135.1 Pyxicephalus adspersus | reverse complement strand
CTCTCTCTCTCTCTCTCTCTCTCCCCCCTTACTAGTAAGTGAATTCCTGCATTCCAAGCTAGCAGGGGAGCAGTTTCATCAGACGATTTTGGTCTCTTACCTGTGATATGATGAGTGATATGTTATATGTCACCAGCAGCAGATTCACCCTTCTGATATGGCCTTATGACCTGACATGCTTCAGACGTGTGGAAGGGGCTCCTGTCTTAGCCCCCCTCCCCTCCCCTGGTATCCAGTGCTGACAGGTATTTCTGTCCTGATAAATAGGTGAAAATAGATAATATTATCAAGGATTACAGGAAATAACATATGACAGTTAAAAAAAAATTATAGAGCAATTCTATCGTATACATATATGCACATATATTATTTTACATTATTATTATTATTTTTTTTTTGATATAGAACTCTATGGGTACATTCAGTTAAAAACTGAAGATGTGAGCTGTCTAAAAGGAAATAAGCTCCTATTTGTAAGAAGAGTATTTCACTTCATAACCCACATGCTGTGTTTTAGGCCTTGAGCGCTGCTTAAAGAGTTCTGTGTTGTGTCCACAAGCTGCAAATCAGTATGGGGTGGCCTGCCTCAGGGTCGTCATCTTTTTCTATTAGCAAGCCTGAAGCATTCCCCGTGAACTTGCCACCAACCTGCTGATACAGAATTTTTTTTTATGAAAAATTATACAATTACTTTAAAGCAAAGCTGTCATAAAAAGGGATACTGTGACTACCATTGATGATTCCCCTGGCTGTCATGCTAGCCTGCAAGCCTGCTTTTAGGTTCTGTTAGGTTCTTACACAGCTCTATTCAAATGAGTGATTTGCTTCAAACACATTTTAATATTTCAGAGGGCTATACCTTATATCCTAATATAGTACACATTCCTTCTTGTTTTATTTTGCCTATATTTGTCTTTATACTAAATATATTTTTATACTCCTTTTGACAATTTCAGAAAGGCTTGTGAAAAACCTGAAAGGAAAGCAGATAGGAAATATTCAATTTAAACAGCATATTTTGGCAACCAGCAGCTGGACATAAAGCTTTATTTCTTCATAGGGCAATTTCTTCAGGTGTGTAAATAAAGGTATATATCTGATGTGTTTATTGTTTTACCGCTGGTAGCTCTTAGGCATGTTGTATGTGGTCATATTTACAGTTCATTTGTATAAACTGTAACAAAATTTCTTGATTTAAAGTACTAAACCCAAAATTTTACCCAAAGGTTAAATTCTAATTGCAATCAGACTGAAAAGTCAATATAAACAGTGTATAGAAACAAAGTACTACTATACCTTCAACTATATTTACTATATCCACAGCTCACAGTACATTAGTGCAGTGGTCAGTGAGAATGCAAGAATGTCTCATTGCACACAGAACCCCTAGTAACCTCTAGAGGAACCCTTAGTTGAGAAACACTGGTGTAGACTGCATTTCTTCTCATCTCTGAATTCAGCTGGCGGGAGGATCCATAAGATCTGTTACTCAAATAGGAAGAACCGTAGGTAGCCATACTACATTTCTCAGCACCCCTCCATTATAATGTAAACCAATGTGTCTACAGCAGGATTAGATGGTAAGCAATTGTTTGACCACAGACTGTTAATGGGAAACTTAAAGCAATGAAGGGTCTGGATTGTGTGGGAACAAACTGTTGCATGCAATGACAGCCACACAGTGGGGTTTTGAATTTGAAAAGGTATTCAACATGACTGCTTTAGGAATTTGCTTTGAACTATTTTGGGTTTAGTTTTTATTGTAACTACCTCCACCCATAAACATCAGAGGACTGAGCTCCATCCGAACCCATTCTTACCTCACCTAGCCTGTGTGTATATACAAGGCCAAACAAAATATACATTCCAGCTTTGTTAGATGTTTTACTTTACAAACCATTCACATGCAATGTTCTTAATGTTGCCCTAAATCTTATATCAAACCATTGTAGTGGTCTTCAACATGCTTACAAAGTTAGCCAGAATTCTGCACCCTTGTTCCTGAAATTGGCCCTTTGCTGTTATCTGCACAGTCCCAAGGTCAAATCATAGGTATCCTTAGCAACCTTTGTTTTGCTTTACTATTTTCTTGCTAAACCTAACTGTTTCATTACCCAAATAGTTTAACCACCTTGCAGTTAAGCCCGACCTTCGCTCGGGCAAAAAAAAACTGCAAGGATGGTTAAGCCCGAGATTTTGTACATCCATACTTACCTGGTCCCCCTGTGCTCATCCAGCGTCGTCCTCCATCGATCATCGTCCGCCGAAGATTGTAAGCTCTTCGGGGCAGGGTCCTCTCCTCCTGTATCACTGTCTGTATTAGTCTGTCATTTGCAATCCCTATTTATTGTACAGCGCTGCGTAATATGTTGGCGCTATATAAATCCTGTTTAATAATAATAATAATAATAATAATATTTATAATAATGCAGTCACATACCTGAAACAATCATACAGATAACACAATTACTGAACACCTGAGCTGTATACTCATTCTGAGTCTGGGATTTTGAAGGGATTAGAGAATCAAAACCCCAACCAGGCAAGTTGGTTGTCTTCAAAGGCAAGATCAGTAGAAGAAAATGATATAAATGCTGGAAAATGTGTCTGTAAAACATGTACCTAAGGAAAAGCTTGACCTTCTTGAGGGAGTGCATTCTTTGGTCACTATTTATAAAGATCACAAAACATTTTTACTTCCAAACTGCCCAGAACACAGATTCTTAACAAGCCCTCTGGGTCTTATTTGTTCTGACTTCCTCACATTCTATCAGGGGCAAACACCAATAAAGCAGACAACCTTTCCCATTCATTTGATCATAAAGATGCTGAACCTTGACATATATTTAGCCATAATAAATCCGGCTTAGAACCTTTTAGTATTCCACCTGGAATGCATTTTTTTTATATTTCTATTCTATTAACCTAGTTTGGTACACAACTCTAAGCTTTTTAGCCATTAGGGACTTCGTAAGTTTTTGTACTGTATCTCACATTAGTACAGGGGGCACACATACTTTTTCTGTGTATGCCAAAAACACAGCCTAAAGGGGTCCCTTTTATTCTACATCTTTCTCTAGCTTTACGCAAATGTCCTTGGATGCCGCTTTTCATGAATTTCATCGCTAACCCGTCCTGTTCCCATGCTTGTGGGTGGGAATGCTTTGCTTGTGTTATTAGGTCTTTACTCTAGGGCTATTTTTACCTAGCAGATGGGTTTGACTTAGGTTAGACAGATATTTTTTGCATTTGGATCATTTTCTTGTTAGTAGACCGTATTCTCCCCAGAAGTAATTTTAGGCTGGGTGGCTGGAAGCTGTAGGCAGGTGGTGGGCCCTGTATTGTGACCCAGCTTTTCCGTAGCACCTATAAACAGCGGGGTGATTGCCGAAAAGTGCTGGGTGGTGTGCCCAGCTAAAAGTAGCTGGGGAGAACACTGGTAGATTTTGCAAATAGTTCTGATCCTTTGGATAAGACCTTGTATAGAGAGTCTCTTTTGTGGGCCACGTATACCTTATGGGTTTAAATTTTGTTCTTTCAGGGAGGATACCAGTTATAATAGAAAAGCACCCACAAGCTTCTCCAGTATTCCAAACTCTCACACACTAAGTGTTTTTTTTTCTTTTTCTTGACAACACCAGTACACGGAAAAGCTCACACATTTCGTCATGCAAACTCTTGAATTTATTTGTTAACCCAGCTACATGGTGGCGAGGAGCAAATGTACAGTGTCATTGTACACTGGTAATCCTGAAAGCGAAAATATATTCAACGTGCTTACTTGCCATTTCTGGAGTATTCCTGTCCCTAACAAAATGGGCAATGATGTCTGCTGTTTCCATTAACAACATATTTTGATTGAGTACAGCATTCTCTTTGGCTGAGGGGATGAAACACTCTCTAATAAGTAACTTCACATTGTGGAACTTTCTCTACACAGAACAGAAGAGGATGCCAGGATTTATGATGACAGGGCAGGAGAAAAGAGGAGGTGAGACTTTCAACACTAAATAGGCAGAAATACAAATATACAAGTTATTTGGCATGTCACATACTATGTAGTGAGGATGTGTGTGTACGGTATATATGTATGTGTATATAATATATATTTATAATAAATGAATACAAATGACCTTTAGCCAACCAGTGATTCGACATTTTCTACTTACATTGCTGATTTTATGCACTTCATTGATCACTGCCACCACATACATAGGATCATAAGAACAAGAAAGTACACCTTCTTTCAATTATAATTGGAAGTTCATTAGGCAAATACAACCTCAATTACACATACTACAATTTGTCATTTATTTATCATAAGATTAATTCAAAATATAGAAGCCTATAGCCTATAAATTGTGAAAAATAAAGTACAATAAAGTACACTCCTACCACTTTCACAGAAATTAGTAGCAGCCAGGTTTGAGCTAACATGCACTTGATTACCCAATCATCAGCAAGTGTGATCACTTCTACAAAAGTTGAAGTTTTGGCGGTCTGGTCCTGGACTGGAGTATTCAGGCGTGTGTTAACACAATGTCAAAGAGGAAAGACATCAGCAAAGATCTAAGAGAAGCAACTATTGCTGCCAATTTATCTGGGAAGGCTTATAGGTGCAAATTCCAAACAATTTAAAGTCCATCATTCTACAGATAAAATGAGAAAGACAGTTGCTAATCTTCCCAGGGGTGCACTTCATTGCAAATTCACCCTGAACTTGGAATGCCATGCTTGTAGAGACTGCAAACAAACTCAAGATCTACATCTTAGGGTCCACAGGCCTTGGTTAGCATGTTGGATGTTAATGTTCATGACCGTACATTTCGAAAGAGACCACACAAGTATTGCATCTGAACAAACAACAAGATTTCTGGCACAATGTTCTTTGGGCAGGAGACCAAAGTGAAGAAGTTTGGCAAACAGCAAACACAGCATGCCCGCACAAACCCCTATAACAACTGACAAGCACAGTGGCGGAGGGGTGAATGTTTGAGATTGTTTTGCAACCAGAGGACCTGGGCACCTTGCAGTCATTGGACCTGATTTAATAAAGCCCCCCAAGATAAGAGAATACACTTTCATGAGTGAAACTGGTTGATTCAGCAAACCTTGAATGGCTCTGTCCAGGATTCAAACTATTTGCTAGCAAATCGCAAAATGAGTTTGATGAAATCCATTCCAGGTTTGCTGTATTACCCAGCTTCACTGATGAAAATGTATCCTCCCCATGGAGAGCTTTAATAAATCAAGCTTATTGAGTTGACCATAAACTCCTCTTTATACCAAGGACAATGCTCCAAACAACACCAGCAAATCAACACATTAGCTGAAAAAGGAAAAAATAAGTTGCTGCAATAGCCCAGACAAAAAGATAGGCAAATGCCTGGAAACTTCAATGAACTGAAGCAATGGTATAACAACCGGTGGGTACAAACTGAAAGATAAAGTCATCATGAAAATGATTGTTTCTACCAAAGGTGGTTTTACAAGCTATTGATTCATGAAGTGTACTTTTTGTCACACGTGGCTTCTCCATTTTGGCCTAATTTTTTTAAAACAAAAGTTACAAAGTTTTTTGTTTCTTTTTTTAACAGAAGTTTTTAGCTGTTTTAGGTGCATTTACAATGCAATAATTATCCTAAATTTGGTAATAGTTAAATATAGTTGTTTACGGTGCGTAGCACAACCAAAGAAGTTGTAAAGTTTGATAAAAATGTGGTGATTTGGAAATTGTAGTACAGGTAAATCGTCTGCTACCTGTAACAATATTGGTTGACTGTGTTAGATTGCAATATTATTTTTGGCCACAAGGTGTCAGAATAACCTTTTTAAAATAATTAAACATTCTCGAATAGGTAGAGATTCTAAGTGTACATAGATACATATTTATATTTAGAGTTCAGATAGCAGTCTGACCTATAGGGATAAACCAAGCATCTGTGTGCTGCTGTTGGTCTGTGGACACGAGAGCAGTGTGGCAGATGCTTTCAAATGCTTGTGATGAGGACAGATGTTCTAATGGCTTTATGTGTTATTATTATTATTATTATTAATAAACAGGATTTATATAGCACCAACATATTACGCAGCGCTGTACATTAAATAGGGATTGCAAATGACAGACTAATACAGACAGTGACCGTGCGTGTGATGAGGTTATGAGTGAGGAAGTCAGTAGTAGGTCATTGGAGGCTTTATGCGTTGACAACCATGTCATCCTTATTACCTTAGATGACCAATCATATTATCAGACATGTTTTATCTTAACTTGATTTCTTGTATTATTTTTATACTATCCAATATTTATATAGTGCTGACACAGTACTTTACAAAGTCCATAGCCATGTCACTAGCTGTCCCTCAAAGGGGCTCAGAATCTATGTCTCTACCATAGTCACATGTCATTAAAACAGGTCAGTTTTTTGGAGGGAAGCCAATTAACCGAACTGCACGTTTTTGAATGTAGAAGGAAATCATAGTACCCGGGGGAAACCCACGCAAACACAGGGAGAACCTGAAAACATTATGCAGATAAGAGTCCTGGCCGAGATTCAAACCTGGGACCTAGCGCTGCAAAAGTCATGGTAATCGCTGAGCCACAAAGATAGCAGTGGCCTTATTGTGATCTTTGTAAATGTTTTGAAGTAGATTGTAAAATGTCTACAGCACAGATAGTCACTTCATACATACATGTTATTTTTAGATCTGCTGCTACTTTCATTCGTATTCTTTTCATAAGTTATCAAGGGCTGGATATTTTTTCCAGTTTTTTTCATCCGACCCCTGTCACCTCTAATGACACAGCACTGCATTTTAGAAATTTGCACAATTGAGTTCTTCGATATTTCTTATACTTGTTACAGTGTGGCCCTCGGGTGAGATGTTGCAAAACTTTCATACTATTCAACCTGTTGCATCTTGAGATATGTGATGTGGATATCCCAGGAGGTCATCCTCTCCTTATGAGATTAGATTTGCATGGAGGCAGTTTGTAGCCCTCTAGATCCTTCTTTAGGACTCCAAACTAATTTCTGTCCCACCATGTTTTGCTTGTCAGGACATTCCACTTCTTGTATTTATGAAGCGAAATCAGGTCTTGGATCCTCAACCTCTGTCCTACAGGAACTAATACAAGCACAGAAAGTTGGGAGAGCAAAGATCACAAGCAATGACATAAAAGAAATGAGTATAGCTTAGCTTGGACAACAAATTCTCCCGCAATTACCATAGATAACTCTTCTGTCTTTAGTTTACTCTTAGAGAGTTAAAGGGGAAAAGATCATTTTCATTTTTCCCTGAAACACTTAATTAAAAACTTTTAATTAATTCTGTCTGTGAAAACTTTCTTTTGACAAGTGTGATTTATTAACAGTGACTTTCTCACAAGCATGTTTTTTTTTCTATGAATAATGTATGCTAATATTATAGAGACTCAATCCATTGTAGGTACTCGATGTGTTTACAGTTTGCCTTGCAGCAACCCAAGTGTAGTCATTAATGAATAATGTATGCTAATATTATAGAGACTCAATCCATTGTAGGTACTCGATGTGTTTACAGTTTGCCTTGCAGCAACCCAAGTGTAGTCATTACCAGGCGACTAACTTATGGAATAAGCCCCTATTCTTGCCAAGATTATGTTACACCCTTGCTGAGAAAAATTAAGCATTGAATGGGCTACACCCATAAACCTTTTCTAGTTGTTATAATTCTTTCTTTTTAGCATTGTGTTTTCAGTTGATTTTGGCTTTATTACCAAATGTGTTTGTGTACAGTTGAAATCAGAAGTTTTATATACACAAAGTAAAAGCTTAAAAGTTTATTTTATAACCCTTTCGCAGACTTTATACTAGCAAACTTTGTGAACTTTATTCACAAACAGATTATAGCCTATTAAAAGAACATTTATGAATATGGATACTGCCATTTCTAGTCATCTTGTAAATATGATAGGTGCTTGTGGCTACGCTAGTCCTGTGTCTTTAACACAGGTATTACCAACTGACAGGAACTTTAGAAAATATTGCAACCATTTGTTTTTGTTTTTTTTTTAGTTTAGAAGTAACCAATGAATATTACCATGTTTCTCCAAACACAAGTTTCCTTATAGCTGACAGTATGTTATGAGTTCTATTACAGTTACAAGATAAAGTCAAGACTATATTGATTTCCTCATTGTTTCTCCAAACACAAGTTTCCTTATAGCTGACAGTATGTTATGAGTTCTATTACAGTTACAAGATAAAGTCAAGACTATATTGATTTCCTCATTATTCGGAAAAATTGGTAAGGCCAACTTAATACGGTAACTGGTTCCTCGATTGTGGTGGTGCTACAGAAATGCCAGCACAATGTAAAATCCATAAGTTGTTGACACTAAAGCCTGATGCTGGCAGACTTTTCTAGATATTCTGCTGCAGGAATTTTAGTAATACTGTTTTGATATTTGATCAGCCAATAAAAAATATTTGAGCCAATATTTGAGCCAATAAAAATGCCTGTCCTGTAGTATCTTTTTTTTCCAGTGTGATTATACTGTAAAGGCTGCATCCTTAACGGCACACAAGTACTTGCATTTACATCTGTAGCACCTTGCCCATTCCAAGAGGGAGCTACCAAATGGGTGGCGAGTTCCCAAATACTTCTGTGTTCAGAGCCATTAAAATACCAGGTGAACGTATGGGGAACTATTTGTGTCACTATTTAGTTGTGTTATTAAACCATGCTGTTGTTGATCTTAGTATTTCTGATCTGTGTCTTGTTGCACCTCACAAACTTCTAATTATGGACCACTATCTTGACATTGCCTTGTAGAATTAATTGATAAATCTAAAATTTTAGGGTATCTCAATTTAAACAAGTTGTTAACCTTTTGATGCAGCAAGGTAGTCCAAAACTAGCAGTGACCCTTCCTCTAGTATTCTGCACAGTTTGGTGGCTGGTTTGATGTTAGTATGCTGTGTTTTCCCCATCAACCAGTCCTTCCATAAATTTCAATAGTAATCATAGAGGCCTGGTGTTTATTGATGAACATATTCTTTGGCCGGTTTTATAGCTTTCTGATGTTACCGATGAGGGTCGTTTTCACTTTCTTCAGTATTTCCTTTGACTATGAGGACTTCCACAAGAGAAAAAATCTTAGTTAGGGTTTCAACACTAGCATATTCTTTACTTTTAGACATTTTGTGCCTGCAATTGCTCTTCTAGCATCCTGTAAACTTAAGTGAAGCATGGAGTATTTTTAAGTTTTCATGTAGCCCCTTACCTCATTGTCAGAATTTCTGTCACTTTTACTTGGGTCACATCTTGCTTTGAGGCTATAGGAAAACATGCATTCCAGTGTCTTCATAATTGTTTTTTCTTAGATTTTGCTCTGGTAGACTGCATTTAAACAAGCCATAAGATTTTCAGTTTTGGTCTGCTAATGTTTGTTTTTAGCTTCAGCTGCTGTGCCCTACAGGAACCTCCGTTCACCATAGAGGAGAACAGAACCGTGCAAACAGCTGTAAATTTAGAAGAAGGGGGTGCCAGCATGAAAAACTTATGACTCCACATTTTTTTTTAAACACTTGGATTAATGTTTATTTAGGTACAAAAGGAAGTACTTGAAGCATGAAATATGTATGAAAGGAGATGAATGATATACTGTGTTACATTTTTTTCGTGGTCTAAATATCTTCCAATTACAAATTACAACCTAATTTTTAACATAGTAATGTTTGTTATGTTATATTATTATTCATCTCTTACAGACCTATTGTGTTAGCCAACGGTACTGAAACTATAAGGAATACTGGTTTTGTTTCCTCCTTGCTTGTCACCACACATCCCACTCCAAGCTTCAGGTAACAAATTATTCTTAGCTGTGTGTTTGATAGGTTTCCAGAGGTCAACCTTTGTCTTCACTGATCTGCTTTTCCAAGGTTCGTGGCACACACCTTTATGTGGAATTACACATGATGACCTAATGCTAGCTTTGCCATTCAGCCATGCACCATTTTACTTGGCTGCGCAGGACACTTAAGGCTATTGTAAACAGACACAGTCTTTCCTGCCTGTACACATTACTCTGCAGATTTACAGACACAAGCGAACTTTGCATTAATGCTCCTATTTTTTTCAGTACATACTAATGCACATAGGTGATTTGATTCCACAGAACGTAAGGCTATTTGCTTTCAACGTACTAGTCAACTTAGCCCAACAATGAAGATATAAAAGCCCCAAGAAAGCAACAACAATTATTATTTAAAAATCATTGCACACAAACAATGAACAGGTAACAATCATTCATTCTAAAAAAAATTATTATCTTTATTAGGTATTTTATTGTGCTTTTAAGGAGAGGTTACAATCACACAAAGAGACACTTACAAATTTGAAACAGAGCCTTGGAACAAGTAATAACAGTCTTAACAGTAAAGAATACAAATCAACAAAGCAAATAAAAAAAATTAGGGACAATGTCACATTATCTAGGACAAAACTGGAAGTCACTGTTTAAAGAAAAGAGGTGGGGGTGAAATATAACAAATGGAAGGCAGAGGTGAGGGGTAAAATATACCAAAAGGGAAAGATATTGGGACAAGATGGGTCTCATAACCACATGTCACACCCTGAGAGCATACCCCAGGAGATGCAGTGCTCCATAGCCTTAAACCATAAGCAGAGATAACTTTAAAGTTTCAGGATAGGTAAAAAAAGTCCATGGTTGCCACATGCCCTGGAATCTCTTGTACCTCTCAGCTGATATAAGTATCAGTTTTTAATTGGTAAATATTTTTTTGTATGTGACTTATTTAGATTGCCAGGGTCTTTTTGCCTTTACTATTTTTTGCTTAGCAGCAATTAAAATGTGAGAAATTAAGGTACTGTCATGTTCCAAAAAGAAAATATTTCATTGGTAAGGTTGTATATAAAGATGCAAAATGTAATTAATTTATCCATAAACTGTGGGCCACAATTGGTGAACCTGTAGACATGACCACCATATGTGATACTTAGTTAGCCATAGCCTGGTAATTGCATGTGAATCCATCATCCTCATTTGTCTTCATCCTTTCTAGTCCTTGAACATGTTTTCTGTGCACCATTATCTCATGGCTTATCAGGAATCATGGGTTTCAGTGACTTAAACTCACAATGTCCACTACTAGAACAGGTTTAAAAATACCATAGCATAAGTATATGTATATATATATATATATATATATATATATAGACATAGACTTGGTGAAAAACAGTAATAGGGCATAGCATTTACTAACAAGGCTGAACAGTAATGAATTTGTTTTGTTTTTATAGGTGAAGTATTGTGCAATAGATCTGTCAAGTCAGTATCATAATATAGATTTTTTTTAAATAGTTTTATGTCCCGATTTGCCAGTAAGTAAAGGATAAGGTGGAAGTGGCACAGCTGTTAACTTCTACACTTTGGTAAGTTCCTATAAAGATCTTGTTGGCAGTATGACTGCATGAGTAAAATTGTTAACAAAACATTCTGTAAAGAAAATATTGTTTCTCACAGTCCACTACAGTATACCTAAAAGTTATACTAAGAAAGTATCACCCACACTTTTACCACCACCACCAGCCCTAACCATTGATACAAGGCAGGATGTAATCTTGCAATCATGATGTTGATACTAAATGTCAGAGCAGAAATTGAGAATATGGCAATATGTTTTGTCAATCTTTTTTTGACTACTTTGCTGAAGCCTAGTGATTTGTAGTCCCTAGTGCCTGCTGCTGTAGCATTTGTGCTTCAAGGTTTGACGTGTTGTACATTCATTTGATGCTCCCCTGCTTACTTTTGTTGGAGCAGTTATTTGAGTTACTATCAACTTAAACCAGTATGGCCATTTTCTTCTGATCTCTGGCATCAATAAAGCATTTGTGCCCAGAGAGCTGCCACTCACTGGAAGTTTTCCTTCTTTTGATGGGTGTGTGGAAGAAACCCATGCCATGCTACGTAAAAGTCACTTAAATCACCATCATTCTCCATCCAGATGCTTGGTTTGCACTTAGGCAAGTCATCTTGACAATATAGAAATGTCTAAGTGTCTAAATATAAGTATTTATCCTTGGTTCCCATTATGTGACTAGTTCTCCCAGGAGCATTCTCTAAGGCATTAGTGTCAAACTCTGGCCCACGGGCCAAATCAACATCCTTTTTTTTTGGCCCTCAAAGGAATCCTAAATATGAATTGCAGCTGGCCCGCCGCTGCATTGAAATAGCGTCCCTACTACAATTCCCGGTGTCACTCCCGTCTGTAGACCAGCAGCGTTTCTGCCTATGCGTTGCCCCGCATTGGACTATTTTATAGACGCAAGTAATGCCGGGAATTGTAGTAGCAGCATCACTTGCATCTTTAGACCAGCGGTCTCTATTTTCTTGACGCAGGGAACTGTAGTAGCAGTGCTATTTCAGTGAAGAGGGAATTCCAGCCACTCATAACATTAGGCCTGCATTGGACTGTTTTCTTGACGCAGGGAATTGTAGTAGCTGTAATGCTGGGAATTGTAATAGCGGCATCACTTGCATCCATAGACCAACAGCCTCTTTGCCTATGCGTGGCCCCGCATTGGACTGTTTTATAGACGCAAGTAATGGTGGGAATTGTAGTAGCAGTATCATTTGCATCTTTAGACCAGCGGCCTCTCTGCCTATGTGTGGCCCCGCATTGGACTGTTTTCTTGACGCAGGGAATTGTAGTAGCGGTGCTATATCAGTTTCAATTTTGGCCCCCGGCTTTGTCTAAGTTTTTAATTTTGGCCCACTGTATATTTGAGGTTGACACCCTGCTCTAAGGGCTCAGTGTATGAGCACCAAAAAGTAAAAGTAAGTCACAGCAAAAAGTAATTCAGTTACTTACAGGTACAGGTTAATTCCTGCATTCAGTTTGTCTAATTCCAAAGTACTTAAATTTACTCTATCTTAATGCAGTTTGCATAATCTTTTGACTCTAATCTTTTTACTTATTTCCCTCATTTATTACCTGCTATGTAAGGTTAAGATTTGTTGCCCCGTGATCATAGGTGGGGTGAGAATGTGGGTCTGTATTCCTTTGTATGAGCAAAACATTTAGAGTCTCTTTCAACAATTTTCTTGTCCTCTACCCGAAAGCCATCTCAACTATTTTCTTCATATTTTTGCACCCCTGATAAATTATTTACCTGGGGGTGTGCAGCTTCCAGTCTAAAGGTGCAACAGGCACAATTATACACATGCTGTGATGAAGTTACATTGACACTAACAAGAAGGTGTTACCTCCATTAATATAACCTATTCTCTCGTTATGTTATGCATCCTAGCAGAACAATATGTGCTGGAGAAATATTTTTCTCCCTTTCCTCATACCTAGACAGGCACACAAGTATATTGCCAGAATATGGATCTCTTCACAACCCTACTCATGATATGCAGAAGCATAACACCCTATTCTCAGAGAAGAATATTACTTACCAGTACATGCTTTCAAAAGTTTTATTAATTCTAGACATGATGGCTGGATAACTCAAATTATGCCATCCCCTCCTCACCCTGCACTTCTTTGCAACTTATTTAGGTAATCGGCCCTTGTCCTTCTTCCTTCTTTCCACTCCCTCTCCCCTTCCCAACCGGTGTCACTTTTACAGGTTATGACAAAGTTAATGCCTAATTAACATCTTAGGTGTGACATTGTAATGGTTTATCTGTGTTGTACAGTTGGAATTTTCATGCCATAATTTTGTATTTTTGAAAGCCTGCATGCAAGTACACATCAGTTATTAGATTCTATTAAGCAGGGGCCTGGTTTGGGGAAACCAGGATTTGGTAGGGAAGGGTGGTAACTTGCTTTGTCCCAGTACTATGGAATGCTCAGAGGCACATTTCTCAACAGTCATTCTGTCAGAAAGACAAGTGATAGAATACTTTAAAGTATAGATGGGTGTAGGCCATACACAAGATGGTGAACGTTCTCTCAAACAAGCTGCTCTGAATTTTACTTTGCTGAATCTTTACTACTTCTTTGATACAAGATAGTTATTTAATTTATCATTCCTTGAATGACGGTCGTACATGCGTGTTTGTAATAAGTGTTATCATAAAGTATGTTTTAACACTTTACCCCTGGGCTTATCTTAGATAGTTTTTGTGAAACATCACATAGGTATGCAGACTGTAAAGATTATTTTTTTCTGTACTACATAATGGCTGATACATTTTGTTAGAAGTTTAGGATTCCCCAATACCCCAGGCTAATAACACTACAGCTGTCTATTTTATTTAACTGTTCTCTGTATTACCTAGACTGGAATTACTTTAAACTAGACTAGGAAGAAGCTAAAACTGGATTTACACAGGCTCCTTCTGATTTACCTTAGTAAAATCATGCATTTCCAATAATATCCCCAACAGTCAGTACTCAGTAGTACTACTTATATATTGTGTTTCTATCAGTTTGTGGGGGCTAACTTTTTCCCTTCTCTGCTTCATTTTAACCCTCGCTCATTGTTTCCCACTTCTTATAATATGCATTAGGATTTATTCAAGTTAGTGATATGACTGCACTTTGTAAAGTACTGTGTAAAATGTGGCACATTATAAATACAAAGTAATATTAATTGATATTAATTCAATTACATTGTGTCTAAAGAAAGACCATTGTGAATAAGATAAGCATTTTCTCTTTCATTCATAATTTATTGATCTGAATTTTCTAATTGTGGGGGTTTGACTATTGCTTTACATTTTTGCACTTTTCTGTATTATTTGAAACTGTACAATGAAAGACAAAGGTCAAATAATTTTCCTTTGTTTGGTTTTACTCTAAAAAAGCACTTCTGTTGTGCCTTGATGCTGCTTATAGACATCGGAGTGCAGTCAGGTGTGCGGAAATAATCTAGCTGCTGCTGAAAGATGTATTGGTAAAAAAATGCACACCTAAATTGCTTAAACATGTAATTTATGTAATGGAGGGGGGTAGGCTGTTACTTCTAATGGCTTATCTCCGTCTAACCAGTGACCAATTATTTCTCCTTGACCAATGATTGTCTGTCTACAGAGATTACGGAACAGAGAATCTGTTCATTTTAGGTAGTTGTGTGTGTTGTGGGGGAAGGTGAATCTGACCGTAAAATTCATCCTCATAAAAATGGCTTTGTAGTGAATTCTAAATTCTGTTCCACAGACAACAGATTCACTATACAGAAAGTGAAAGACAAATTGCTACAGATGCACAAAAAATAAAATCTAATGCAGGGGTCGGCAAACTTTTATGGCCACTAGGCCATTTCAGGGGTGCGCGGGAGCACAGTAGGCCGAACTCTAATGGCTCCGCCCACCAGGAAACACCCCCTGAAGTGAAATCCCTCTCCTCTGTATGCATTGCAGAGGAGAAGGACTTCCCTTCAGGAAGCGTTCCCTATTTACCGCACCAGTGGAAGTATCAACGCCGGCTGCAGTAAATAGGGAAGCAACAGCAAGGAGGCGTCACCGGAGCTCCAACTCCGGTAGTTCTTAACGCCCCCTGGTCGATCCTGCTGGCAACCCGCGGCTCTGGAGCTGCAGGTTGCTTGCTGGCATTAGGCCGGAACGAACTACCGGCTAGGCCGTATCTGGCCTAAAGGCCGGAGTTTGCCAACCCCTGATCTAATGGGTTCTAGCATTTCTTTTATTCCTCTCTGGTACTTCTCCACAGCTGTCAGCCAGACAGCAAGTGAAGGGAAATCTTTGTAAGAGTTAATATTAAAATTATTATTATTAATAATAATAAACAGGATTTATAAAGCGCCAACAAATTACGCAGCGCTGTACATTAAATGGGGGCATCTTCCATCTAAATTTTTTTTATTCTGTCCAGAACTTTTTGCTGGACACTTAGTTTTAATAGTTTACATAGTTAAAAAAAATTGCGCTGGGTTTAGTAGATTTGAATATCCTGTTGTGGTTGTTTTATGCAGTGGGAGGATAAGGATTCAATAATAAAATTTGTACTGTTTTTTATACAGTGCCTTTTTTATTTAGTGAATAGGGCAATAATTTCTGCAGTGCTAATTCAGTCACTTCAGTTGGCCCACAGAACTTCAGATAAGTGAGGAAAACACTTTGCACCTCATTTTGTTTTGAACCCACATGTGGGCCAGTCAAAGCAGTTGTCACAAGGGTCAATGCTTTTTGTTTTGATGATTTAAAAGCTATTCATCAGTGACATGTTTCTGCATGATCTTTTAAATCCTGCATATATATCTCTGTTGAAGAATCCAATTGTTTTACAAAATTTATTGTATTGTAAGTAAATACACATTTTTCATTATTACTTTTACTGAAAATTACCTGATACAGAAAGTGACTTCTTGTTTAGAAATCCTTATACACACAATAATGTCAGTTTTAAAGTACAACTCAAGCAAATAATGACAGGGTAAAAATTTAAAGATCAATATTAAAATAAAACCACTTATAATGCAATATTGAGTTTAAATTTTTTTTTCTGCCCCTGGATGTGCCAGCATCATACAAATACGGCTCCGGACTGTTACTGGATAGTAAAAGAAGGAGCAGCACAGTAGTGAGCTCACTATGGTAAAACAGGTAAAATTCAGGAATCTAAACTGCTTTCATTTAATTTATTAATGAATATAGGGCTGGATTGCTTTGTGTTATTTTAGCTAAGTCTAGGATTTCAGATTTGAACACAAAAATTATTACTACATTTATGCTGAATTGTTTTGGCATAATAATTGTATGTGAAATTGCAGGAAAATTGTATTGTGTGAAGCCATCAGTTACATTTTCAGGACCAGCTTTTGTGGGCCACTCCTTACTTCTCTAAGTGCAAGTTAGTGTCCACCTGATTGTAAACAATGGACAATAGATAGTTTGGCTTTAAACAAAATGCTTACGGTGATTGTGGCTGCATTAGTGTGCTTGCAACAACAAAGGACAAAGTACTGTCAGTGATCCTTTTTTTTTTTGTTGGCACTAACAGTGAAATGTTCATGGGTTACCCCCTCTTCTCTGGTCCAAGCAGTACTGACAAACAAAGTTTTAGCAGAATGTTAAAAGATCTGTAAAGGCAACAATGTCCAAGGAAAAAGAGCAAAAACAAAACACAGCTTAATAAAAGTGAGTTTAAATTTAATAGAGAACAAAGAAGTGGGCTCTGGGATAGGAATGGGGAAGTCACATTTATTAAGAAGAGTTAATATTGGTCATAAAACTATTTGATGGTGGTTTAGAAAGTTACTCATTCAGTCTGTTACATTTTGTGTGAAACAGAAATATCAATTGTATTTCCAAGGCTTTCCTCTCCTGATTATATTTAACGTTTCCTTTAGGAACTAAAATATCTTCTTAGGAGTGGTCAAGTTGTGAGAAGTGATGTCCCATTGGTGCACAGAAATGATGTTTCTTATGTTTATTTATTGTGCATCTTTGTAGGTTCATTCTTGTCTGTAATTTTTGTCCTGTGGTTTTATGATCATTCTCAGCTTTTTTGACTTTTTCCTGCTTCCCATCACAGAGCCCACTTCCTTGCCACAATCATTTTAAGCATTTTGTGTATGGACAAAATAATCTATTTGAGTCTATTGTTTACATTCAGGTTAGCCCTAAACTTGCATTGAGAAAGCAGCGGTGACACATAAAAGCCACATTCCTAACACCCACCAAACACTAATGATGCTCCTTCTCAAAGGAATGCACTGAAAAAGAAAAGAAAATGCTCTCTGAGGATCAGACTTTTAATCTTTTCTTTCCCTAGGCATAGAAGAGAAAAATATTGCATTTGTGTGACAGTAAAAGCACTGGGGTCATAGGTTGGGGAAATTAGTATAGACTGTTAGTTATTACTCATCCTAGATTTGTATTTTGTTTTTTCCTGTTGTAAATATATTGTCATGTTTCAGCACTCAGGAATAGATAAGACACAAATAAAGGTGGATGGATAAGGGGCATTTCTTTTTAATATTCTTTGTGTTACTAATTTTAATTGTATTATTTAATTGTAATAATTGTTTAAAAATATACAAGCCTAGGAATAGGAAGACATCAATACCAAACTTTTGGATGTTTGTATACAGATCTATCAGACTAAACTAACTAAATTCTTAATTGAAAAAAAAAAACATGTTAAAAGAAAAACAAAAGAAAATAGCATAATATTTTATGGCATAGTTAAACATTTTAGTTTCTGTAAAGGTAGAAATCCAAAACATTTTTCTGGTAGGGAAGATTAACAATTTTTATTTATATGTGTATTTATTTTGCTGTTTGTTTTTAACTAGGGAATTTTTTTTTCTAAAGATTCAGCAGAAATTGAGAGGAAATTTCTCCAAAGGTAATTTTTTTCTCCCTTTTTTAGAGATTTATCATAGGAACAATTTTTCAATGCAAAGATTTTCTCACCTCCTGTTTCTGTGATAACTCCAAAAGTTTGAATGCCCCGTCACTTTCTCTCCTGGAGACACAGTCAACACTACCAATACTATGGGTCTAATTTATTAAAGCTTTCCAAGACTGAAGAAGATAGACTATATTGAGCAAACCTGGGTGATCCAACAAACCTGCAATGTATCTGGTCCACAACTGAAAACATTTGCCAACTAACAACAAATGAATTTAAAAAAAAAAATCAATTCCAGGTTCCCTCCTATTAAGGCAAATCTTCAAAGTATGTCAAAGCTTAGCACACTAGGATACATAGACTTTAATAACGTGATGGAGTTTCAGTTGCAAACTGGTTTAAAACACCTGGGAAGAAATATGCATAAGATTTTAAAGGAAAAATACGAACAGATCCTCTGGAAGAGAGTCGAGGGTGGAAGGAAAAGGAGAAAGCTGGAGTTCAGCTTCACAGTGTTATCCTCCATTACTCTTTTTTCATAGTCCTTCCAGCTGACTGTACTGTATACTGAGATATTGCTGACAGAATCATTTAGGTTTTTATCAAAATCCTCCTGGCTGACTCTGTGCATTCTCATTCATTCCTGGGGAACTTCTAAGTGAGATTCCAGTTGTTTATGACTGTTGGAGAGTAGATGCATGTACAAAGACCAGAACATTATAATTGGAAGAGACATGTTTATATTACTACTACTGTAAGTATTTATGTAGCACGACATATTACACAACGCTTTACATAATCAAGTCACTAACTTTCTCAGACAAGCACATACGCTACGGTCCCTAACAGTCTAATAAGAATTTATGAGGCACGTCAATTAACCTGTTTTTTTTTTACATGTATTAGGAAGCATACCAAGTATACCGGAGTGCCCAGAAGAAACCCCACACAAACACAAGGAGTATGGATATCTTATATCTGTGGGATCCCAAGTTCATACCAAAAAAAAATTATAGATCAATATTTTTCCATCGATGTGTCAGACAGACAAAATCCCTTTGTTGTCCTATAGTATATACTTGTTTTACATCAAGTACAACATCAAGTACAACAATGTTTTGGTTTTGTTAAACAACCCTTTCTTCTGTCCCCCATATATAAATAAAAACTTAGACTAAAACAGCATTATTCAACATATTTGCATCAATAATGTGAACCTGGAGCCAGGTTTATTGTAAGACAAGGAATAGGTGTGACCAGTTCAGTCATGTAAAGAGTTAAATGTTTTTTTACTGCCTGGAAGCTGTCCTCATACCAGTAAACATACACACTGCAGGAAATAAGGTGTGTAGGATTGTCACTAAGGATCTAGTGTAGCACCTGGGCTATGTGCTTGTAGTGTGGGGGGATTCTATAGCTGGGCAGGGTGGGACAGAAGGGAGGGTTCAGAATCTGGTCTGACTAGTCTAAATGAGGAGCTTTGGGCTGTTCCTTACCTACTTATTCTTTACCATCCAGCTGAACACCAGGTTATAAAGGAGCATATGATTGTGGCAAAAAGAGGAACATAAAAATGAAGAGTCTTCCTTACCTGTTGGTTCTGCTGCTTGTGGTGAGTAGCCAGTTTTATTTTGCCTGTATGTAATCTGTTTGATGTTATTGCTCTGTATACATGCTAATGTAACTTGTGTATGCATTATGAAGTAAAAGCAACTCTATCTTACAGTGCAGCTTTATATCATTTAAATAGCACAGTTAATATTTTTGAATGATGTAAACCTGATGACCTTTTGATTTTTATTTAAAGTAAATGTTGTTTACCGTTTGTACACAAACTTTGAAGAAGGTGTAGGTTCTATCTATATTCAAGGATTTCTTTTTTAGACAGTCAGTACACTGTATTGAATGAAGACTACAGTCAGAGGTGTGTGCCATTCCCCCTTCTCTTGTTACATGACAGTTAGTATTTCAGCTACAGGCTTTTCAATATTGTGGTTTGACTGATAAAAAAGCTGGATGTTCTTTAAAATGTTATGTATGTATTCATGATTTACCCATAGACTTGGTCTGTGTGACCTGTATACAAATATAAAAATCATACAAAAATGTATAGGTTAGCATGGTAATAATTATTAGTCTTCGTACGTTTTCCATCTTCATAGATTTTCCTGCCTTTTGGTGTCTAATAGTATTTGTACAGATCTATATCCTTGTCTGTTCTTCGTTATTTTAAACAAATTCTCACGTTGGATGTGCCATTTTAGCATCACATTGGTGATCATCTAGCTTGGGCGTTGCTCATTTATGGTCTTTGATATTAGTAAAGGGTCACATCATGATAATCATCATATGTAATAATACAGATGGCTGTCAGAGATTAAAAGTATGCATGCTGCAAGAGACACTTAGAGCCGGTGGACGTGCAACAACAAAAATTTAAGACTGGGGCTATGCTATGGGAGTAAAAACAAGAAATTAATTCAAGCACATTTATGCTCCAAGGCCTTCTTCAAATTACTTTTGGCAATATTTTTTTCTTTATTCTCTACAGCTACTATCATAAACAACAAAATAAAAATATGGTGAAAGAAATAAACACAACCATCTAACTAACAGAAGCGTGTGTATTTAATATTATATCATTTGCAGCTCCAGTTCTGTGCTATTGCAGTGGTACCTATAAGTACTAACCTACTATGTGACAATTCATACAGTGTGTGTGTCATTGCCAGGTTTTCCTAGGTCATATGTCACATGATGCAAAGCCGTCTGTAATGATTGTATAAAGTTAAAACTGAAGATAATCTTTAAGATCAAGATGGGGTAATCTACATCTTTGGTTACAGTTTGTTGCATGTTTGGGTAGTATACCAGGTACATACTTTATATTGTGTATGATGCAAGTATCTTTAGGCTCCTCTCAAATACTTTAAAAAATGAAGCTACCTACCATATATTTTGTGAAGATTGGCCAAATTCTGTCAATATACCAGCCACAGGCTGGATGAACTTCTCAAACAGGATTATCAAGCTGTCCAATATACAGGTCAGTTAGGCCAGTTTGCCTGTTTAGAAGAAGTTTACAAACCCTGCATGGTACTGATAGCCATTTGTTGCCTTGTTCACTAACTTCTTAACATTTACTGTACTTTTTAAAGTAGCGTGTTTATCGTTTGATGAAATACCAGCTTAGAATGGTAGCAGCAGCAGAGGATGTGATGGAGTCCAGGTAGATAAATCAGTCCAAAGGCAGGAGGTAGAGTTGTAGAGTATAATTATATGTCCAAATCTGTTCCAATTCCTGTGTCTATGTTTGGGTAGTATACCAGGTACATACTTTATATTGTGTATGATGCAAGTATCTTTAGGCTCCTCTCAACTACTTTAAAAAATGAAACTACCTACCATATATTTTGTGAAGATTGGCCAAATTCTGTCAATATACCAGCCACAGGCTGGATGAACTTCTCAAACAGGATTATCAAGCTGTTCAATATACAGGTCAGTTAGGCCAGTTTGCCTGTTTAGAACAAGTTTACAAACCCTGCATGGTACTGATAGCCATTTGTTGCCTTGTTCACTAACTTCTTAACATTTACTGTACTTTTTAAAGTAGCGTGTTTATCATATGATACAGATGTCATACAATGACGCTTTCGTGACTTGGGCTGCATACATGGTTAAATGCCAGGTAGTCCATGCATCAACAAATTTCATCAGACTTGATCTTGTTAAAACCATAGTAGTTATGATTGAGGAGTATGTGTTTTATGACTACTTGATGGAACAGTACACACAAAAACTGATATTTTCATCTTGAATAGAGGTCAGCTGATTATCTCTCCTTCCAACTATTTATACCCTTTTGGTTTCTCAATTTATCTCTCTTGTTCTTTGTAAAAATGTTTGTTGCATTTTTAATAAGTAGAGAATTCAACAGGTAGGGTTTAACCACCTCTCGGTCACAGAAAAGACACACATGATTGGTTGTGGTAAATCTGGAATCCTGGGCAGGCAGATCTTGATTTTAGAATGTTTACAAGTGGCCCTGTTCACATGATGAGTGAAGTGAAATAATGGTAAACTTACTTGCATTTGAACCTGTTTGCTCATGTCAGGTGAATAGAGGTTTCACATTTTCAGGAGTTTTACCCTAATTCCTCCTAACTTCCCTGCCCACCACCAGACTGCCAGATAATTATCTGCCACTTTGGGTTATGGGAGGTTACATGAAACTCCCCTTAATGCAGTGCTTATTGCCTACACCTACTCAACCCATAACACATGGAGTGTAGGTAGCATTTATAGCTATGTGTTAGCTTCTATTTGCTCCCCAATTTAAAATTTACACAGGAATCTCTCAGACTAGTCGGGCAGATAAGAGGGGAGCATGAAAATTGAGCTTCTGTTACTTTACCCATTGTGCAAAACACAGGTTCACTCTTTAGTTGGCTTCTTTTTGCTTTTACCAGGGGCGTACTGTTATATTCAAAGACAGAGGGTTGATTGGCACTCAAGGATTCTCAATTTTATCATTCTTTTTTAAGACCCTAAAATCATGCCAGGTTTTTTGCCACGGCAGTGCACACTAGATTGTTAGCGTGCTGTTTTGACAAGTTTGAGATCAAAGCGAATGAATGATTTGCAGTGTCTCCTGAAGTTGACAGTAAAATCCTTTACTTAGGTGACATTATCTGTGCTCCAGGCCATGTAGGAAAGATGCACAAAATATATATGTGATTACATAATGTTGATTCTCTGAGCATCATTTGCCCATAGGCAGCCATCAATTTAATCTGCTTTTAACCACATGGGTCTTGCGCATCCTTGTATGTCAATGATTGGTAATTACTGAATACCTGAGCTGTATACTCATTCTGGGTCAGGGATTGAGAAGGGATTAATGGGGAGAGGTACAGAACACTAACCAGGCAAGCTGGATGTTCCAGAACCGGGTGATTAATGGCAGCTTACTTCATCTCTTAGTATAGGGACTCTTTACCTCACCATACACATTACAATCTGACAGTACAATGTGATTCAGCAAAAATCTGAGTGCGGATCTAAATACATAAACTAATAATTGTATCCAGTATGGTCCTTGTGTGTAGAAGAACCACTGTACTAGCACTGTAGTTTGTGTCATGTCACTGTGCCCTACTTTTTTAGATAAACTCAACATTTTTGTATTACTCTTGCTTGTTAAAAAAAAAATCTATCAGCTATACAAGGAAAGGTAGAAAAGTACTGATTATATTCATTGTTTAACAAGTGGTTGGATATTAAAGCTTGACTGGAAGTATTGTAAAGAGAACCAGTTTGTTGTAAAAACAGTATTGCACAAATGTTTGACGTAAACTGAGATTGTATTGTTGCTTTTTCTGTCATTCATTAACTTTTTTTCTGAAGAATTGTTCAATTCTGCAAGAAGGCATCTTTAAATGATGGACAGTGCTATCTGTTAGTGTTGTCTTTGTACCTTAAAAAGGAGTTTGGAAAAGAAGGAATACTCCAGAGCCCTACATTTTCCAGTGTTTGCTTTATGCTGGAGGCTGTGATACAAAATCTTGTTAGCAGCGGAATGGAGAGATGTCATGAGCAACCATGCATACAGTACACCTCACCTGGTCCCTGGTGTGTGGCATGTAGTTTTCAGGCATCTGGTTTTAACATTAATATTTAGCCTAGCACTAACCAATGAAAGCAGTAAGGAAAATTGCCTAGTTCTCAGAACTACATTTGTTTAGAACCAGCAACCTTAATGTAGCATTTAAAGAGATAAGACTATCTATAAGAATATCTGATGTATGTTTTGTTTATATAATTTATATAATAGCTTATAAAGTAATGTGTAATGAGTTATTTCACGTTTGATCGGCTGTCAGTGTTATAAAAGAACTACACTGCCTAAAGCATTGTTATTTATAACCTTTTAACTTTATAAATCATTACATTATTACTATAGGCACAGTCATTCAAACTATGACATTTATTTGGATTAAACTATGATTCGGAAGGATTAGACTGGCAAGCTAAACAAAATGTAAACTTGTCATAGCAGCCAATAACAAACTGTAACTATAATTATAGCCACGCACATAGTTTTATTAAGTGCTTTAGGGTAAATCTACTTTGATACTTTCTCTGCACCCACATATTGTCAGAATCAAGAGAGAACTAACCACAATTGAGGAAATGGTGAAGTGTATTACAACAACACAGACAAAAACTACAGCAGTCAGACCCCAGGGCACAAGTGTGTGTGATCTCAGGGCTTGTTTTCCACAGCTACATTCATTTCTGTATCAGGAAATGTATAAGATTTGCTCTATCAATCAAAGTAAAGCAATGAAACAATCCGACTGCATTACATTTGAAAGATTGTATATTGGTTTTTGCATATTGTCTATCTGTAATCCTGGACAGTTGACTGCAGCAGTTTTGCAAATATTTGCAAAAAATTCATCGCTGTGCTTTCAACGCTTTTATACAGTGTACTACAAAGTAAAATGACCTTCTTTTATGTTGTTTTAGTGCATAGCTTTATTTCTTGGTAAGATCTGTTTTCACCATGTGTTGCATGATGAAAAAGTATAACATAAATGTTATAAAATGTTGTATTTGCTACTACAATGTGTTTTATCCCCTTTTAGTGTTTTTTAAATCCCCTTTTAGTGAAAGCAAGCTGTTACCGGAAACAAACATAAATGTGACATTTAAATGTTCTGATATGTGTTATGTTGTGTTCCACCATAATGTGGTTTAACTTGTTTGAGTTTTTTTGATAAGGGTTACTATTTGCTATATTGTTTTGCCAAGTAAATTACTAAGTGATTCTTCATATGAATTCAATTAGAGGGTATATTAGGGATTTTTTTTTTTGTTTACAGTTGTTCATTGACCCTATATTCATGTTTTGTAAGCATGTGTGTATACCTTTTTTTACAAAACAGACTAGAAGTGCAGATTTTTTTTACGTATGGTGTAAGTGAAGGATTGTCCTAATGGAGTTGAAAAGTATGCGCATTCCACAGTTACCTTTTTCCCCAAATTCCTATTTAATTGCTGTTATTATAGGGAATCCCAATACAATCAAGGTAAAATTTCCCTGCAGCAATCCCCCCTTTCTTACTCCTTTCATCTCTCTTGACACGATCATTGTTTGACATCCTCACCAATCAACACATAAAAAATACATCACTATTGTATGTGTAATGCGCCTGGGCACACAGACCACAGCCAACTCCAAGAATCCTTTTGTCAAGTTATATTTGTAGTCATAAAACAAGTTAAGGGTTAATCACAGATAATCAGTCTGATAAGAGTGGTACAGGAGGGTAAGGCAAAGGCAGGTCAGGAACAATCTGAGGTCAGAACAGGCAGCAGGCAAGAGTGGTCACAAACAATCCAAGGTCAGGGCAGGCAGAGTTCAGGCAGGTATCAGACCAGGTGGCTATGGTAATGACAAAACGGGTTAATATAAACCAACACACAGAACGCACCCAAGCACACTATACTCACAGAGCCTTATAGCGGGCAATGGTGTTCAGGACAGGTTCTCCTTAAATAGCCAGAGTGCCCAATGACCTTGGGCCACCTGGCGCCTTTTGATTGGAGGGTAACTGAATCCCCTGCGGCCAATCGGAATTCGGAATTCAAACTATGTCCGGCCCCACGGCAAGGCAACCGAGTGCCACCCCCTCGGGGGGAACAAGAGGCATGCGTGGTAATGTGCGCACCTCTTCCCACAGCACCCCTCGGACGTGCCCTACTTTGCACCTCCACAGGAGTGCTGGGAAGAGGACTTTCTGTAATCACGTCCATAGAGATACTGGGGATACCGCCTGGCTAAACAGTAGTTCGGCTAGAACGGATCCTTCTGCTGCAGAGAGAGACAGGCTGCGAGCAGGGCAGCAGCCTCCGCCATGTTGCCTGCTGCAGCGGCATCTCCCACTGCTTCTGAGATCCCCAGGGACGCTGCGGGCTCGCTGGACAGGTAAGTTCCTTACAGTATGTAGCTCAGCGTACTGATACAATATAATGCACGTATTATAGACTACTACAGTTTCAGCCAAGGCTGCATATGTTTAATTTTTGGAAAATCGTTTCAAGCAACAAAAGAGTGACAGATGAATGAACAAGTGCTGTACACACAGCACAGCACTGTTTTGTTCTATGGAGAGGGAAAAGGGGAGAAGAAGTGAGCGGCACCCAGCTGTGCTCTCCTCCCTTGACTTGTACATCGGTTGTTCATCGCCGGTCATTCATGGTTCTATCAGGACGGACCCATAAATGACGTTGGACGACCGCTGTACACATGCCAGATTCTTGACTGTATTGGGCAAGTACGAGGTGTGTACATAGCCTAACAAATATAGAGATAATAGATATGGGTATGATTTTCTGCCAAATGAACAATATCTGGTGGATAGCTAAGTTAGTGGATTCATGCTATCAAATATCTGAGTACAACCACTCAACCAGGGCTGGTGGTAGATTTGTAAAACCTGAGGCACCCTTTGGCGCCTATAGAAAAAATTCCTGTTAGTTAACTATTATTGCTCATGGGTGTAGGCTGATGAAGTAGTAAAGTGATGTTTTACAGGGGTCAATGCTTAATTACAGGTGTGTCCTAATTGCACTGACAGTTGGAGGGACCTAGTGGGGGATGGTTAAATCAAGATGGAATCTACTCATTGCATACATGACACACAAATGCCACTGTCTTTGCACCTACACAATATGCGTTAAATACTGTGCCATGATTAGGAGTCAAACAGACAAATACAACCCTCGGCACTATCATTAAAAAACGTGCTTTTAGGTCTAAAAAATATCTTCATAAAATGGTGAGTAGTTAGCACTAGCCACCATTAAGTGTTTAGACAATAAAAACTGATTTAGAAGTATAAAATGTTAACCTTAGTTTTAAGAGTACAGCGGTCAAGTGTAAAAGTAAAATGTGTACAACAAAGTGTTTTAGTGATGGGCTTAGGACCCTCCAGCAGCAAGAGAGAGAGACGCTCAAACCGGAACCAATAGATCCACTAAATATACATTTTGTTTTTCTGTGTCAGGTATAATCTCATTGGGTACTGAGTAATAATCAGCAGACTGGCTGAAACGAAGGTCCAAAATGAGAGTCTGTTCCTCAGCTGCAGCTGATGGACTAACAGGGTCCTACTCTCTCTCTTGCTGCTGGAGGGGGTCCTCCTGTTCCCCATGACTGCATCCCATGCCAGGCTAGTCACACTCGATACTATATACTGTGGTTTTACACCCTTGTGCATTCTATCTATTGAGGTCTTGTATAATCCCTGATAAAGCAGATTAAGTCTGCGAAAGGTGTTGGATTATCAGAATCTATTACAACATCTCAATGATATACACAATTGTTTGGTGCTATGTACTGAGCATTGTTATGGAATTTCCATCCATTTTTTTGTGTTTAATAAAAGATTGTTTTGTTATATTTGAGCCCATTTTGTGTCAAGTACTGAACTGCCTTTAACGTCTCACAAATACCTTTCTATCTTCTGTTTCTTTCTGTTTTATGCCCCTTAGAAAGCCCCCATTAAAAAAAAAAAAAAAAAAACAATATTTTATTCCCAGTGTTATTATTGATATTTAATACCTTTAATTCATGAACAACTAATATCTGATTCTTATCTTTACCATGCTGAAGAGTCCATCTAGATGTTTGGGTGCCAGAACTGAGCAATAAAGCAACGCTTTTATCGTTTGGGTTGGGATTTGTTGGTTAGTTGGTAGTTGGCTGTTTAGGACGTTCTCTGGCTTCTTCTTCTTTTAGAAATTGAAAGCATTTTTTTACTGTGTACAGTCTGTACAGTAATGTTGTGTGTAACATTCCCTGGAGGGGTGTTTATGTGTGTGTGCGTGTTTTTATAGACCTATTCAAATATATAATGATGCATGGGGCTTTCTTCATTGGTGCCACCAAGTAGAGGTAAGCATGCAGAAACTTGTTTCCTTTGCCTGAAGCAAACCACACCTAACAGAAATATGATGCAGTACTACATGATGTCAAAAAAGAACCTTTAGCTTCTATTATAACTAACTAAAAAGCAAGAATAGCTGAAAAAAGTATGAAAGTCTTACCCAGGGGCTGTGCTAGATTTTTGCCTGAGATGATCACGAACAATTGTCTTGGGCAACAACCATCAAGTGAGTGTACATAGCTTTAGGAATGGCACTGTGGGATTTAATACAGCACAAGACAACAGAAAATATACAATAAATGCACAATATGTTAGATAACATGAATTTGTAATGCCTATACAGAACAACATTTTGTTTGAACCTGCAGCCATAATTAAGTATCATTACCTGACCCACATGGAGGCTGTTAGTTTGTTTATTTACTTTTGTTTGATATATTTTACATTTTTTAAAAGTAAAATAAATATTGAATGTTTCATATAACTTATGCTATTTGTTGCAAAGTTGAAATATAATGCAAGTTAAAGTTAAGAGGTCTAATCCAGTTATTAATATTATTCCTAATAATATTAAACAGGATTTATGTAGCGCCAACATATTACGCAGCGCAGTACATAAAATAGGGGTAGAAATTGACAGGCAGTAACACAGGAGGAGAAGAGGACCCTGCCCCGAGGAGTTTACAATCTAGGAGGTGGTGAAAAGATACATTTTGATTTATTGGATCAGTGAGTTTTCCTTTATGTATTGGAGCCTCCTGTAATTGTGTACTAAATAAGGCAAAGCATAGGTGTAAATACAAACTGTGATCAGGGCAGATCATGTTCATGTTCCATCCTAAGGTTTCAGAAATGTCAGGTAATATTACCATGGGATCACTTAATTTATTCAGACAATTTAATACATATTATTCTAAATCCCTGTTGAGCAAAGAATGGCTATACATGCAACTTTTTTTTTTTTGTGAATGTTAAAAACGCAACAATCTTCAGATGTGCATGTTACTATATAGTATTGACTTGGCAATCTTAGTATATTCTTGGTAATCTTTTGTCGTCCCAATGAAATGTACAGTGCGATTACCAAATTATAGGAAGACTTTGGTAAGATCTTCATCAAGTTCACTGCTTTGTGCGACCTTTTGATATTGATACAAGCTCTTGTTAACAGCTGACTGCACAGATTAATCTTCATATTATTATGACATATCAAGAAGTTGCTTGCTATTTCATTGAATATTTGCAACTGTTTTTACACATTTAGCAAACCTATTTTTAATGCTGGGTCAGAACATTTAGATGGGACACAAAAAACATTCAAACAAAAAAAAACATGTATACTTCATATGTCACATTACAGTAACATTTATGAAACAAAAATACAGTACATATAGTTACCTATGTATATAATAAAAAAGAAAAGGTTAATACTTTTAAAATATTCCTTTGTACCAACACATTTCAGTACTTGTCATAAACTAGCTGTGGGGGATATATAGCAACCTAAGCAGTCTGCCCAGATTGGTCACTACTAAGGTCATTTATATAGTGAATGTTGGCAAGCATGTATACAGTTATACCTAATGATAGAGGGAATCAGTCTGCTTGTAGAATACGCATCCCATCTGTAGTGTTAACATTACATTTCTTCAGGCACAATTCTTGTCACTAGGTGAAGACATCAGAGAGACCACATATAGTTACATCTGCTCCGGGAGAAATCTGATATGTTTACGAGCAAACATTTCTTTGTAATAGAAAGACAAGGTAGTCTTCTGTAATTTGGTAATGTTGAATTGTTTTGGGTTAACATACAAGGAAACCTTTCTTTTTAATAAAAAAACAAAGTAGTAGTTTTCTGTAATTTGTTGATGCTGAATTGTGATTGATATGATTCATGTTATATATGTGTATATGTGTGCAATTAAAGTCAATAACGTGGGAACACTTTAGACCTGTTAACTAAAAAGCTTAGTTTTCCCACTACGAACATTATTCTAGAACCCCCAACCTGCCATGCCTTTAAGCTTCTTTTGTTAGAGTGTCTAAATGACTGATGACTGACAAGTAAATTGATGGATCTTTCATACGACTGCATCAGGTACGCTATAATTTGCTGAAATAACTCAATAAAACAGGTTTTGTTCTCACTTCTTAACAACGAAAACTTCTGTTTTTTTTTTACATTGGACACACCTGTATGTTTAGTGTGTTATGTATTTTACTAGGATTCCTATCTTTTATTTTATTTCTGGTATCTGTCCTCCATGTGGTCTGAATAGACATCTGTGCCACAGAAAAATGCTTTAGGATACATATGAGATTCTTGATTAAACAAACACATTTTATATTCCTGAAATAAGCCTTTTGACCACCTAAATCTGATCTACAAATATACATCAAGAGGCAAGTCCTGGTAAAATGAACCCAACAGACTATGCAAATGTTTTACATATACATACACACAAAATAAAATGCACTTTTAGCATACTGTAATGCATATTAACAATTAACTGTCTTGTGCTGTACTTCTTCTGTGCTTTTGCACACTGTAGCAGTCAAAAACATCACTACACATGTTGCAAAATATTGTTAAAATAATAGCAAAAAGTATAATTTTTAAATGTGTTTGGGAGCCCTGCTGTGATATATTACCATAAAATGCATAGAGGTGAATGTGCCCTAAATTTATTTTTTCCCATCAAACCTCCAATATTTTTGTTTTTTTTGTAAACACATTTTTATTATCCTTAACTAAACATATGGACGAGAACAAAGAGGAAAGTACTTTAATGTAGACATCAATGTCCTTAAGACAAACTCATCTGGGACTCAATAACTTCTAAATATACTAAATAGTTTCCTGTACTTACAAGTGTAGGACCTGGACTACTGTAACATCCTCATCTCTGGTATTCCACTAACCCAACTCTCTCCTCTAAAATCTAATATGAATACTGCAGCCAGACTCATCCATCCTTCTCACCAACCTGCCTACCTACCTACCCCATACACGGCCTTCCCTCCACTCCTTTTCTGCTGCATCTCCTTGTAGTTCTCTTCATTGGTTTCCATTTCACCTGATAATCAAATTTAAGCTCCTGTGGTTTGCCTTCAAATCCCTCCACATTTCTTGCCCCACTTACCTTTCGGACCTGGTAAAAATCTCCAGCCGCTCTCTCACTCCCCCAATGACCTACTAATGACTTCCTCACTCATAACCTCATCACACACACGGCTCAAAGACTTTTTAGAGCTGCCCCAACTCTCTGGAATGGTTTTCCTTGTCTTATTTGGCTTGCTTCTACTTTCTGTTCATTTAAAAGAGCACTCAAACCCATCCTTTCAAACTTGACTACCCATCTTCTTCTGTCTCCTAAACCCTCACTACTTCCTACCACTATATATCTCCTCTATTGTGTGCTACTTCCCCCTCCTTCTGGATTGTAAGCTCTTCGGGGCAGGGTCCTACTCTCCTGTGTCACTGTCTGTATCTGTCTGCATTTGCAACCCCTTTTTAATGTACAGCGCTGCGTAATATGTTGGAGACATATAAATCCTGTTATTAATAAGAATATTTATATGAGCTCAGTTTAAATGGGTGAGCATACAAAACACTTGTTATTCTTACATATTTCTCTTCAATCCCCGAAATGTTAGTTTGTCTTCAGTAATCACCCAACAGAACCTTCTTAAATTCCATGGCTACATTCCAAACATTGTTATGGCTCAAAGAAGTGGAAAAGCTTCATGTTCATTTATACAGATGTGAACCAATATGCATAGGTGTTTGTTAATAATAATTGTTAGAACAGTTAGTCAACAGCAAGTTTCTCCTACCATTTATAGGGCTGCTGTTATTTCTACAGCCCAGTTTTACTATAATATAAAGATATGAACCAAACAAGTTGTAAGTTTGGCACAGAACAATAAAACCTCTGCAAGGAGTCATAAAAACCTGATTAAATGTTGTCAGGCTGCTCATTATTATCACATTATGAACATCAAAAATTGTCATATAAAAAGTGAATGTGTACTTTTACTGGTCCATAAAACAGTAAACCTGTAGTAGATATTGACTTATTTCAGTAGTTAGAACGTGCTGGAAGTCCGGTAAAAACTAAATATATCAACTGCTGATATTGTCTGTAGGATAAGTTTTTTTTCATTATTATTATTGCTACTATTACCTTGGCTGCAGGTTTAAACCTTGATGCAAGCTAAGATACAATCTTTAGTGGGGTTGTAGAAGAACACAATATATCTGACTTTGATGTCATGGTTTGGGGGAAGGAGGAGGAAAACATGCAACAGCTTTTGTTCACTTCTTACGCAGGAGCGTTGGGCGGTGTTTTCCTGGTTGGGTTTCTTGTTTGGAAAAACTGTAGTGAATGACCAATGCTTCTTAATAAAAAAGAGATTCAGATGCCCCTATAGGAAGGCTTTATCAGAATAAAAAGTTTGTGTTACCTTACTAGAGTGTGTCTTTTTTATGTGTTTATGGATACATAAATGTGCTGTACAACATTTTCACCAGCTATGGGCATCCTTCATCTGAGGTGGAGCCATACCTTTCCAACATTGTGCAATGTATACATGGATCTGGGAACACCAAAAATTGTAATACTAATGCTCCGTGATGCTGATATTGTTTGATGCAAGGGTGCCCAACCTACAGCCCACGGGCAACATCCAAAGCTGCCAGATCTGGCCCTCTGCTCAGGGGATGGGGCGCACTCATCTCCTATGTTTCTCTATTTGATTTTGCTACAGGAGCTACTGAGCATGCTCAGTGTTAGCTCCCTGAGAGTGGGCGTGTACTATAGACCTGGCAATCAGCTTTGGCTGCTCTCGTCCCAACTTGTACTGTGAAATAGTTCCTGCAGCAGCAGCATGAGACCTGTATCTGTGTCCATGCAGCTGTCATTAGCCCCATGAATAAACCTTCATATCATAATGTGAAATGTTCAGGGTACACAGGGGACCCTGAGACCTGGTACCAAACTTCCAAACTACCAAAACCAAATTTCAGCCCCCTAGACATAACAATTTACCAGATACAAGGTCACAAGCATAAAATACTAATAACAGTCAGGTATCTTTTCACATTAACGGGGGCTATTTCAAGTCCAGGGTCCCTAAATTTAGTTTGCATGTTAGGGACCCCCGAGGGCCACCTCCATGGCAATGAACATTAGGGTAAAGCCCGTTCACTCCATGCTGTGGTGCCCCAAAGATATACGTGCTCACTCATATAAATTTAAGGCTGCGTTCAGACTGGCGGTGAGGTTGCGGTGCGGTTACCCCTTCCTCATGCCAAAGAACCCTGCCTAGGTGAAGACGCTCAGTACCCCTCACTGCCACCTAGAGTCAAATCTGCAGACGCTGCGGTGTGATGGACTAAGCTGCTGGGGTGCCTGTTTCATTCTGATATTTTATTTTTGTTAAGGGAGGGCTGTTTACCTTACTGTGACCAATGTTAAGTTTTATCTAATCTTGTAAATTGTTAAAATGTAGTATTGTTTATAGACCGCAAGATTTTATAAGACTTCTTGTTTTCACTTTTACATTGCATGGTATCATGGCCAGCAAGGTAAAATATGCCTTTCCACTTCATGTTTTTGCAATACATTTTGCAAATTATCTGTGAATTGATTACCATCAGGCCTGTAAAGTTCTTTATTTTAATTGGATAACTGCTGATATGGATCCAAACATTTATTTTGTGTTCAGTTGCTTTCTGCAGTATAGTGTTAGGCTCTGGTTGCATTTGCCCATCCATGAGTCAATATTGGCACAGCATTTAGCTTCTGTTTGGAAATTGCCAATAGATTCCAAGTAACTAGTTGCTTGCCTACTTCCTTTGGCATCCATTCACTGTTCTATTGGATTATAGTTCTTTAATATCAATAAATAAACTTAACCCTGAAACTGAGATGGTACTATGCTAACTGCTTTTACCCATATCCATTCAGAACTGTTTGTTCATTCGCGTCACTGTAGTGTTTCTTCCTAAATACAGCTGTTGTTAGTTAATGCACATAATCGCTTCTGGTATTATGCTGTTAAATAAAAGGCCAATGTGTTTAATCACCCACCCAGTCTATTGAATTTTACCCAGTATTTTGATAGCAGTTTACCTAAACAAAAGATCACAAACAAAGCTGAACTAGGTAAGCAACAGGTCAATACATTTCATCTGCTTTTCACTATTGATTGCTAGCTTGGAGAAAAAGTCTCTGCTCCATGCTCCATGGTTCTTAAACTAGATAGTCTGTCATAAAGAATAAAGTACACCAATGTTTTTTTGGTATCTGTAAGGGTGACATTCTACCCATTGGCCAGCGATGTAAGAGGCATTCTTCCCACTAACAATGCTAATGTAGTGTGAGCTGTGGATACAATAATTAAAGCAAGGGTTCCCCTAATACCCCAAATAATGTAAGAGGCATACTTCCCACTAACAACGCTAATATAGTGTGAACTGTGGATATGATAATTAAAGCAAAGGTTCCCCGAATACCCCAAATAATGTAAGAGGCATACTTCCCACTAACAACACTAATATAGTGTGAACTGTGGATATGATAACTAAAGCAAGGGTTCCCCGAATACCCCAAATAATGTAGGAGGGAGGGATTCTTCCCACTAACAACACTAATATAGTGTGAGCTGTGGATATGATAATTAAGGCAAGGGTTCCCCGAATACCCCAAATAATGTAAGAAGCATACTTTCCACTAACAATGCTAATATAGTGTGAGCTGTGGATATGATAATTAAGGCAAGGGTTCCCTGAATACCCCAAATAATGTAAGAGGCATTCTTTCCACTAACAAGGCTAATATAATGTGAGCTCTGGATATGATAACTAAAGCAAGGGTTCCCCAAATACCCCAAATAATGTAAGAGGCATTCTTCCCACTAACAAGGCTAATATAGTGTAAGCTGTGGATATGGTAATTATAGCACAGGTTCCTTGAATACTTGAAAATTGCTACAAGGGTTCTCCGAATACCTGAAAATTACTACAAGGAGTCCCTTATGTTAAAAAAGTTGAGAAACACTCCCCTAGTCACTCCATTTCAAGCTTACGCAGGGATTGGGATTTTCCTTTGACCTCTGTGACAGTACCTGGCCAATTATCAAGCAGGGATACAGTCATATGCCCCTCCATACCTGGAAATATCAGGAATAACCTGTGGATTAGCTGAGCATGGACAAATGATTAATTGTTTATAGCAGAGCAGCTTGTTTAAATTATCTAGTTGAGTTCCTGCATTTGCTTTGCACATTTATCTCTATGTGGCTTGACTGGGAAAATTGTTCCCAGAAGTATCTGTGTAATGTAGTAATGTGTTGCTAGTGTGGAGACATGCCCTATAGTAGTGTTTTGTCATGGTTTTACACTTATTTGCCCCATTGTGAATGACTATCTTGACGTTATTGGCCAGCCCTCATTATGTTCGTAGCTCTATCATCCCATAAACCTTATTGTGTTTAAAATGACAGATTTGTATTATTGCAACCCTCTCCACAATTCCCTAGTTCAATTGTGGTTTAGGAAAGATGGATTCCGCCTATAGCTGTCGCAGCAATGCTTATATTTGGTTATGCTTTTCCATAGTTACCATTAAAAGATGCTGGAGGGGACACCATATATCATTTACTGCTTTCCATACACTGGAGAGGGCAATGGTTTTATATGTGAATGTCACTGAAGGACAGATTATACTTTGAAGTGAAGTGGAGCTCTTGATACATCTATGTTGATATTTTTACGATAACAAAACCCTCTTCGGCAATCCTTAAATAGAGATGGAGCATTTCAAGAAACTATTCCCCTGAAGGAAAGCTTAACCTTGGAAACATGCATTAGTGGTTTCATAAGAAATCTATGAAAGAAGGTTTTTCTTAGAAGGAATAATTACAGGTGTGGGTAATATTAAGCAAATTTTTGAATTAGGATTATGCATTGACATTTCCATGTGTGAGACACAAACAAATTCCACAGGTACATGACATAATTGAATCACAGAAGTTTCCTGTTCTGTAACCTGAATATCTGCTTTGGCCTGTTCATAGTAAAAACATTTTGTTTCTGCATTGTTTGAAAAGTTCTTTTTACTTGGTATTTATTGTGGTGATTTTGTATCTTAAGGACACACGTCCAAAGGAGTAATGTATGTTCTTTCCTAACATGCACCATATGATGCCAAGCACCTGGGCTGCCCTGGGTTTTCATGTTGTACTAGTAAGTTGACTCTGCAACAATTTAACTCGTTTCGATGCGTCAGACTACAGACCAGTGGTCCCCAACCTTTTGGAGCTCATGGAACACTAAATCTGCGGACTCGGGACCACGCATTCACAGGGAGCCGCATGTCACTCAAAAGGGAAATAACTTCCCCAGAGTGATGTCATGATTTTAGAACCCGCCCACTCTGCCATCGCAGGTCTGAGCCTTTGATGGAGACATGGCCTGTGGCTCTGGCTAGTGCGCCCCCCCAAGCGGGGTCCTTCTAACTCCCTTGGGGGTGCACCGGCCAGAGCCGCGTACCACCGCTGGTCTCCATGCTTTCACGGCCCAGCTGTCAGACGGTTGTGGCCCTCTAGTGGGTGGCGGACCGGTGGTTAGGGACACCTGCTATAGACCACACCACTACCAAACAGTGAAAAGTGCAATAGGAGAAGGAGTGGTTCCAGGTTCAGCATCCTGCCATCCAAAGAAAAAGAAATCTTGCTTATTTACTGCAAAAAAAGCTAAAGATGATACAATCAAACATTGCATGTGGAAAGGAGTTCTTTAAGTTCATTAGGCAGCAGAGTAAATTAGCAGTGGCAGCTTTCTGGTTTTTAAAGCAGTCGTTTAAGAATACAATAATAATAGAAGAGGTCAAGAGAGGAGAAAAGATAATAGCTGAAAGAACAAGAGTAAAGGATGTCAGATAGGTAAGAGTTAGTCAATCCAAGAAGTAGCTTCCAAGCAACAATGAAAAGCTATAAGGCATATGAGTTTAAATGGCAATACTTACTTGCAAAGAATGATCAACCTGCAAATGATGTTGAAAGTTTAAATAAAAATGCAGCAGTAATGGGAAGTAAGAGGAGGAAGGGTTACATTTCTGTACTTTAGAAGTGTAATTAACTAAATGCCAACTGGTTTTACTTTTTCAGGTATCAAGTGATTTTGTTCTGACTGATGAAATTTCACTTTTCCATCTCTAAAACAGCTTTAAAATGTGTAAGCTATCCCCATGTTGTGTGTAGATTTCCAATATCTCTGGAATTTGGTGGGAAAGTGTATCTGGGGAAAATAGTTTGCACAGGTTGATGGGTCTTTACCTTCTTAGGTAGAATATGAGATTCCAAAAATCACTGGGGGTCAAATGCAGCTAAAAATTGGGGAGTAAGTATCCACAGGACAGCGAGATACAATAATATTACATATACAATAGCGAGCAGTAATGTATGTGTGTTTAATTTTGTAACAGCCTGCACTCTTTTATATGTAATATTTAATTATTTTACTATATTTATATGTGCAGCTACTAAAAGAAATTTTAGGTTAGTGATAACACAGTATTAAAGTAAGTTTGTTGGAGAAGGCTTCATAATTGTGTGTGGTTGGATGGCTGGGTGAACTTTGAAAGGCTGCACTGGGGGTGGATAATTTACCTAAATTAAAGAAAATCTAAAGCCGATTGTACAATGATTGTATGGTGAATGGTAAGCCCAATACATATTTAGAACAAGCAAGTGTACCCATGTGAATGTTATCGGCCTCACCTAGCCTTGGGCTATTTTTTAAACAAAAAAACTAAAGGATAACAAACTATCCCTTTTGATTTTATATTTACACGGAAGTGGTTATATGTTACATGTACAGGTTGTACCTAGTTGTGTTGAACTGTATCTGTGCTATAGGCTTACCATAGATGTATAAATACATATCTTCCAAAGAATGATTGGCAGAAATATATCTATCCCTTGTCCCTTGTCATATCATAGGTAGGAAAGTAGCACACAAAGTTGGTTGATGGGCTTTTGTTCATCTAAGAACTACCGGTACATCTCTCCCTATTTAAACCTATGGGAGTGCAAAGGAAACGTGGAATGGGTCAGATCTCAAAGCAAATCAGGAAGGGAAATGCACCCGTCGACTGATTTGTGAAGCATCTTAAATTGCTGTAAAAAGCACATATGTGTTTGCCTGTTGACACAAAGCCCCTGAACACAGAAACTGATTCTTATCCTTCCCTTTTCTACATAGATTTGGATAATTTCTATTATTTGCCAAGCTATTATATCTCCAACAAAAGTAAGAGCATTGATTGTAATTATTGTATTGTCCATTGTGAAATTATTTTTCCTCCCATATCTCGGTAGAGAAGGGGGTGGGGGGGCGTTCCGCAAAGTTGCATTTGAAAAACATTTAGAAACGTGACAAAGCAAACATCTACCTTTCCAGCAATCACATCAAGAATGCTTTACAGGTAAAGGTTACGGCTCTAAAACTCACAAAACGCAGTTCTCGGTTCCATTTTCTTTGATTTGATTTACTACAGTCTGTGAGACAATAATATAAAAAGAACAAAGTGTATGTCTGGGAGATAACTCAAATACATAACATATTTATTAAAAAGATGTGCACAGACGGCACCATAGTCATTTCCACTAGATAGACGTTTATCTGAAGGCTGCGTAGACATGGGAAGGACCCACATTCCTCACATGACAGCAGTACAAAGTGACACACTGTAATTTATTTGTGACAGTAGTAAAGACTACACCCAGCCTTTTACTGTCATTGTATCTTGTATATACAGACATTTTTATAGCAACAGTAAAAGCTGGATAAAACTTTCTTTCTAGTCAGTGTGTATTCCTACAGTCTGCCTCTGTACATTCCTATCTACATAGACCCTTTGGATTGGATTTATGCACCAAGACAACAATTCTATCCCTAGAAACAGAAGGAATTTTAGGCTATCAGCTAAAAAATGCTTAAACAGCATATTTCAATTGGTGGTAAAACCCATAGGTGTCTGCTGCAATTTAATATGCATCAGTTATGATGAGTTTAGAATAGTGCAAGCATAAGGAATTTTTGTTTATTATAGCACTGGCCATAGTTGTAAGCATAAGAACTGAGCCGTCCACTTGTTCTTCACAGAAAGGGGAAGGAACAATGTCCATTGCCTGGAGAAACATTTCTTAATCACAGACTGCATGACTCAAGTTCACAGTCTATTGCACTTCATTGCTCCAAACAATTGTTTATTTTACTCATTTATATAGCACCGACATATACAGAGTCAGGCCTCAAATTAACCTGCTAGGAATTAAGGACCGTAGAACAAATATGCAAAGTCCTTACAGATGAATTCACAGGATGGGAGAAAAGTTAAGACTATTGATACTGCCAAGTGAAACGTTTTATTGTTCTTATTTTTGTGAGAAAACAAATACAGGTTCTTTTTTTTTACTTGGCATAATTATTCCAAAGCACTTAACAGAAAAACATTGAACAATTCACATTTTAAAATACAATAGTTTCTGAAGACAACATGTACCCTGAATACCACTTTTCACTGATGACATATCTGTATCAAGTGTGAGAAGCAGAAATGATGGAGAGCATACAGGCCAGAGGGTAATTGGGAGGAGGTTATGTCATACGGGTATATCCCGTACTACAATGGGATCATTTACTGTCTGTGTGGGAGCAGACTCTCATATGTCTTCTCTAATGAATGCATACTTAATTATGTACTATCCATTGTCTCTGCAAACATTAAACACACTTATCATTGTCAAGAAAGAAATGTAGTCTTCCTAGTTAGAAATATTGTTCTGTTCTTTACTTTAGTTATATGAAAGTTAAACGGGACAGAATATTCAGTTATACACATAGGTGTATTGTAGATTAAACTATTATTATTAATATTAATATTAATAATAATAATAATAAAAAACAGGATTTACATAGAGCCAACATATTACGCAGCGTACGCAGCTGTACATTAAACCAGCAGCAATGGTGATTTAGTTCAGATTCTATAGATTTAATAAATAATGCATTTTTCATTTAGGTTAAAATCCGTCCATCCAATTCCTTGTTTTGCCCTGCACACCATTGGGTGTTGATAGAGAACAAAGGTTCACTTGGCTTAGTTAATAAAATTAATGCTTTAGTGAACTGTTCTAACTGTGAATAAAGTCACCATCTGAAAACTGCAGCCGTTTTGTCAGGAAAGAGATGCTTCTCCTTTTGAAACAGCTGTGAGTTTTTTTAACCATCTCCTTTAAATGTATTAAAGACAAAACTGTAAATGAGAATAGAAATGTGTGCTAGGCATGCAGGTACTACCTGGTTATACCCCCTGGTGCTTATTGGTATGAGGGGAACAAGTGCCAATGTGTGCTAGTGCATAGACTGACCAACAAACGGACAAATACTGGAATGGATGATTAATTTACACGAATGGACAGGATCCAACAATCATAGAGTAGTGTTAAAATGTAATAACATACCTAAGTGCCATTGAAATGTATGTCATATTAGGAAATGACAACACTTTTTGTGTTATTAGCCTACAGAAAATATGATGAGAACACAAATTGGTGGCACCTAGTATTCTTTTTGAAAATTTGTTTCAGCTGCCCTGATTCAGCACCAGACGCCAGGCCCCCAATCTAAAGCTACGTACACACTTCCAATTATTATCGTTGGAAAACCAACGACGAACGATCCTGCACGATATCTACGAACGATCGTATAGCACCGATCCTGCACATAGAGATAACGACACGATCGTTCGTAGATATTGTACACACAATAGATACGATCGTTTGAGCGATAGAGGAACTATGTGCACGACAGGAAAGTGAACGAACGTTCGTTCATTACGCATGCTCAGACCATGGACGATCAACGAACGATCGTACACACGAACGATGTTCAACAATCGTCGTCCAATCCGATCCGCCGGTCCGGTCGTTCGTTTCCAACGACTTTCCTCGTTCGTCGGCGTCGTTGGTTACTTTTTTTACGAACGATTTTTGCCCAATCGATCGTTTGTCGTTCGTTCGTCGTTCGTTTTGAACGATAAAAATTGGAAGTGTGTACGCACCTTTACACACACTCTTTACCTAAAGCAAGCCCCCACTTGATAGACTAGTTGCGTCTTCTGTGCGTAAAGGACGGTGTCTCAAAATGGGCTGGCAGAGAAAATAAACGGCGAGCTGACGTGCGGTGGCCTACTGCACGGGATCATTGACCAGATAATTGTCTCCTAACAGCTCCTCCTTAAAAAAATAAAGTACCGTATTTTTCGGCGTATAAGACGCACTTTTTCTTCCCCAAAACTGGGGGGGAAAAGTGGGTGCGTCTTATACACCGAATACATGTTAAATATAATTAAAAAAAATCATACTCATCCGATACCGCGATCCCGCGATGCTGCGTGCTTCTTCTCCTCGCTCTCCTCCCGGCTGCAGCGCGTGTCTCCTCCTCCTCCTCTGAGCGAGGAGAAGCCGACACACGTACCCTCGCGATCCCATAAGCAGGCTGGATCAGCCTGCTTATGGGATCGCTGGGGTATGCGTGTCGGCTTCTCCTCGCTCAGAGGAGGAGGAGACACGCGCTGCAGCCAGGAGGAGAGCGAGGAGAAGAAGAAGCCCACAGCATCGCGGGATCGTGGTATCTGGTGAGTATGATTTTTTGGCACAGGGTGATCAGAAGGGGATACATTGTGTCAATGTATCCCCTTCTAATCACTCTGTGTCAATGTATCCCCTTCTGATCACTCTGTGTCAGAGTGATTAGAAGGGGATACATTGACACAGAGTGATTAGAAGGCGATACATTGACACAGAGTGATTTTTTAGTATTTTGTTCAGAATCTTTTTTTTCTAGGTTTTTCTCCTTTAAAATTGGGTGCGTCTTATAGGCCGGAGCGTCTTATAGGCCGAAAAATACGGTAGCTTTTTTTTCTGAAAGGAGAATCAATGACATCCCCCCAGTATTAGTTCTAAAATCCATTCATAGCTTAAAAGCGTGTGTTTATTCAGAAGTGTAATTCCTGTCATGGTTGTTTTCAGAGGCTTGGACTGTTTGGCTTGACCTTGTCCCTCTTACTCAGGGATATGTTGAGTGAAATCCCGCATCATACCTAAAGAGAGGTTTTGTGATTGAAGGCTGTGAACTGGATTGAGAATTTCTTTGTGCTGTAACCTTTTCACCTTCACATATAAACCAATACAGAAGAAAGGAATATTTATTTACTATATGAGAGTTCCAAGGAAACTGCCTACATTTGTACATAAACCATAATAAATGTTCATGCATTTTGAAAAACCTAATATTTTTACACAATATGAGGTTGACCTGGTATTTGCTGTTGTTAACTCTTGAGCGTAATGGCATGGCCCCAAATTATAAGGAAACAATTATTTGCTTTGTCTTCCACAAATGTTTTCTTAGGAACCATGATATTTAAATAAAGAAATATATTCCTAATTACACAATGTGGTTTTTAAAGCAAAGTGGCAAAATTACAACATGCAGTGGCAAAGTCCTGACTAGGTAACACCTTGCTTTTGGTTTTTCAGTGCTAGAATTTTTAGGCCAGCTTCCAAAAGCTTTTTACATGTCACTCAATTTTTCTAGTTAAATAAGATGGTCATGACTTGTACGGACATTTCAAAAAATACATTCTATGAACTCTTGATACTTCATATGATTTTAGAAAATAAAAGTCACACCTTCATAAAGGCATTTGGTATAAAGCAGAGATAAAAATGACTTCCAATTATATCTTGGTATTGTATCCAAGAGAAATATAAAATTCACTGGGGGATTGACCCTTTCCATAAATGACCATACCAATGTTATCTGGCGCAGAACTTATTTATTAAAAGGTGTCTTTATAAAAATATATGTGTATAATGCTTTTTTTTTCTTCATCAGGTGGTAACGGCCCATGTACAGCAACAACAAGGAGGGGTCCAGACACGCAGAAAGCGGGTATGTATATTACAGCCTTATTAATAAGTAACATATAGGTCTAGGTGTGACTGCAAGGTTATCGGCTGAGGTATTCACACCCGTGCAGAATTACTGTACAGATACAAAATGTGGATTTACATCAAATATATAATATTGCTAGAGCTGTGACATGATCTTTGTCTTAATCTGGCTAATCTCAGCTGCAGAAAGCATTTTCATGTCTTTGGGCACCTGGGAGTACCAATGGCTGCAAAATGTCTCAGTTTTAAAAACCTTGTTTGATTATTATTGTTTGCACTGAACTATGGAAATAGCAGCATGCATTTTATTTTTCCTAGCTCCATACCATGAACAAACAGCTTCCAGGAGATCAGATGACACGTAATTGCAAACTCTTATGTTTACATATTAACCGGACAATTATCCTTTTCTGCTAATAACCTCTGTTGCCCTTGTCAGGGAGCACAATGAAGTCATGTCTGTATTCTTATTATTCCAGGTCCTCTGCATGAAAGCAGGCAGCTATATCAGCTGATGGTACCTATGGGTGTGTAGGGGGCATAAGGGGCACTGAAAGAAATACAACATCCTTCCTTGTTCTCCAATAGTGTTGAATTTGCTTCTGTGCCCATGGAGAAGCAAAGTTCTGAAAAATATTATTTCTCCTTTTTACAACACCTATTAGTTGACTTACTTTCTGTGGGACATTTTTGTTCATGGTAGCTGATTGTTATGGAAATCGGCATTTACATCAGGTCACAGAATATCTTCCTGTTGGCAACTGTTCTGTTAGTGACAAGATCTGCCCCTCTGTTTATAAAAATACTGTCACTAGTGAGCATAGTCTGTGATTAATTTGTGCACTGATATCAGTTCAGTTTGCATGTTTTGCTAAGTGAACATTCTGTCCTGAAAAGGTCACCTGTGCTGACTTTAGTTTAATAATGTCTAACTTTGCTGGGAGAAATATAAAGGTTGCTATTGCTGACCTATTCCTGAAAATGCATGCTGCCTTATTGTATATTCATTTTCTGATTATAGAGGTCCTTAAGGCGATGACCTTTAAAAGATATTCAGACCAGGAATTCTGACATGACTGAATGTCTGCCTTTTCAGATCAGCATTTCCTAAATCATTGATAATCATGTCCACAAAGAAACAAACATTTTTCTGAAGGTGGTCAGCAAACAAAGGTTTTCCCTATGTGAATTCAGATACAAATATTGACTGGAACAGACGGGGCATTCTTGAAGTTGTACCAAGAATTTGTAGAAATGAGCAGTACTAATGCCAACAGTTTGTTAGACATCCCTAATGTGTTGACAGAACTTCACTTCTTGAACCTCCTGTCTAACTTTCTGTTTTAAAGATAATTGACTTCTTCAAAGATTTAGGCTACGTACACATGTCCGATGATTCTCATCCAATTATCGCTTCAGGACGAGAATGTGACGTGTGTACAGAGCTTGTCCAACGTCATTCATGGATTTATCCTAGCAGATCCATTATTGACGGCCGACTGCGATACAAGTAAAGGGGAGAGAACTCAGCATGGTGCCGCTTGCTTATTCTCTCTCCATAGAGCTCTGCATAACAGCTCTGCATATTTCATTTTTTAATTCTACAAAAATCAAATGTGCGTACACAGACTTAAGGTGCGTACACACTTCCAATTTTTATCGTTCAAAACGAATGACGAACGATCGATTGGGCAAAAATCGTTCGTAAAAAAAGTAACCAACGACGCCGACGAACGAGGAAAGTCGTTGGAAACGAACGACCGGACCGGCGGATCGGATTGGACGACGATCGTTGAACATCGTTCGTGTGTACGGTCGTTCGTTGATCGTCCATGATCTGAGCATGCGTAATGAACGAACGTTCGTTCACTTTCCTGTCGTGCACATAGTTCCTCTATCGCTCAAACGATCGTATCTATTGTGTGTACAATATCTACGAATGATCGTGTCGTTATCTCTATGTACAGGATCGGTCCTATACGATCGTTCGTGTATATCGTGCAGGATCGTTCATCGTTCGTTTTCCAACGATAATAATTGGAAGTGTGTACGTAGCTTTAGAGTTGATTTTGAAAGATTATTTGATTATATGACTGTTTTTTAAGTGTGTGTAGGAGCACCCCCTAGTGTTCATTTTGCTTTGTAACATATTGCGTTTCTCATACTTATGGAACATTAGATTTTAATAAAAATATGCCAAATTTGATCTCAAGAAACAGCCAGATAGTTTTACAAAAAGAAGTGAAATAGTAGAAAAAACACATAAGAATAGCATTGATAAAAAATATTAATAAAATAGGATTAAATGATTAGGGCAGTAGGAATGAACTAATAAGATGGCAAGTAGCAATAAAAGCACATTGTGGTGGTGGAAGTAGGAAAATGTTTTATTTCTTTGTATAACAATCTATGCTGGTTAATTAATATCATTTAATTCATAAATCTGACGACTTATAATATCCATTTTCCTTGTCTTCTCAATTAGCATGTAAATCCAGCAGGAAGCTCAGTTCTACTGCGCCGTTCCAAGAGAAGATGGGTCCTCACTACAATCGTCTTGGAAGAGAATGATCCTGGACCCTTTCCAAAGAAAGCTGGAGATGTAAGGAAAAAAAACTCAATAACTTTTTCTTAAAGTTTGCTGCCAAGCCTGTAGCTGTATGTATTAAGGAAGCCTTCTCTAACTAAAAAGCAGGATTATGTGATTTTGATGAAAATACAAATATGGCAAAAAAACAGATATATAATTGATCATCAATTCATCCATTTTCGTTACTAAATTAGAGCAGCTGTATGCAGTCATATAGCTCATACTTAGTGGAGTGCAGCTTCCTTTTACCTTGTTACTATATGTTAAGTTTGTAATTACATGGGGTAATCATATATTTGATATCAGATATATGTTACACATACTCTACCTGCTTTTATAGTACAGTGATTGGACCTTCTTATTCCTCTTGTGTAAGTATTATATAGAAAGCAGAAACATGTACATTACCTGGACATTTTACGGACATGTAACTGTGTGCAGATATGCAGTGGGTATCTACCCACCATAACCCTTCCCTAGGGTTTAGCAGTGGTGGTAGTATTACCTGGTTTGCCCCTATGATAGTAAGGAGTCAGTTGCATTTTTCTTCTAATGTTTTTGAAATGAGTATCCTAATTTTGAGATGTTTGACTGGTGTATTGTTATAGCTTGTCCAGGAAGAATTGTTAGATCTTTGTCATTAATTTTATTTATTTGAAAGTCATATGTTGTTGTTCATCTATGGGAAAAAGGGTATATTGTACCAAACAAGAGCGATGAAAAGAAACCTATATGTCTGAGAATTGCAATGAAAGATAACAATGGAGTCCTTATGTGACATTTTTGTGTTATATGCTGTTCTTATCTCACAACTGTGCATTGTTTCCAGCTCTTCAATGACCGGGCAGAAAACTACTCCATCAAGTATCTGATCAGTGGTCCTGGAGTGGATCAAGCCCCAGAAATAGGCTTGTTTCATATTAATGATCTCAATGGGGAGGTGTTTGTAAACCGAGCTATCGACAGGGAGAAGACACCCATGTTTGTTGTGAGTATGATTACCACAAAGCAATATATATCTCATAATACACAACCCTCTGGCCATGTCCTAATAATTCTTAACTGGAATCAGACACTTTATAGGACAATAGTGCTTTCAGCCCATAAAATGTTGTTTCAGAACGTCTGAAAATAACACGTTTATGTGTAATTGTACTTTAATTTCATTATTTGAGTCTAACACATTTGATACAGATTGTCTGTGGCATAATACCGAGACATATGTGATATTTGGGATGAGCAATTCTTAGTGTATGATCTAGCACAGAAGAATCTGTTCCAACAAAGACAAAATTAGAACCCCTAATTATGCTTTTGCTCCAGGTCAGTGACGCATATTGTGCTGAAGTCATGTCCTTAAGTAGATAGGTCAAGCAACAAAATTCAAGACTTGGTCGACATCTATTAAATAGATTGCCATTTTTATCTTCAGAGTTTCTCCCTAGTTAGGTGAAGACAGCAAAAACCTAATGGAAGGGTTTTAATCTTTCCCTGGTCAATACAAAACTAAAAATAAACTATGTGGCCAGACAAACTATTTAACATTCAGTGTTTAAAGTTTAGTGTTCAGCACCAGAAATCATGTAAATTAAAGCGTGTGCAGCTATGTTTTGAACCCTTATTCTTTTTTCAAACTTTTGGCCATGAGCGTCACCCTGTTACCTCTATTTTAATATCCATACAGGTACATTTTGATGTTGCAGAAAGATTAACTGGGACCATACTGGACAGATCTCTAATTTTTAATGTAGAAGTGAGGGACCAGAATGACAACACTCCCAGATTTTCCCAAAGCATTTATAATTTCACATTGAAAGAGACCACCAAGTTTGGTAAGTTTTTTACATCACATTGATGGAATAGTATTCTGCTTTATGGCTTAGTTTTTTTTTTTAATAGATCTTTGTAGAAGAACATCTCTACCCCAATATGTTAGAAACGATTTTAGCTAAATCATCCATTTTGTTTTGAACTTAAAAAAAAAGATTTCATTCTCTTTATAGGGGTTTTCTGTTCTACCCATATGTGTATGAATATATCTGCCTAGTAGTAGACAGGTATGTCCCCTACTGTCTGCAAACATGAACTTTCTATGTATGTACAGAATCATGTTCCAGATGCTGCTGGTCTGTGAACTCTATCAACTAAAAGGATTTAGTCAGAATGGAGATATGGAAGCTGCTCATGTAGGCTTGTTTTTTCTTGTTTTTGGGATCTTAGTATGATGCTGGTTTTGTTACTTGTGCGTCTCTGTCAGGAATATGGCATATGGATTAGGGATTTTCACATTTCTCAGGCGGTGTGCTTGTTAAATGTCAGGGCATTAGCTAGTAAAGTCTGGATGATGATAAAGTAAAGTACTGATCCCTGCATATTAGTAACTTATCTCTGGTTCATTTTAATTTACATAGAGTAGCTTTTTTTAGCTTTGGAACAACCCATGGTGCCAGATAGAGCTTGACCAAGTGTGACAATGTCTATAATCAATGGGTCCATGTTGTGTAACTTGGCTTACCTTTATTTAACAAGATATACATTAATATACAGCGGTGTATTGGTCACAAACAACATTGTATAAGTGGACATTCCCTTTCATTTCAGATAGTCCAGTTTTCCAGGTCATAGCAACAGATGACGACAAAGAAGACAGCCCAAATTCTGACATTTATTATTACTTAATCAAGCAGATACCTGAACTTCCAAATGTCAAATTCACTGTTGATCCTAAAAATGGACTGATTCGTGGGGAAGGCTGCTTAAATTATGAGGTGGGTAGTTCATTTTTATTTTTATTATCATTAAGATTATTACACAAATTATCTACACAAGAATTACCCATGAAATGAAGCATAAAACAGAAAGTAGCAGGGTAGTCTTGCATGGAAGAGCTTACAGAAAATGTGGAATTGAGATAAAAGGAACATAGGTCTATTTTGTATTAAAGACAGGTATGTAGGTATTGTAATAAAGCTAAATTTTCTATTACAGAATAACAGTATAATAGGAATATAAGAGTAACAGCCATTCTAATAAAATGGTGTATTGTTAGTCCTATTTTTTCTATTTTGTGTCCCCAGAAGATTTATGGTAGAATTTCCATCTATAGTCTAATTACTGTTTATTTACAGGCCTCAAACTTTATCAGACTAATTGTGGGGGCCAAAGACAAAGGAGCCGTGCCTTTATCCAACTCAACTACTGTTAACATACGCATTCAAGATGGGAATAACAATTTGCCAATGTTCACTGGTGGTAATAACGTGAGTATTTTATAGAAGAAGAATCTGGTTTTCACTCCGCACCTGCTATTTTATCAACTATGTCATGTAAAAGGCAGCAATATAGTTATAGCCTTACCGTCATCGATTTATTTTATAATGGCAACTTTTGAGATTAGATGTGATATGTTCTGTACTATGCAATGACAACACAGAATCCATCACACTGTCCTTTGTTGATTCTCTAGTGTGTGTGTGTGTTGGATTGATTTTATGCTTGTATATGTGTGGTATGGTATACAGGATAGGAGTTAAGATTTTACATGCTATGGTGCTATATCCTGCATATTACTTAAACTTTGCATTATTTTTCAACCGTTTATCACTGTGTGTAATCATTACCTGTAAAATTACCATAAAGGAACAAGATACATGTTGATGCTGTGGTGATCAGAGGTTATAATACATGCCAGGAACACTGCAGCACACTATCTCTATAAAGACTGCGCCCAATGACTATGTAAAAAAATTACAGCCTGTTTGCTATCATAAAACAAAACGGGCATGGTTACTGCCTTACTATTTTGTGTCAGTAATGTTGGCAAAATATATATATATATATACACAACTGGAAGGGAGAGGAAGTTGTTGATGACCTTTAATACAACCTAAAAGCAACCTGTTTTAACAAAGTGGGCGCCACATAATTTTGTTGGTTGAGTTGGGTGGAGAGCACTGTAAGCAGAGATCACCCAACCCATGGTCACCTGCAGTGTTATTGGAGTTTACTGTGCTGTGCTAATAACACATCTTCCTTTTCAGTATGAACTATCAGTTCGGGAGGGAGAGCTGAAGAATGAGATTCTGCGATTAAAAGTAGAAGATAAGGATACACCAAAAACTCCAGCCTGGACAGCAAAGTACAAAATATTGACTGGAAATGAGAATGAAAATTATAATGTGACCACTGATCCAGAAACAAATGAGGGAATTCTCAACATTATAAAGGTAAGATTGAAACAACATTCTGCTCTTATAAAAAACAAAAAAAAAAAAATTCAGTTCAGTCAATTCAGTCACTAAAATGAAGAAATAGAAGGCTCTGACAGTCTAGATTCATTCATTTCTGTACACATGGCTTTGATGTCGCATGAATTTCTGTACTAATAGTTTAGTGCGAGTAACATGCGCTTCACATAAATTGATATAAATTTATCATATATGACAGGTAAACATTTCCCAGTGCTTTTGTCCCTAAACCTTTGTTTGAAAAGCCTTAGTGTGGATCTGAGGGGCACCCCCAAGGCCTGTCATCCTAAAGTCTTGTAGGGAGATGCGCTGCGTGTTGTAGCAGCTGATGTAGTTCCATGTACAAGAGGGTCATTTTATGTTTTGCACGAATTACAGTTACAGTCAGACATTGTAGGACACACATATGTAACAGATGTAAATATGTGTAAACTAAAGTACAAAATTTGCATTATTATTGTAAACGACTTGTATCCAAGTAAACCTATCCTTGCCAAAGATTAACTAGCATTATCATCACAAAACCATAAGATTTGTTAATGGCTTTAGTGAATTCCAAATTGGTACACTTATGTTTTGGACAATCTTAATGAATATACGTGAAAAAAATAATTTTTGCGGACTTGGGTGATTGAGATAAATTTGGCAAGCTTTTTAGGTTGACTTTTATAGAGTAAAAACAATGTTTAAAATGTCCCTAAAGAGAAACCATGGAGATTGACAGTTTTATTGATCCACAAAAAATCTATTCTATTTTACTGTAGATTATACTACATAAATGTTCACAAACTAAGACACATTATCCTTACATCAGATTGGCACATAAACACAGCCCACTCACCCTGCCCAGTTCAAAATATTATATAGGTACCAATGTCCAGGTCACTGAGGTGGATGGTAGCATGTGCTGGTTAACATGAAATTAGCATGAAAGACTCCCAAGGTGTGTTATCACCCCATTTACCAAACCATAGATCTCAAAATTGCTAAATCAGTTATTCTGTGGTGAGGAAAGATTGATTTTTAATTGCTACACAGAATGTACATCCCAAAAAAGCAGCACACACGTTCCTTAAATATATTAAGTTCCAGAAAGTTTAAAATCAAGATCGTTATGGTTGATAATGGTAAATTCTCAGAAACAAAATAATATTCCCCAATGTACTATTGTGGTCAGTGTAGATGAAATCTTTGACTGGTGTGGTCTTCTAAAAGCCTGGGACATATAGGTAGTTAAAAAAATTAACTTTATTGACTTGTTTTTCTATAAATGACCAATACCTTATTTTTTGCAGCCTTTGGATTTTGAAGGAACCCCCACTAAAAAACTTGTTATAACAGTTGAGAATGAAGAACCATACTATTCATGTGAAAATAACAAACTCAGAATGGACAAGGCAGTCACATTTTCAAGTGTAACTGTCTCAATCAATGTGATCGACTCAAATGATGCTCCTGTTTTCACTCCTAAAGTAAAAGTAATTCGTGTAAAAGAAGGTGAAAAGGCTGGGGCTGTCCTGGGGACATTCAACGCAACTGACTCAGACAAGATTCCCAACAAAATCAGGTAGAGTATCTGCACTGGTATGAAACAAACCCTAAAATATACCATATAATATAATGTTAACCGACCATGGAAGCTCTCACAGTAGTTGGAAGCAGAATTTGGGAGTGACTTTATTTAGTATCTGGACACGTTATGTCACTGTGATTCGACTTCAGGAGGACTGAACTATCCTTTTGTATTATTAGATTAAGTATGACTTTATAGGGAAATATTCTATACTACTAGATACCAACAGAGACCATGACACCTCATCTTGCAGAAATACAAAAATCTTATACTAATACATCATTACTGATTTCAGAGCCAGGTAAGCAACAATAAGTAAAATTGCTTGTATAAAAAAGGGTATTGTAGTAGAAAGGAGTTTCTGTAGAAACCGAAGGGTAATGAGCATGAAGTAACTTATAAAGTTTCCCATTTCTTTGATAGGTATAAAATAGCAAACGACCCTGCAGGTTGGATGAAGGTGGACGAAAATACTGGTGTTGTTTCCACATTACAGGAACTGGACGCAGAATCTCCTTTTCTTAACGGAACTAAGTACACAGCGTTGGTCTATGCTATAGATGACGGTAGGCAAGGCCAAGTATTTCATAGCTGATCTTTTATTGGTTTGCCTTTTAGAGATTCAATAATTGAAAGTAAATAGAGCAGGGTTTTCTTATTTATTCCTTATTATTCAATTAGATGTTCATATGCTTTCACTCAATCTCTGTCCATTCTTGTTTATAACTGTAGGCCCTCTAACATCATCTGTACAACATTTATCTATTGTTCTAGTCTGAGGACAAATGAAAGAAAAATTCTTCACTGTTAAAGAGACAATTTTTCTGAAGGAGCATAGAATAGAATACCACACACATTTGAATGCCTGGTACCTTACTTCTTTCTGTAGTACCTTCTGACAGTCCCTTTCCCTGCATTGATATGGGGCAAGCAGATACAATCTCAGGGTTTGGTGGGTATTCTTGATATTTGGAAGACCTTTCGACAATGGTATGCCTTCAATACAGAGGATTGCGGTGGTGTCATCATTGGGACAGGCACATATTTTCAAAATCACACAATACAGCCACAGGAAATGTTGGCATCGTGCCTGACAACAGTGTTTAGCGTTAGCCAATAAAACCAGAATAAGGGATTCCAACATTCCTCCAACTTCATAAAAATGCCGTACATACAATAATACATTCTAATACCTAAAACTAAGCCACCTTCATGGTAATATCTTGTTCTGTTTATCACATGAAATGTTTTTAAATTTATTCATGAATGTTAAATGTTTGGGGTTCACCTTTGATTTTATTTCAGTTTTATATAAAGCAAAACGAGGATTCACAACCAACAATCTTTGATTTTAGGGTACAAGGGCCTCCTGTATATGGGATATCCCTATATTTGCTTTGTGGTCTCGGTAAAAGAAAATTAGGGAACATTACTGCAAGCGGGAACCAACAGAAAAATTTTATTTTTTTTACTTGTTTTCCATGCTTTCTGGACCCTGATTGGATATGTTACCTCCTATTTCCTGTGTCCTTCCTGGGACAGGAAAGGAGAGGACTTCTCCTCATTGGGAATGCAAGGATAGTAAAACTTCCACCCTATCCATACCATTGCAAAAAATGTGCATAGAGGTTATTTGGAAAACCGTTAAACAAAAGACATGAAATAATCAACCACAGCCAATATGAAACCCTATTCTGTCCTCTTTAAGCTACTAAGAGAATATTGGATTGGTTGTTACTGGTTACTGTAAAAAAGTAGAATGGTATAAAATACATTGTCATTACCCATTATTTCCCTCTGCACAGGTGACCCTCCAGCTACAGGAACTGGTACAATATTTCTCTATGTTTCTGATATAAATGACAACACACCGGAATTAGTCACTCCATATACCTACAAATGCGATCATCAGCTGGACGTTCCCTTCACTGTTGAGGCTACAGACAAAGATAAGGACCCATTTGCTGGACCATTCAGGTTTGACATTCCTGATCATTCTAGAAGTATGACTGAAACTTGGAAAGTCAAGCAAGTCTCTGGTGAGTGTGTTTTGTGCCTTTTTATGTATTTTATATATATTTCACATTAACAAATCTCATGACACACAGAATATCTTTCACCAAACAAGCATACCATACTGTCTAATGTACATACACACACACAGACCCTTATAGGAAGAAAATAACTTTAGATTTTAGTCACAGTTCCTTAAATACATATTTAAAAAAAAAAAACACTGAAAATTTTGTTTAGATTTTGATTAGTCATGGGGCATAGTTAAAAAATCGTCTGTGTCCCTCTGAGGACATTTACCGTCACTTTCTGTGTCCTGCAGACAGAACAGGGAGTGCAAGAAACGCTTGTAACCACATTAGCTCCACAGCTATACACTACCAATGGACCAGAGCAATTTTTACATTACTTAAGTGATACATTTATCAGTTATAGGACAAATATGGCTTTCTTTTGGTGATCCGGTCTTAAAAATATGATTTTTTTGTGTTTTTGAGAAAAAAAAGAACAAAAGAAACTTGTACTATGTGTATAATTATCACATCTGTTTGTTTTCAGATAACTCTGCAGAAATTGTAATGCTAAAAAGCCTAGCAAAAGGGAACTACACCATTCCATTCGATATTTATGATAGACAGGGCACATACAGAAGCCAAGTCCTGAATGTCAGGGTGTGCTACTGCCCAGACCAGATGAACTGTGAGAAGATGGCGCCGGCATCATATCAGTTGGGGGGTGGGGCAATTGGAGCCATCTTTGGAGCTTTGTTACTGTTCTTGTGTAAGTATGAGGTGGGTTGGTGTCCTGGAGCTTGTTGACTGCTTGATGTTCATCTTCTGACTTATGTTTCTTCTTTGCTAGTGGCAATATGTTTGCTCATCTGCTTCCTCTGCGGTTCTGGGAAAAAAAAGCATATGTTACCAAATGATGAAGGAAACCAAACTCTTATCAAGTATAATGAAGAGGGAGGAAGTGCACTGTCCCAGGTAAGTCATTAAATTTCTCAATGAGAATAAAGCATACTAGGACATCACTTGTCTCATTGACACTAAAGAACCAGTCTCTGAGTGTGTAGCAAACAGTGCACCCTGCAGAGATTTTCCCCACCTCAATACAGCTTGTCACAAATGATGCAACTCCTGCGACTGGGGTGTGTACTTTTTTCTGCATGTTGTGTTCCTTTTTCACACACAGTTCTACAATTATAAAATGTATTACTATGAACTCACTCAAATCTCTGGAGGAAAGAAACATGTCAACTGCCTGTGACAGCTAATCATTTTCCAGCTGTCATTTTCTAATGAAGAAGATCAGCTGGAATCTGGCTGCTTTAGGCAACACAAACATAATATTTTAATACCTTAGCCTCCAATACTTAATTACCAATATAATGCAAGTCATTTTTTATGTTTAATACAACAGGCAAGCCCAGTTACTCTGATTGTTGCTGGAAATGGTACCAATGATTACGGCATAAAGGTAAGAATATTTTATTTGTAAAATATATTATCCTGCAATATATTCTTAAAAATACAATGTGATCTTAAAACATTACACATGTGATCCGTACAAGTCCTGCAAAAGTGCAAACTGCAGGAGCCTATAGAAAGCAATGAATAATCTTCTTTAAATGAATCTTATTTCTGGAATAATAATTGGAACATTACCGCATAGTACAACAGACTAATAAAGAGAACCAATTTCCTGCAGCTATCTGGAATTGTTTTAGTAGTGTAGTTTTTACCTCCCAGGGTGACTTTGTTACTTACCTCTAATTACTCCTAAGAGTGGCTGCTATTAGGTGCAAATGTAGTTTGCTTACTATTTTCTGCCTAAAAGTATACTTTGTCACCTAGTTTGTAAAACGCTAAATGTGGGAATGCTATTCAAATGCTATGGGTGATTATGCTGTCTGCCATATTACTTTAATTATCACTTTGCTTTGTTATCCAAAGATTTATGGTGCACCTATCCACAGTATATATAACCTAGTGCATCAGTGAGGAGGAGCACCACAGGAGGATACAGCCCTATATAGTCACAATATGTGCTGCAACATATGTACAATTTATTCAGTGCTTCATTTATTGATGTGTATTCACAACTGCACAGATGTTTGTCATGTATAAACTCTGAGAACATTTCTGACCACTTTACATAAGACCTTTTTACCACTTATTTACTACTGAGAAATAAAACTGACCCTATTGTCATATAGCTTCTTCCACAATGCAATGGTTAAATGCTTATTTTTGTGTAATGTGAATATAAAAAGCAGTTATACTTTACCTTATCCCTCACTCCTCTAGCAGCCAGTAATCTCCTCTAACACTGCAGGTTGTGGTCAGGCTCTCTGCATTCTCAATTACAGTGCTTATCCTGAATTGTACAGAGCAGAAGAGAGCAAGAAAAGCAAGTTTGGGGGATTAGTTGTACACTTGGAAGGAGGCATAAAACAAGTGTTACAACTTTTTATGTACCTCCTCAATAGAAATACACTTTTAACTTTTGCAGTGCAGGATTCACTGAAGTGCTCAGTTTGTTACCAAGAAGTTCGGATTTAAATATATGTAGCTGTAAAATAGACAGTGCAGGACCACCTGGACTCCATGGTTGGGCAGTTGGTTATACCTAGCCTAATATTTGAAAGCCATCCTTGTACCTTCCTTGCTTTTGGCTCCTAGAGGCAACTGAGCATGAAAATTAAGCAGATCCTTCTAATGTTATTGTATCTTGCCACTTGTAGCCCAATAACATCTGGAGAACTACAAATGGCCCAGCTGCAATATGCTGTGTGTTCCAGATGCTGCAAATGATGACCTTCCAGCTATCACAAAGCAGCTGATCAAGCTGAGACTTGTACTTCTACAACAGCTGAAAAGCTACAGGTCGCCTGGGGACATAATGTTAATATAGAGCCATGTTATACAAGTTCTTTCCTATTTTATTCTTTGGTAGTTTTCCCTCCCTCCTGTGGCTGTGAAGCTGCCATTACATTATGTTACCCTGAGTAGTTCCACAACAAACTCACAGTTATACAGCAAATTGGGAGATGCATGTTTGAAAAGTACTATTTCTACATAAAAGTAAACCCCTCATTCCAATTTAAAACTACAAGTTTCAGTAAAGTTCCATTTAGCAGCTAGCAACCTAGTTACCTGCTGACGATATCTGTCTGGGCCACCAGTGTCAGGATATCTCTCAGCATTCTTTCAGCCACCATAATGTGCCAAATGATGGTGTCACCTTTCCTCAAGTCCCCAGAATGACAGATAAATAAAAAAATTAGAAGAGAATTGGGTTAAGACGGAGTGCCCGTACATTACAAAAACATTAGTTTTGACTGAGATTGGTCGGTATTATTGAAATCGGTAATCTGTAATATTTTCTTTGTTTTAGGAAAATGAAGCAGTGAAGCGAGTGATGTCTAATAGTTTGTCTCAATCACAATATCAACAGAGGGAAGGAGTGAGTAATTCCTATGGTTATAGCAATAACACAACCTAACTATACATTATCAAAAAGACACCAGGAATCTAGTACAGAATAAAAAAAAGTTTCCTATTTTCATTTAGGAAAGTGTTGGAGGAATGAAGACGCGGGGACAGTATCAGTTCTGGGAGACTGTGAGTATTAATTGTATCTGTACATCCCGTATACTAATTCTGCTCAAATATGAACCTACCTCATTAAACCTAAACCAATACATTTACTCCTTACTTATATCATGATAGGACTATTAGAATCTGCCTTGACTACTGACATCTTGGTTACAGTAGATCTTTTCTTTTTAGGATTTGGATAGAGCAGTGAGGGGGTTGGAACATCTGTCAGTTTTTGTTTTTTTCTGCCCGTGAGAAGATTTTTTTTCTCTAATTGACTAGTGTCACTTGAAATCCAAATCTTTGAGATGCTACCAGAAAAAAAACAAAGTGCAATCTTCCAATGGGGACACTTGTTCCTTTGACAACTATCCCAGAGGCAATATTCCCTAATGAGGAATGATATCTTCTCAGTTTCCTTTGAGGCTACAGGACAGGAAGTGAAAGGAAATCTCCCTACTCAGACAATGATAAGAAAAATACTGACAGTGCTTTTAACTGATCCCTACTATATTTTTAGTTTGTTCTAGATGGATACATTACTTGACTACATAGCTTGTTCTAGATGGATACATTACTACATAGCTTGACTACGGCTTTCAGCAGCAGTAATCATGGAACTGAGCAGGTATAAAGTGATCAGTTTTAGCTGTCAGGTCCAGGTCATGTGACCCTCTGCTTTTCTATACAACAACCTCTGTTTAGGCAAGTTAGAAAAAATAGGTCCACGAAGTTTGTTTAACATTTTTTTTATTCATTGGTATTTCTAAAATGATGATCTATAGATGCTTTTCAATTGCCACCATTAAACAATTTTAGGTACCGTAGGTAACGAACCAGCACAAAATTTTAAGGCTAGATGTGGTTATATATAACCTCGAGGTAACTCATCTTGAATATTTACTGAAAAGGTAGAGATTTTATTGTATTTGTATAGACTAAAATTAGTTTACCAGTTAGTGTATTTTTTACTAAATTTTTAGGTCTGAACACACAAATATCATGCAAAAAATAAAGATAAAAAAAGAGGGGGTGCTAATTTTTGCATCTGTAAAACACTGCAGTACTTAAACTGAAAACTGATGACACTGGATGTATTTATAAATTATTCCCTATCAATTTGACCTAGATTCACCCACAACTTGTAAAGGGCATTGTATATAGCATTTACTATTGTGGCTGTGCACTTTTGTATTAAGGTGGATTTCCTAAGTGGCAGAATGAATAATAGTTTTTACATGTATTGAAATGAACAATGTAGGGATTTGAATGGCTGTGAGCAAACATGCAGTAGAATTGACATGGGAAAAATAATAAATATATCTCCTAAGAGTCTTTTCATGGCAATAACTAAAAATTGAGCTTAAAATTGCATTGTTTTTTTTTTTGCATGTCTGTAAACATATCATCCATGGTTTTTGTATATATACCAATCCTATTTACTTGACTACACCTGAGAAGCCCCCTTTGTGATAGCATTGTGCAGGTTTCTGTTCTTAAAGGTGACTAAAAGCTTCTATTATGGCCAAGAGATGAGGAAACCAAGGTTCCCTTTGCTTCCTCTGTTCTCCTGTCTGCACTTGGTTTTAAAGTGATATTTTTAGCAGGGAATTTGCTACCAGTCCCCATTTTAAAACAGTCGCTGGTAGTAAATAGATTAACCTATATATTGGCTGTCTTTGGGGTACTGTGTCAAAATCTTTGCTAAATCCAAGTATAATAAAATAAATCACAGCAACTCTTTTGTTTTTTTGCATAACAGTTCTAGTTCCCTTAAAACCACATGGTAAACCTTATATGAGATTTTAGTACTCGGTTTATTTTGAGATCACTCGTAATCTAATGAGACCTTTCATTAACAGGACGGTGTTGGTGTGGGGGTGGCAGCTGGAGCTGGTGCAAGGCGTCTGACACAAAATGGAACTTGGACGCAAGTAAGACAGTTTTGCGGCTGAACTTGTTCTTCTACCTTTATAGGGGAGTTGGGGAATACTGACTTCGCTGTAAAGTTACTTTTCAAAAGAACTGATTATTTTTCTGAGACAATAATCACCAGAGACTCTTCTTGGTATCTTGCATTGCTAATGTCTCCTGCTCACTACAGGTCTGCAGAATGTTTTTGTTTTAAATAAGATGTCTGTGTAGCTTGCAATCATTTTTTTTATTTGGACTACTGGATGCCTATTGAAATCTAAATGTATTGCACATGAAACAAGTTTGCAGAATATAGAGTGAAGAACTTATGATCTGAGATCAGTGACTCTGTACTGAAACCATAGGATCATGACTTTCTAGACAACAGATCAGTAATAGCCATCATGTTATTTTTTTCTCAGTACAGCTTTGATTTGAATAGTCATGGAAACAAACAGAAAATATGGAAATCGAATGTTTTAGGCAGGTTAGAACCGATGCAAACGACCAGAAATAAGCATTTTAGGGGATGAGCTTGATCATTTACCATTTACTTATGTTATCCCATCTAACCATACATGTGTATAGAGAGCATCCACCAAAATCACTTTAGCATTTAGAACTCTGCTTTGACACAGTTCCAATGTCTCTCCTATATTGATTTCATAAAGGTTTTTTTTAGCTATTTATTCTGATTTCTGACACTTTATTGTAGTACAGTGAACTGTTGACCAATTGTAAATATTAGAAGAGGCAGATGTACTAAAAATATGTTGCAGAATGGACTTTTTACAGATTTTACCTTAAACAGCCTTTATACACATCTACTGTCAGATAGGTTAGCATATGAAACAGCAAGGATCTCAATAATTACATCAATGTATAGGCACAACGTAGTGTGCTATAACCAAGTTATATTTCATCTGCAGACTAATATAATCTTCCTATCGGTACTCCTAAAACACTTATAAAGTCCTAGCCATTCAAACTCAATATTTAGGCTTACCAAATATATGGCATTGAAACAGATAATGTGTAGTTTATGTTGTACAGGTAACATAATTATGATTGCATTTTTTTAGCAGAGTCAAGGAACCCCGGGAGTATTAGACACCAGTTACACATCCGTGAGTATCTAGCATAATGTTTACCAATCTATGGTCTGTTATTTACATTTTTATGTTAAAAAAAAGATAATTGTGAGAAAATTCAGAAAAATAATAACCTTTAAAACCTAGTTTGTAGAGATGGTATTGGCTGGTGGAACATTGGGTATTCTTACCCTGGTAATAATTTCCTATAACCTGCTCTCCTTTGTAGGAGGCCTCAGGGTTTACTCATATGGTGGTCATATACTGGATTAGTATTAGTATTAGTTTGTAGTGCTTAGATTGGAACTGCCTATTTTGCAAACTGAATTTTCTATTATTTATGTGTATACCATGAGGAAAGGGATAAATTTACAATAATAAAACATATTCAGACACATTATATACTTGTTTGTACTACCAATCAGCAGCTAAGAGGTTATTCGTACCTTGTCAGCAAAAAAAGAGTAACTATCCTCAATAGCTTGTCAGCAGCTTACTCAGCAGAACCTAACAACTCCCTAGCGGCTCAATCATAAATTCTTCTCTAGAGCCGGGACAACATGGAAAATATACACCACCATCCTCACAGAGAGAGACAGAGGTAAACAGAGAGAGAGAGATGGGTAAAGATGTAGAAAAAGAGGTAAAGAGACGGAGAGAGAGAAAAAGAGGTAAAGGGACATAGTGGTAAAAAAAAGAGGTAGAAAGAAAAAAAGATATACATAGAGAGAGAAAGGTAAGGAGATAAAAGTTAAGATAGAGAGTAAGAGAGAGATTTAAAAAGAAAAACGGGGCAAAAAGGGAGAAGTAATAAGAAAGAGCGAGAAAGACAAAGGTAAAGAGACAGAGAAAGATATGTAAAAGGAAAGAGGAAAAGAGAGAAAGAAATAAAAATAAAGCTAGAAAGAGAGAGAGAAGTAAGGAAAAGAGGGGGACAAAAAGAGAGGAAATTCGTTTGTGTGTGTGAGAAAGAGGGAGAGAGCAGGAGGCAGAGAGAGAGAGAGAGAATGGGTAAAGAGAGAAAGAAAGAGACCATGGTAAGGAGAGAGATAAAGAAAGGTAAAATTAGAGAGAAAAGGAGAAAAGGAGAGAGTTAAAGATAGGGAGATAGAGAGGTAAGCAGACAGAAAGAGACAGAAACAAAGAAGTGAAGAAACAGAAAGAGACCACGGTAAAGAGAGGAATAGGGGTAAATTAAGAGGTAAAGATAGAGAGGTAAACAGAACAAAAGAAAGAAGTAATAGAAAGGGAGAGAGAGATAAATAGAGAAAGAAAGAAATAGTGGTAAAGAGAGAGAGAGAGTGAAAGGGGAGTAAATAGAGAAGTAATGTAATAAAAAGGAAAGGGGTAAAGAGAGAGAAAGAAAGGTAGAGGTAAAGTGAGTAAGGGGGGTAGGATAGAGAGCAGTTTTATATTAGGCCCACTGAGGCAGTTTGGGTGGCAGAGTGACCTTGGATGGTGCATTGAGTGTTGTGTGACTTCATTACTACAAACAAATGGCTGAAAAAAAGACCAATTGGGACCCTTTGTTTCAATGTTATTGTTTTTAAAGGGTACCACTAATGTTGACTAACTTCTAAAGGGAAAAGGAAAGCAAGACCCCAGCTATAATAATTTTGGACTAAATGTTCAATTTTCCTTGTTGTTGTTTAATTGTCCTTACCATATATAACCATCCACATTTTCTTTGGTTTTTCATAAAATATAGTGCAATAGATGAATATTCCATCTCTTTGCAGTACTTGGTGTTACCACTAGATGTCACAAAAGTGTAGGAAATGAATGTCTCTCCTAAGCTTTGGTAGTATACAATCCATGGACCAAAAACAACCAGTTCACTTAAAGCAGCTATAATCAATTTATCCATTTAAGCCTCCAGGCCACTCACTGGTTAAGCTCTTAATCCAGTTGAGTTTTCTTTGGAGGAGCTGCCTGTCCTATTTGTATTTTCTCACAGGGGACAGCTAAAAAGAACATTAGGACGTTAAGAGTGTACAAATATGTCATGGATAGGTTTTCTGAAGAATAAAAACCCTTCCACAAGAGAAATTTAGACGCCTAAACACAGAAAGATTGATCTCAGATCAGAGGGGCAGAAGACCCTTGTGTTTTTCATAATATATCCCAAAATCAAAGCATTCCTTTAAGAATTCTTTTCTCCTACAGCATTGCTGAATGCAAATAATAGGTTCACATGAATTGCCAGATGTTTGAATAAAACTGAATGTGGACAGAAATAGGGAAATATTTTTACATATGCATAGTTTACTTTCAGCATTTGATACAATAAAATTGTCATTTAAGCAGTAAGTTGCCCTTCTCCAGACACAAACGAAATAACAATGCGGAAGAGCAGTGGTTGTAGGGTTCTACACATTCTGTATTTGAAATCCAAAGAATTAAAACCGATCAATAAAAGTGCAAACTTCATGTAATGAGTGGCTGCAACAAGAAAGAGTTCAATGTCTTTGTTCTGCAGATTATTAGTTGATCAACTAAATAATTCAATATCTCCTCTGTATTTTCATGCTTTCAGGTTTGGGATTTTGCAGTCAGCTCAGTTTCTAACATTCAAACACTAACCATGAATGGCTGTATTTGCATTCAGCAATGCTGTTGCATACGCCTTGCCTTAGATTTACTCTAAAACTTATGCCATCTGCCACCCACCCAAACCCACTTTCCCCACCACTCTGTACAGCTGCCAGGGAGAGATGAGAAATACCTGGTACTTTAGGGTATGGTGGAGTCTTTGTGTTTCCTCCCATGTGATAACTGGTGCTTTCATCAAACTCATCATTCCATTTACCGTCCTTCTTACTACTTCAATGTGGTTTACAGAGCAGCAGCCCGCTATCTGGATAACTCAATGCAAAACCCAAAGAAACAAAGCATATGAACTTTCAACAAAGAGTTGCCATTGGACCAAGACTGGACACCGCTGCTTAATCTTCAGGGAACAGCCAACACCATGTCCCAACCCCATCACTGACCGCTGAGCCATAACAGCGGACATTTCTCATGACCACGTATACACACACATGCCATCAATTACTGGAATTAAAATATGATCTTCCAAAACTATGGAGGAGATGCCTTATATATAATTACGAGTACCACTTGGTTCAGGGTTTGATGCCTAATTGGTTAGAGTTTTAGAGACCTGGATTGAAATCTCTATACCAGGCATTAGTAAAATCATCATCAATAACCTGCATGACCTACCTTTACAATTTGTCAATAAGCTGACTCAGTGGTTTATTACATCAATCCGGTTGCCGTTTTGGTGACCTGAATTAAAATCTCCACAGCAGGCATTAATGCAATCATCAATGACTCTATGACCTGAAAAGATTTATCTCTACGTGTTGTCAACCTGCTGGTTTACTATGTTAACCTGGCTGTCCTTTTAGAGGCCTGATTTCAAAGCCCAAAAACCATCCCAGTAGGTTTTGTGTAGTTTACACAAGAATGATGAGATCCACACATCAGGTATGGGCAGCAGATGATAGATAAATGACTATATTTCTGTAAATCTGTAAACACATCAGAGCTAACATTGACTACAGCAGTTCTTGTACAGTTTGATTTATTTACTTATGAGTACTTTTATTAGTCTTGATGGTTGAAGGGCTAAGTGTTAAAGCCCCAAATCCAAGCTGGGCTTTGGCTTAGTGGTTTAGCAGTCAGCCCAGGGTCCAGCAGACATTTTGGAGTTGCTGGTTCAATTCTTTATTTCCCCCTGTGGAATTTCTGACAACTCCTGAAGTAGGAGAAAAAACACACAAGCTTTTGAGCAGAAGTGAGTAGCTCAGTGGATGTGAATGTTGACCAGGGCGCAGTAGACCCAAGTTCAAATCCACCAAAGCACTGTAGACCCCAAGGGCAAATTCCTGAGAGCACAGTAGTCTCGAGTTCAATCGCTGAGTGAAAGCTTGGAGGCCATGGACAACCCACCAGTCTGCTCCAGTCCCAGGCCCCCACAGGCCTGTAACATATGTGGGCATCACATTAGGTTGTGGACCCCCCGCCTCTTTCGGTCCATGGTCTGTGATCACTGCAACAAATATAATTAGAATGGGCTGTCTTACCGGGGCAGCCCATTCAAAAAGTGGGACTTAGGTTTTTATTGGCCTCACCCCATATATATATATATATATATATCACCCAAGTACTGTACAGTACCTGAACCCCATTAGTGGGCCAGAGTAGAGGGGTCTGAAACATTCCCACTACCCCATTTCACCACCAGGGAGCTCAGGCACTGCACAGAACCTGGGACACACAAGGCACCCTCAGTGGGATTTGAACTCAGATCTCCATCAGACTAATCAGAGCTCTTACCCTCTGCGCTACAACGTCCACTCACATATTAAACTACTCGTTCTTCTATTTCAGAAGGCCGCAGAAAGTAGGCATTTATATATATACCTCCCAGGTACTGTAGTGCACTTTCTTCTTTCCAAGAACAGGTTACCACCAAAGCACCATACACACAGTGCCTTGGACCCTTGATCAGGTTTTGGCCAGCCCTCACACATCTTACTTTCCATGGTCCTTGAACCCTCATCTCCAACACATCAGTCACTCTCCTTACCCTCCAGGCTATACTGAGGCATTATTTCTAATATTTCAAAACTGCAAGGCATTTACCATCACAAAAGTTAGTCAACAGACTTGAACTTAGGTCTCCAACACACTAAGCAAAGACAGTTATCCACTTGGCTACCATCACATATCAACTATAAGGAACTTGTTCTCCTTCATCACAAATACACCAAACTGACAAGTTTATTAACACAAAAACTAACCAAGAGGTGGCTCATGGAATGAGACCCACACAAGTGGTTTAGTGCTAATCATGAAGACCTAGGTTGTAATCCCTGGTGTGATTTATTCCCCTTGTGTATAGTGGAGTGGACAATGACCTTCAGTCGTGCTAGTGCTTCTCATATTGAATCACAGCTCATTTATTTTCTAGAAACTGAAAGAATTGAAGCTGGTGGCATAACAATATGTTCCCTAGACGTTGTCATGTAACACAACTCCTCACAGCGTCAATATCAGGAGTGGTAAATGGGTTTGTGTTTTGGTGACTGGTCTGATATGTCACCCATCCTTAGTTATAACAATACATGCAACCATATTGGCATTAAAAATCTGTATGAGCTCATTCAATCCAAGAGAATTGCAAATTGGACCAGTTGACTCCATTGTATGCAGGAATCTCCTATGATGAATTTCATCCTCTTGATGATGGCCAAATAGGAAAAAAACAAACAAAAGTGATATGCTATCAGAAAGAGACCCATTTTACATCGGCTGTGGTAGTATTAGAATTTGCAAATGATTGTATACGGGAATGAGATATATAAATCTGAACATGGTATTGAAAAGAAGAAAGTGTCCCAAAAAAGTATGAAAAAAATGACTGGGCTACCCAGCAAGACAGCCCAGTGTTAATGTTGTTGCATTTATATCACAGATATTGGACCGAGGGGGGCGGGTCCTCAACCCCTTTTGGTGCCCACACAATGTTACAGGCCTGTGGGGGCCTGGGACTGGAGCAGACTGGTGGGTTGTCCACGGCCTCCAAGCTTTCACTGATTTGAACTCAAGACTACTGTGCTCTCTGGCATTTGCCCTTGGGGTCATAGAGTCATTGATGATTGTAATAATGCCTGCTGTAGAGATTGTAATCCAGGTCTCCAAAGCTACAACCAGGTTAATGAACGCTGATATACGAGTCAGCTCGTTGACACATTGCCCCTGATTCATCAATAAAATCCGCGCTCGCTGGAGGCGCGAAAGTACGCGCGGCCAGCGATCGCGGTTTACCGCGGTCCGGACTCGAGTGTGCGCGTACACTCGCCTCTTCACTGCCAGCCGGATTCCTGCCTTCATAATAATGAGCAATAGGGGGCGCAAATCTGCCAATTAAGGCGATTAGATTTCAGCTGCGCGATTAAGGAGGATCTGTTAAGCTCAATGGTGACAATACTCCATCATCATTGTTGGAGAATTTCCAACCCTGTGGAATGCACACCTTGTACAGCTGATAACTGCAATAAACTCATCAAATCCGATGTCATGTAATTATAACTGGACATACACATGCTTTCTATAGTGACGTGTTTGTGTGCCTGGGCCTGCTGCGATCAGTCACAGCTTGTAGTTTCTCCCAGATCTTTTTGTTGTGTACAATTTCCCAGGTGCACAATTGGGACGTACTGAAATAGATACTAGGTTTATAGGTAAAAACTATTTTACTTATTGAAGGGAATTTTCATTTCCATCGTCAGTGCAAATCTAATACGATGTACTAAACCCTCTGCATATATTAGAATGTAATATTAATATATTACACATGGCCCTTGCTTGGCTGGAGTTTGATTACATATATAATGTATTGTGCTCTGGAACACAGCCATACATCCACAGTCTGTTCCAAGGAAGTTTAACCAGGAAGACGTCCAGCTCACTGCACCAGCAAACTAAAAACTTGGCTGCTACTGAAATTTGCATACAGACAGCCTACCCACCCTCATCATCAGGACTGCTGCCGCCAAAAGTCCATGGCAGACTTTAAATAGTGCCAAAATATAAATACACAAATATCAGCGAGGAAGTCTGGATTCTGGCAATTTACATTCCTTTATTATAGCCCTTCCCAAGTCTTTAAAGCTTTCTATACAAACTAGAATTGGGATCACAAATTTCAGGTTGGCTTATGTTTTTTAAAGGGATTTGTCCATTTACACGCCCTAATTGGGCAGATCCAGATGTTCAGAAACAATTTAAATTTCCAGAGCATGCAGTCTATGGACATCTGATGCACCATTTCTAGGCCTGTATTTTCCACATTGATCAGGGAATCTAATATACAGCATGCATGCTGATTATCTACTGATTAAAGTGCAACTCCAGCCACAATATTCTTTTCAGATTGTAATTGTAGAAATTCACAGTTCACAAATTCATTAAGTTCTGCAATATTCCGAAAAATAGTAAATGCTGTGTGAACTGGAATATGTACTACAAGCAAGAATGGCTTTACGCTTTAGGAAATGATTTGGTTTGCCTGAACTGAGGCATAGGGTGGTTTACAAACATTACACACAATTACAAGTAAAATTTATTGTACAAATGTGTCTGTGACACGACACGTGTAATTGGGTCTGTTGAAAATGATCTTACTGTTTGTGCTCCCCAGCTGTTACAAAGACAACTTATTTTCTCTTCACATCTGATCCTAAATGTAATTGTGCTTACAACGCCTGAACAATAGTGAATATCTCTGGTGAGCATTCTACAACAGTTGCAATACACATGCCAGTCAGTTGCCATATTCTTAAGATTGAAAGGTGGCTTCCCATGGAGAGCAGTACCTAAAGTTCAACTCCAGGCCCATTTAACGTACCTTCCTTTACTTTGTACCAGGTCCCATCACCCAGTGGTATCTTAATGGGTGAAATCTTCAAGTGAAGCAGTCAATACCAGCACAGCAGCGGCTTTACTTCTAGGCCGATGTGGGGTAAAACACATACAATCAATGGCCGTGATTATATCCCAGTTTGCTATTCCTCCTGGTCACTCAAACCTACAACTTAAGGTTTCCATTAAGAATTGGAAGGGGGATGCATCTGTAGCTGCTGCTTGTAGGCTTTTCTCTTTACACTGCAGCCTGGGTGCTACACATGAAGATTTCACCAGTCAAGAGAACAGGTTGGATAAAAGACTTTCAATAAGGAGGAGGGAGACCTGAAACCAAGTGGAAAAAAGAATAGTTCATTATGTCTGGAGTTCAGCTTGCAACTCTTGATACTGGTCATAGAATTTAGGAACATAAAAATCCACCATCCACTCCACACCCTTCCTGTTATCCCTATTTATAGATTTGTATTATGTAAATTGTTTGTCACACATGTTTCCGTTCACAACACTACAGAAATCATTTCCAATACCTGCTTCCTAATCTTTGCTTTTTACCTTTCAGCGGTTGGATGGACTTCCCGATGAAGACCAAGACACGTACAAGCCCCGGGTATATGCATATGAGGGGAATCCTCATGAATTTGTCTCAATGGAATCTATCAACTGCCCAGATGAAACCATGGATTTTAGTTTCTTGAACCAGTTTGACCCAAAGTTTGCCCGACTAGAGCAAATCTGCAAGAAGTAGGGATGCAGACTGGATCCACTGGCTTTTCTTCTTAATTTGCACTGAGCAGCTCTTGAAAATGCATCTAGAAGAATGGGACATTATCTCAAACAAGCTTACTTGGGCCGGGACTGAGGGAAATTATTGCTACGCTGCAGCTTCTGTGTTATGTGCTGGGTATTGTACTGTATGTGCTTCCTTTCTTGTTCAGCTTGCCTTATTAAAAGTACTTTTTGGTGGATCAGAAGAGAGCTTGTAACGCTACCAAGGCAGTCCCTGGAACAATGTGGCAGACCGCCTGAATTACTGTCTGAGAGCCTCTCAGGAATGAAGAGAAGAAACAGGACAAACTTACCTTTAAATACTAATACAAAAACGTACAAATTACAAAAACTACAAATTTATGGGACAAACACTTGAAAAATCAGTACAATAAAGCCCACAGGAAATATGCAAGGGATAAGTCTAGAATGGAAAACATGGATACAAAACAAACCACTTGGGAGCTCGATGTAAATGTAAAGTTGTCAAAGTGTTTTCTAATGCAAAAATATACAGGCAAGGGTTATGTTCTAGCTGGCACAGCCAACTTCCCATCATTGGTTTATGTTATTTTTCTTCTGGTTTAAAAAGGATTGTGTACTAGTCTCACCTAGACAGACTTTGGCTGAATGCCCCATCTCTCCAAGTCAGATTTTAGTTTTAAGAAAAGGTTTAGTAGGCAGACACAGCAGAGGAGAACTGTTGTATCCATGCAAATGTGTAATGTGTCCGGAGACCTTTCTATTTGGGGTTTCTTTCCTAAATATGGAAGCTGTACTCTTCTACTGAATTACCAGCAACTTAAAAAATGGTCGTGTTTTGTTTGAACTTGTTATCGGACATCTGACTTTCAGTAACACAGTGCAGAAATCTTATGTATGTCAGATCATTATTAATAGACTGGAAGTAGCTATATGTATGCACACTGCCTTACTTACCACGTGTTATAATTTGTCCAGCTTCAAATCAGACTTTGTTAGATGAACAATACCTGAAAATGAATACTGAAATAGATGTGGCATGCTTTGGTCCTAATAAAAAATAGCAGACAAGCAGCTGTTGACAAGTTATTGTTCCATCTGCTATATGGGACAACTCTGCAATCAATTTAGTTGCCATAAATCTGCCCATTTGTTGCTCCCATTAAATCCATTTATATACAAGTATTTCTTCTTTTAGCTTTTAAAACATACACAATAAATTCTACTCAGAGCTGCAGATCTTTTTTCTATGTGGAAATCAATCAATATTAGTGGCTTTTGCATTTAAAATATCTACCTCATCACCAAATAGACTGTTGATACTTGGAACATAGACAGACCAGAAATATCTTCTCCCTTCCTATGAGGGTCCTGTGTTCCAGTGAAAGTATCATTCATCCTTTCTTTTGTAAACACAGTTTCTATGTCCTGAAAAGGAGTACGGAGTACAAAATTGGAGTTGCAGACAATAGTAACCATAGATTTTAGTTTATGAAATAGAAGTCTTTTTGCTGTGCGTAGCAGCTTCAATTTAATACTTTTGTACTTTTTTCCCAGTTTCAACAAATTTGCCTTACACAAAAAAAGTGGCCAATAGGACACAATTAGAGATAAAGGTTTGGAATAGCCTGATAAAAAATGAGTTCTTATTCAATACAGTATGTATATTTTTGTATAACAATTGTTTTCTGCATTGTACAAAGGGAGTCCGATATTGTCTTATGTGTACATCTTTAAGCCATGTTTACGTTGGAAATGACATTTTTCTTTTAATAAAAGTTTGACCAAGTTTCATTTATTAGTCTCTTGTCACATAAAATCTTTGGGGGTCTATATAAAGAGAAACAACATTCATGTAAGGAATTTGCTCTGCAACATTTTACTGGGCTGAGGTTTTTAACCTAAAATCCAAAAGTTTTAACATGTCATTTAAATTATCTACAGATTGTATTTATGCCATGAAGGTCGTTTTTTGGGCACTGCATTATAAATTTCTGTCTCCCATTTGTGCTCCTTTGTAGTCACCGCATATCATGGGCATCCAGTTGGGACTACAAGTGGCCATACATTCAAATCAACAAATTAACGCAGACATGGTCACCACCTTGAAACTCGCTGGTAAGAAACATCATGCAGCCATCCATGGAATGTACATAGGATGCAAATGGCGGCACCACCTTAAAAATGAAGCAGAAAGAATATTTTATAAATAAAAAAAAAAAAACAAAATGTACTGGTTTCTGAAAATAGTCATTGGGTTGCAGTACTACCTCTTTATTTATCTCCTTACAGATAGGTCATTTCCATCAATGTAGGGAAAACTGATGATTTAATAGCAGGATTTGCCATATTACTGCAAGATATGGGGACATATGCAGAAAACGGAAAGCAGGAGAAAATTAAACTGGGGGAAGATAACATTTCTAAGCAAATTTTGTTTTTATTTTTTTACAAACGTAAACGAAAAGCTGAAGATGGGAGCAAAGCAACAAATCATCTTAAAATTATTTTTTTTACCTTCAATAAAAAAATCTTTCTTCATTTGTTTTGCTTATTTCTAAATGCTGTGAAGCGGCGCTTATTCTGTTACAAGCCTCCCTTACATTACACCTCCCCAATGCAGCTCATCATTACTCTACTCAACACACAAACAACGTTTATTCTGTCTTTCTCTACAATAATGTGCAAACAGGGAAAATAATGAGCAGATACAATTACATCAGAGCAATGGGAAATTCATTGTTCTGCTGCCATAAAGAGAATCTGAGTGGGGAAGTAAAGCGTAGTGATCAGTGACTGAGTTACTGAGCTGTCATCCATCTCAATTACCCAGGTGTATTATGTATGTGCATATACGTGAAGAATATATAAATGTGACAATTATTAGCCACGTAAGCTCTTCTTATTGAGTTGCACAGCAATTATGTCAATTTAAAGAACTCTTACACAGTTTCATATTCTGGAAATAGACATAAGACTTTTCAAGATGGATATTTGAGTTGCTGTGCTGTTTGTCTTTTCCAAAGGTGCCTCATTTTTAAGCAGTTTTTATTCAAGGCATTTATAAGTACACAAAATGTGTTTACATGCACCAAAGTATAGTGGGCACACAGCAGACTTTTGTTAAACATAAACTTCAGACAAGGCACAATATTGGGAATATGGCCTAAAGTATGTAAGGTAAATATTTTGCTAATAAAAAAACAAGCTAGCAAGGTAATACAGCAGCACCAACCATACAGATTTTTTGGGACTGATCCAGGTTCACAATGTAATCCTGGCAATAAAAAAACATTTGTTCCTGGGCATTAATCTGAACTCTGTTACTAGGGGGTCAGTCACTGAGGTCTGCAGGTGTCTGTCATTGATGTGGCCCCTTCATGGACTATGTGGAACATGACAGACATACAGTATTGTGTGTACACAATTAAACACAATTTTTAAGCCCATCTGATACCTGTCCCTCCTTAGGAAAGTGTTGAATAGTTTTGAATGAAGCCCTTACATGAGTATTATTCTCATTACCCCTGTTTCCCAGACTAGCCCTATCTTTAGATCTGAGCAGCTCTGAATATATTACTTGCTTCAGACCTATAAAGTAACTATTTATTGTGAATACTTTTTGTGGTGTAAGTAAGGTTGTTGTGTGCACGCTTGTTTTGTTTAGGTTTTGATATACAATCTAAAACCCAACATCCACATAGGGCCCTTTATTCAATATGGCCCAGTAATCAATATGGGAGTATCAATTGTGTGCCTGTAATGGCAGTGATCTTTAGCAATGTCTTGTAATATGTTTCACATCTCAGCTGGTCTCCTGCAGCATTTACACATTTTACAACCATACCTGTAGTATGTCTGACAGTAAAATTACCGAAAAATGCACAGCAGAGGGAGCCAAAGCACTAACAAATAATTTTACCCCCCCCCCCCCAGAATATTGCTACAATAATCCTTATTACAATGATGTGTATTATGCAGATTTAGATTTACCTGAATGCAAGCAGACATACCGTAATACGATGCACAAGCTCACTCATCCCCATTTAATGCATTAGAATTATATGTACGTTAAGGTAATAGGGATGTATATGTCTTGCTGTGCTATTGATTGTAGCATACCACATACCATAACACACTAATACTATACACAGGGTCAGATGCTTTAGCCCATTCAGGTGTGTTGCTGCCACTGGAACTTGTAGACATTTGCAAGCATTTTTTAATTGTGGACTAGAACAGTGTTGATGGTGTGCATGAAAACTCTACACAGAAACACTAACAAATAATAAACAGTAAGCAAGTGTGCAGATAGCTGACTCTGCAGGAACACAGTCACCACTTTTACCTTTTACTCTTTATTACCTGTTAAGTCTAACCTCACCATTGTGACAAATCTAATACTCACAATGGAAGGGAAGAATGAATGTTGGGTGCCAGTTTTGACCGCAATATGCCAGCTGTCCATGCAGATTTTGTAAAATTCTTGGTTTACTAACTGTAAGATGTAATAATTGAAGGACTAATAAGAATACCTGGCCTGTGCACCATTTTCAGCTACAATATTGAATGCATCATTGGCCTCAGTTAGCATTTTCAATCCATTTTTCTCTTTAGGAATAGCCATACACTTGGCAAGGAGCAATGTTTGATGACCACTTGCTGTCCATGACATTATCAATATTGGTGATTTATACACCACCATTCTCTTCTGTAGTGATGTGCATTAAACAATGTATAGTAGAGACCTAACAATTTAGGAGATACAGGTAAAGCTCGGATAAACATCTAACCTTGTAGGTTGTGCATAGAGGTGAATGTGCATAGAGGTGCATAGAGATGAACATACAGAACTGATATAATGGGGATAATGGAAGAGCACCACTCAGCAACACAACACATTATACATGGAGGAGCTTCAATCTGGGTAAGCGTCAAAATATTACATTTTTTCATTGTTAGAAATGCTTTACAGATACTATGCATGCAGAACAGAAAATATGTATGTGATGGGTATAAAAGTTCATTCTGTTGTTCTCATATCATAATTATCTAACTCAGAAAAAAAATGGTTGAATTGCCTTTCAAGCATAATAATACTTAAATAACAATACACATTTACATAAATACAATAGCAGCAGAAATACATCACAAAAACAAAGGCCTAGAATAGAGGAGAGGAGTACATTGGCATTTTCTGACATGGTATTGGTCTATAGGGTATTTATAAGCAAGGATTAGTATTAAAATTGATTTTACCATTGATACTCTAAAGGGAAATTATTTTATTTCATATATATATATATTGATCTGTCAGTCTTGTTTGAAATAAAGGTTCTAACTTCTATGAACATATCAGAGTATGATTAATAAAACAGAATTTACTACTGGAGACCCCCCAGGCTCAGCAGGAGTACACGTATCCAGCAGGGTTAGTTGGGCAAACGACTGAACTATGCACACAAAGGTTGTCAGTCTCCAACATATTATCGGTACATAGGTAAGTTTGTGAAAGAGTTAGGTTGCACAAATAAATCTTTAGCTGTCCTGTGTATAGTTTACATGTCCATTTCAAATGACAAAGCAGCCGCTGCCTGCCTACAGTGACCTACCAGACTCAAGTTTTTAGTTTTTAAAATCAAAAGTGATGGTCAATATCACACAGCTGTAAAATGAGTGGCTAGATGGAAAAGACTTTATAAAAAATATCAGAAAACTACCTCCACTTCTGGCCAGTGTGGAGCCAATAACAAGTATGAGGGGTTGTATACCTATTTTTGGGTTATGAAGGTGGGTAGCAAAATATCAAATGCGCTTGTAATCAGATTGTAAAATCTTGTAATATTTTCCCCAAATATAGGTCTGGTTTTTCTCTAGCTGGCATCTCCCTCTACATTCTTCATTTCAATGGAATGACAATGGGAAGACACATTGGCCATGTACACATTGTGGATCACAGAACGCATTGGACACAGTATCATACTGTATGGAACATGACAATGTACACCCCTTCCCTGCAGGGAGATTCCTTGGCCAAGTTTCAACAATGTCATCTGCTGATGTTCTATAAATGCAATCTGCTAATTGCCAGCCTTTTATTAAATGCAATTACCTGAGCTAAGTGACAGCAGTATGTTGACGCTGCGCCACGGCTTCATATTTATATTTATACAATATTTGCCAAGACACAGAGATGCCCAGATCTGACACTTGGAGAATATTGAATAACACCAATGCAGTTATATCAGGGACACAACAGATACTCCTACCCAGCAGACAAAGAAATAGGATCTCTTTAGACAATAGCGCTTTCAGACATACCGATTTCTTTTACCAGAGTGTAAAACCTGTGCTAATCCCATTGATAAATGTTGCTTGTTTGCAAATGCATTATTAGCTTCTGTATCAGGTCTGTGGAGATCTACTGCCCTTTTCCAGAGCTCATTAAAACCACAACTAAACGTTATTGTTTCTGTACAAAATTCTCCATTAAAATGTCAGGTTGTTTGTTTAAACTCTGCATTTGAACAGTTTAACCTGATGGGTTTCAACTTACTTTGGATAGATATAATGAGGACCATTGATGTTCTGTATTGCTCAGGCATCACCATCTGGAATAAAAAAGAGAAAAGAATACCATGGCTTCATGAAAAGAGGAGCGAGAAACAAAAGAACCAAGCATTTAGTTTTCTATTTACACATCTATTCTCATATAGTAGTAGAAACCACAAGAAAAGTAATATAATGGTGAATAGTATATCTGAAAAATGTGTGCATATTACACCATCAATTTTATAATATGATAATGTACGGCTAAATTTAAGTTTTCAAATATGTTTTCTAAGCTACAGATTTCTGACTAAATCGTGCAATTAAGTAAAGAAGCAAAACTGTGTGAAAAAGTTGAAAAATGCCACCAAAACACGCCCCACCCCCCCCAGGGATGGAGTTATGCTGCCACATTTTTGGGCCCGATGTGTGCATTGACTACATAACATTTTAGTCAGAGGCATTGATATCAGTATATGCTAGTTAACTGACTATTAGTTATTACTTGCTTTCCTTGCCCCACATGATAATGATTGGTTTGTTACAAGAGACAGGTATTTTCCCCTAACATGGACCAGGAAAGTACATTTGAGAAATAGGTGAGGAAAAGAGACATCTTACCCAGATCATGTTTAATGGTCATCATAATCTAAAGTTTTACATGACTTGCCTGGCATACCTCCATAAAGCACTTGATCCTGCATCAGAAAAGTTCATTTATTACAGTGCCAGGAAGCCAAATGTATTTGACATAACATATGCTACATCTTTTAGACCTGCTAAATTCATTTTGCACTTCAGCACTGGTGCTACAGTAAGCGATATATCAACATATGGCTGCAAAATAAATGTAACCGTGAACAAAATATTTTATAGGGCATGATCCTTCCTGGTGCTACAGAACTGATGATGTGAAGTCCCGTAACCAATTATGTCAGGACAAGGAGATTTATCTCTAAATCAGAGAAGAAAATGTAACAGTGCCAAACAATACACCATACCTATTTCTCATGTATCAGTTCTTCTACTGAAATCATATAACATCCTAATGCGATGCAATCTTTATTTTGTACTGTAGGCTTGTGTGGATGTATAAAGCTGGAAAAAAATGAGGGAATCTTATTGTTTTCAGCAAACAAAAGCTTGGATGCCAACAAGTACCTATTACAGCATTTCTGCACAGGTCTTCTGTTTGTCACGGATCTGGCTACTGAGTGTACAGAGATGAGCAAATTACCCCAATCCTGAGGCAAGAAATATCAATAAACAGCACGCACACACTAATCCAGGGCTTGTGTGAAACCTACAGTCCATGCACACTGCTCCTAAACACATCGGCACACACTGCTGTCACTATCAGGAAATAATTAAAGGGGGAGAATTAGTGTAAATGCTCACACAATTCCCCTTTATTTATATCTTATATATTTTTATATATTCTAATGTGCAATCAAAAAACAGCTTATTCATTTATTATTATAGACATACAGTGATTAAAAAAAGAGAAAGCGTAGATTCCACATATAGTAAAATCCTACACTATAGAAAGTTGCTCATCTGAACATAGGCAAGGATTTTCAAGAAGTTTTAGAATTATTAGTTATGAGTTATAAAATCTTCCTACTGAAGCACACTGGAGCTGCTGGTATGGGTTTCCGGCTCAGTCCGTTCTTGTAATCTAGAGGTTTATTGATCTTTTAAATCATTTAGGAGGGAGGGTTAGGGTGTAGAATTTTCCACTTAGACAGTAGCCTCATGATCTGACGGGGTAAGTATCTACCACACTATCATACTGTTGAGCTTCACTATGATACCCCACCTTGGGAACTTTAATTGAACAATAATATCGGTCGGCCTCAATGGATAGTTGGTCTTGGGCTCCCAAGGCTAATATCCAGCTTTGCCTGTTCTGGATAGGGTAGAACCCTATGGGTCTTGCATGATCCTGGTCTCTGTAGAAATAGTAAGGAAGGGTTACCCAGGCAGGTCTATCTTCACCACCCAGGCCTTCCAAAACTCTAAGCCCAAAGTCATGGCTGAGCTAGGCCACACAGGTTCCCCCTACTTACTTGCTTATGGCTGAACTCCCAATCTCAGGCTCCAGATATTTTTCCTTTCTCTTCGCCTTCCCACACCACGACATGCTCTCAGTAATTGGGTAAGATAGACAGACACCATTAAACTTAAATTAGTTCTTCTCTCAGCTACCCGTGGAAATTCTCCCACAAACAAGCCAAAATGTCCATACATCGGACTAAGGCACTTGCCCTGAGACAGAAACAGATCAAATCTCTGTGTGAATATAACAGTCAAGCCAGAGGAACATCTAAATTTAACCTACAGATACTTGCTCAATAAAGGGTTTCATGAACACAGTACAACAGACTATTGGTGGAATACATGTCTTTGCCAATTGTGATGCAGTTGCACGGTCCAATACACTCAGGTTCATACAATTCTATATTGAGTTACACAATTGGATCTCCTGTACTGTTATTGTAACCAGAATGTGTGCCATAATTGGCAAAGTTTTATGACTGTAAAAAAAGACAAGATAAAATATGATCCAGATAAAACATTGCATCATGTGTGATCCAAGGACAGTCTGTTTAACCCGACACATTCACAGGCAAGCAATAAAAACTGAAAATCTTTGATTCTTAATTTATTAATGGACAATGTTTCCATTGCATACTGTCGCCTCACTCTGTTTCAGGTTTTAAAATGTACACATTAGGATTACTTTCTTACACAATGTCAGTGTATTAAAAATCCAGCCCACTGCCTGCGTCGGGACCAGGACTTTAACATGACGCTGTGCGATTTTAAGAAAGTCTTGTAAAGAAACTTTCCCGCCCCTCCCACCAGCCACCATCTGCTTGTGTTACATAGAGAAGCAGACAATGCCCCTGTGTCTAATATAAGATATGTAATGAAAAAGGTTTTTTTTTTCTAATGACAATAAATGTCATGGAAAAGGAGGGAGAAACCAGGTAAGGCAAAATAAAAGCAGATTAAGCTGTGAATTAAAGACTCATGCTGCTAATTAGCAGGTGTGAGAATGAACATACACACCATCCCCTCTCCAGACAGTGTGGGTGATAGGTGTGAAAGTCTAGAGAACAGCGTGACACATTGTCAGTGCCATACAGCAGGTACTGCAAAGATGTAAATAGATCGGATCATACTTCAGAAAAATACTCTTTTTACATCATGTCTTTGTTGGATAATCCTCATAATGACAATCTAGCAAGCCAATAGGGTTAAAGCACAGCGTTCAGTTATTTAGTTGTATTTTCTTTATGGAAGATAATGTGAATATATAAGTATATATACTCATAGCCAGCACACTCTTCTGCATTGTATGGTGGTGATGGTATAATGCTGCAAACAGCTTGTGCAAGTTGATCACCTGGTGTTCTATTCACACTTATACAATCCCTCCCATGTCTGCTAGCTCATACAGAATTGGATTTTCAAGAAGACAGCAGGTATATTCAACAAATGAACAGGGTAGTGCTGGAATTTGTATTAAAAATTTAAATTTGTATTGAGAATGCTTATGAGCACACTACGTTTTGAGAACACACACACACATATTTATATAGTGTATATGTGAATGCTGTGTATATGGGGGATTGTAAGAGGGTTATTGGATCTCTCAATTTTTTTTCTTGGATAATGTGTCTCACACGCTATCCCTCCCAGGCACTGCAGCTCGAATTGAAAGAAATATAGCAATGCTGGCAATACAGAATCAGTTGGCAGGATCTGACTACCAAGCTATAGGCTTATGAACCAGCGGTGACAATGCTGATAGCCATATCCCCACCAACACTTAACTGCCAAGACAAACCATACCTAAGCCCAAACATAAATTAACTTTTACCACACATGCTCACCTCATTCTGAACCAGACTTCTATAGGCCAAAACTACCTGAGAAGATCCCAGCAGGAGAATAAACCTATTTGCACATTATAGCTTGTTCTTCATGAAAAAAAAAGTTTATCTTCTTAGTAAAAAAAAAAAAGTTTATCTAAACAAAAAATGAATATGTACTACAAAAATTCTGGCAGTGTTCAAGCCTGGTGTATGGCTCCCGGCCAGGTCTGTAGAGTAGTCTTGCAGAATATGCCTGATATGAATGTCAATAAAACTGCTTTCCCCCAGAGTTTCCTCGCTAAGGTCAAAATGTGTAAATCAGGTATTATTGTGGATTTTTGGTCAGGAAGGAATATATAAAGTTTAGAACACACAGAAAATATTCTGAATCCGAAACTGATTCTGCAGCCCAGCTGCAATCCCATACTCCAGGTAATGTACTTTGTAATGCCTAAAGATAGCATGGTGCCTATTGCCTTTTGTACTTGGGTAAAGCAGAATATGTTTTTTGGCTTCTCTCAGAATGTGACCAGAAAAATAACATCCAGGCCACATGTACACAAGCTAAGCTGACTGCTGAGGGTATCATGCAAGTTTGGAGATGCAGATTCACTTTCCTCGTAGTCAGGTTCACTTGTTTACTGCCTGCCCACTCCAAAACACAGGGCAACAGGTACCATGTATCAAGTATATTAGTAAAAAAACAGGTCCTTTTTAATGAAAAACTCAAATCTAGGTAAATAGATCTAAAATGACTAATTAGTTTGCACTCTATATACAAACAGTATTCTGGAGTTGACACATTTTATTATTAGAATACAATGGTTCGAGTTTGGATACTTCGAACTTACCATGACGATACTGATACAAGGCAAAAAGTAACACCGCATGCGGTACAATATGTTGGGAATGATCTAGGGATGTACGCATCTCTCGCCTTATGAGATGCCTCACTCTCACCAGCAATCAACAAAATTACAGTATACGGTACTACTCCATACTGATCAAGAGTCTGAGACCCGTAGGTAGGTTAGGCCAGTTTCCGACCTCTGATATTTTCAAGTTACGATGGTGTCGTTTTAACACATCTCCATCGTAACTCGAGGACTACCTATATATGGTTCCCTCTAATGGGCTGAAGCAGCATTTATCTCCCTAACAAATCCATCATATGAATAGAGAACTTGCCTGTGGTAGGCAACGCTTGCAAACTGATTGAACTTCCAAACTCAGCTTGCATACCTAAGCTAGGTAAAAGGAAACACAAAAGGTATATAATAGGTACACAAAGTTTACGTTGTGAGCCCGTGACATGAATGGACTTTCTAATCACTGTGCAATAAGTCTCCATTATATAACTACAAGTTATTAATAAGGTGAGGAGGAGATCCCACCCCTGGAGACCTAATGTAGTAAAAACCGTCGTGTGATCAAACTAATTTCCTTACTGAAGACCAGAGAATAGATAGCTCACAATCATTGGAAACTGTAATTTTATACACTATTATGTCAGCACAAACAGCCAAGAAAAATCAAAAAGATTTAAAGCAATGAAACCATTTTTTTCTTTCATCTTTTCTGCTCCTTCAGATTTACTGCCCACCTGCTGTCCCTGGATGCAGAAAAGTGACAGCTGGGTCACCTGTAAATACTGCAGAAGGAAGTTGCTGGTGACTTACAAGTTATATAGCCAATCGTAAACTTCCCAGAATGTCCAAGATGTTGTGTGATATAAAAACTTAAACTTGGCTTGTAGAGTCTAGGGAGCTGTACACAAACCTTTTTCTTGCACTTCTGGTCTCTGCTTTTAGCCAATGCACATTCAAACAAATAACCTTACCAACCACCACTTAGTCTATGTCTTTCATTATAAGGGAAAGGGAAAATCTGCAGATATTTTTTAGGAAAAAATCACATGTACTTATAACAATCTAAAAACAATCAATATTTGCAATAATTTAAAGGTAACTGCAATGAGATGAGAAGATCAGGAAAAAGACACCAGCTTGTACTCTGTGGGCCCTCAAAATGACAAAACATGGACTTGGCAAGGTCACTAAGAATCTTCATCTAAGCAATAGGTCTACTCTACCCATATTCTGGAAGTCAGGATATTAAAGGAGTTCTGGCTGCAGAGGTAGGGGGTTATTTCTAACAACACATGTACAGTTTATCAACCAATATAGCGCATACAGTATTCAATGCCCAAAATGATCAGGACTTGGGAAATAAAAAACATGACAACACAAAAGACATTTAATAATAAAAATAGAATTGGACTAGGTAAACCCAACACTTAGGAATGGCATTTCAGGCCTCTGAAGGTTCTACTCCAGCAGATACAAAGGTCATTAAAGGCTTGTGTACGCCAACTTTTCCTGTCACTCACTCTTTGTGTATGGTCATGTCCTTTGACCCTGCACAGAAGAGTATGGAAAACTGTGATCAAAGTTCAGCTGCTTGTTGCACTTTTTTCTGACTGCTCTGTGAAAAAGTTATCAATACAAATCTTGACAATAGCAACTGCACTCAATAGCTTCCAATGGTCTAGGACAGGGGTGGGCAAACTTTTTTCAGTCAGGGGCCACAATCTGATATAAAATTTGACAGAGGGGCCAGGCCGATGGGAGAGTGGGTGGGGTTATGCCATCGGGTTATGCCATGGCGTAACCCTGCCCACTCTCCCATCGTAGATCTGAGCCTGTGCCCATACCTGGTCTAGAAGAATAAGAAAACAAAGAAAGAAAGAAACTAGATTTTTTTCTTCATTTGGTGTGCTAATATACAGCATTTTAGGATATATATATATAAATATTATATAAAGCTGACACATAATGCATAGGTCATAGTCATTGCAGAGGAGCTCACAATCTAATATTCCTACCAAACTTATAATGTAGAGTCCCTAACAAGGCCGATCCTGGAGAAATCCAAATACCCTACAAAGTTATTTTACGAATATGCCATAAGACCAAATAGAGGCAGCCCACACAAACTACATGCTGACAGATTTCAAACAAGGACCTTTATGTTACAAAGTGACTGCCAACCACCAAGCCACTAAGCTGGTCGTGGCATTTTTAGGATGTATGTAATGTGGAAAAAAATGCTACTGACTTCTGTACACTAAAGGAGCACAAGTAGTAGTAACAATTTCTACATGCTTGTATTGCTATTATGTACACGTTCCATGCAACCAAATAAAACTGCATGCTAAGTAAAGGAGAAAAAAACAGATGCCAGTTCACCCTTCCCTAACCTGTGGGGCAGCAATGCTGCACACCATGCCCAGTGCCCGTTCTTTGCTGTGCCAATAACAATACACTGCACAAAGATTGCATTGTTCCCGAGAAACCGTTCACCATTCTGTGTCGTTTCTCAAAGCTGCAGATTTTTAAGCCAAACACAAGCAAAGAACTCAGCAACCTACAACAAGCCTGAATATTTTACACCAGACACCCACTTTGTAGTTGTAGAATTGTTGTGGTAATGAGCAGCGATGGGTCAGGAGGTCACTGCCATGTTGTAGAAGGACCTTGGCATGGGTATGTGAGCTGTTATCATTTAGCAGTTAATTATTGAGGCTCTGTCACATTGCCATACTGAGTGATCCAGAATTCAGTTATCAGGATTATTGCGGCTATCTTTAGGCTCCTGCATAGAAAGATAATATTTACACAACACTCCCTGCAGGGTTGTCACTTTTACCTGTGCCCTTCTGTATTACCCAATACACATCACATCATCACTGGGATGCAATGTTTCCTCTCACCTTTATAGCATGCGGATTCTTTAGAATGTTTCGGATGATTAGTGACACAACCTGCCCACCTCCACGAGCTGGGATACAAACGGGGTACATGTTCCGCAGCTCTGGCTGGTGAGCCCGCCCCAGTGGGGTCCTTCTGACCCTGCTCAGGGTAGCACCGGCCAGAGCCATGGACCACCCAAACGGGAGACATGTTCCGCAGCTCTAGCTGGTGCGCCTCCCCCAGTGGGGTCCTTCTGACCCTGCTCAGGGTGGCACCGGCCAGAGCCACGGACCACCCAAACGGGAGACATGTTCCGCAGCTCTAGCTGGTGCGCCTCCCCCAGTGGGGTCCTTCTGACCCTGCTCAGGGTAGCACCGGCCAGAGCCATGGACCACCCAAACGGGGGACATGTTCCGCAGCTCTAGCTGGTGCGCCTCCCCCAGTGGGGTCCTTCTGACCCTGCTCAGGGTGGCACCGGCCAGAGCCACGGACCACCCAAAGGGTCAGAGAAACAAGCCGATGGGCCGTATACGACCCGTGGGCCGTAGTTTGCCCATCCCTGGTCTCGAATCAAGAACTTAAAATCAAAGTAATGACTGTTTTCTGTTGTCAATTTGAAACAGTAAAGTCTTTTATTTGTAAGAACCTGGTACATGAGTACACCTTCACAGATCTAAACATAAGCAGAATAAACCATACTCTCCATTTACCCCTGTCATTCTTTGAAATGGAACCGATTAGTTTGGGTCTTGTAGCAGAGTGGTAGAAATCCCAGAGTGTCATCAATGTTTTATTTAACATTATTCCAAAAAGCAGACAAAACCAGAAGTATGGAGGCTAAGGAACAGCAGACTCTGAAATGATATGCTCCTATGCAACCACAGTGAAGATTGTTCCTAAATTGTTAAAAAGGTTTATGTCTTTGGTTGTTGTTAGGCTTTAAAACACATAAAAACGATTTAGGACATCCTATGACCTTAGACCCTTTGCAATGTTTACCCTGAGAAGTAAAAGCTGTTACAAGACTTGGTGATTAGCGCATGACTGTTAATTTAATCTATCCAGTGGGAATGTGTTAATGGATCTTTACCGCAATTCATATTCAGGACAAAGGTTGCTTTAGGCAAAAATATTATATTATTTCTCAATATAAATGGCTTTCACCTTTCATGGCACAGAACGACATGTTCAACATGAAATTAGGAAAGTACTCTGCAGATTTATAATGTTCTCCTACTTCATCTTTTTTCTTTCAATTGACAAATTTCATTCCTTTAAAATACAGAACCTAATTTAGAGGAATTTATATGGCATGTGGGTATTTGAGACATGAAACATTTTTAACATATTGCAGGGTGAAAATATTAGCAATAGCATGTATAATAATAGGAATAATCTGTTTAGGGTATTTATCATCATGTTCTTGGTATTGTGGAATTAATAAATCCAGATTAAAGTAAATATCCTGTACACAAGCAGGATAAATTTGAAAGATACCATCAGCTTTATTGTATATTATTTGTATGCTAAAGCAGATCATACCATTTAGTTAAATAAACATAACATGTCATGGATATGTATATTTGCATCCATTAAATGCCTGAGATTTAGCTGCCACTGGACATCAGGCATCTCAGGAAAAAGGTCAAGAGACAATATAATGCTGTTTAGTCCTAGCATATAATGGTTTTAGTTAGAGAGAAAAACATTTTCAACTCATTTTCTCAAAATAAAAACATTCCAGCCTTTATATTACTTAAGGATAGCAACATACATTTGTTTGGATAGGCTAAGAAAATGGAAAACATTTATTGTTAAGAACATTACAGAAAGTAACAATGTAACATCTTAAGACCTATCTGTATCCAATCACTATCAGTCATTTGACTAATAAAAAAAAAAAAAAAATTGACCTTTCTATTGAAGAAAATTATTTACAATGTTTTAATTATTTACAATTATTTAATGATACTATCATTACCATTGTGTGGAGAAAAATATGGAAGTATGCCACTGTAGACCATGACCTGCAAATTATTGCTGTCAGTTTCTGCTCTCAATGCTTTCCAATGATCCAGTAAAGACAAAGGATAGACTGACCCCCTGATCTTCATTTGTGCTCAGGGTAAGAAACTCAAAGTACTGAAGCCATTGGATCAGAATGAGAGCCAAGCTAAAACAGCGTGTTCAAAAAGAGTTTAACATTAACAGCGTCAGATTGCCTTCCTGCCAAAAATATGTGGTGTCGATACATCTGCCTATACTTAATTATGCCTAAAATAGGGATTGTGATTGTTTGACTTTGAGCTACTGCAGATGACTTATCAGCTGCTATTCAAACTAATGTGCCATATATGATTTCCTAAATATGTACACTGTTCCCCATCAAGCTTAAAAAATGCTTGCTCTTTGAAAGTGCATAGCAAGAAGTAAATAGTAATAACTTGCCAAAAAGAAAGTTTGGCTTTAAGGGTCACAAGGTAATTATTTTATTCCCCTAAGCATCAAAGTCCGTCTCTGAGAAATACATACATTGGAACTGAGATAAGCAGCTTAGGAGAGTAAAGGATGCATTTACCTACAATCCTGTCTCCATGCTTTCAAACTGCTATTTAACCCCAGCGATTGTCTAGGATGGTTTGTGGGGAATAGGAGAGACAAGTGTTACCCATGTGATAAGTGTTCTTAAAGAAATCCCTTTAAATAAAAGTTGAATAGGTTAAATTTAAACTGAATACCCTTACTCCCTGGGCCTCTCATTGTGCTCCTTTGTAAAAATTCTTGCAATAATTGACATTTTATTTACATGACCATAAGCAATGATTAGTTCCCAAAAGCCCAAGGCACCTACAATGACGTAAAACCAACAAAAACCATACATATATGTATGTGACCCAACTGGTTTTTCTTTTTTAGTTGGTAATGTCTTCATCAATTCTGATATCTTCCAACCAGTTTAGGCATTAAAAAAAACAAAGCCGGCATTTGTTTTGGGAACGTTAGGTTACTTGTTGCCTACATTTTAGAATATTCTATATAGTTTTAAACATCCTTGTCACTCTCTATCATATAGTCATTAGTAGTCATAGTAGCCAGAGAACCAAGAGGGCAGTTGGATCATGTCTTAGGTACCCAATCAGTCATTGGACATTGAAAGCTTGGCTATAAGTTCATGTTTGTATGTTTGTTGAAATTGAAGGATAAAGGAAAAGGGAAGATACTGGGAAAAACACTTATCTTGGAAACAAATATTACCGGTTACATTGTTTTTTTTTTTCACAAGGTTATTCTGAAAGCACTCAATCACTGCATTTCATTCAAACCACTGCCAAAATCTGCACACATTGGCTTTTTTTTTTAAACTTGGTCATCAATGTGACAAAACCCCTAAGTAGCTTTCTCTAGCCCTTTTCACCCCAGCCTGACTGTTCCTGGCTTGCTCCATTCATTGGATTTCATTGATGAATGCCCAGCATTTGATGTAAACCTTACCTAGCGTCATCTGCCTACAAATATAGTATGCCTAGGAATGCCCACTCCCCCGCCCAACCCTATAATGCTACTTGAATAAATCCTCCTAATTTAGCCCTTTCCTCTTAAGCCTTGCTGTTTGTCACCCATTTCATTGTTTCATTGTATTTTAGGTCTTTAGGGGCACAGCTTTATGTGTAGGCATTACCTAGAAAGGTCTAGAGACTGGCATCCACTTATCAAGTCATCTTGTTATCTGCATTTAACCTACTGCAGCAGGGGTTAGGGCTCTATGTTTTGAGACAGGGTGCTGCCATTTTTTCAGGAAGCAATGTACAACTTCATTGCAGAAACCTAGCAATGGCAGGGTCTAAATACTGTATCCAGTGATATGGCAAAGGGTTTGTTTAAAGTGGAACTAAACAACATCAATATCACCTATCCTCATTGCATTATAGGCGCCACTATCTTTTCCCTTCTCTTTCATATTCTAATCTTCAGCCATCTTGAATGGCATGGATGATGTAATTTTATTCAGTCTCAGCACCCACAACGAATGCAAGGACTGCTGTGGCAGCAAACGCCAAGTTGCGTATGCTCAACAAAATTTGACAGCTGGGTGGCGATCAAGCAGATAAGAATAGTTATTGCAGAGGCTATGTTGCCTATCCCTTCCTGCAATAAACACCTTCCAGATTGTCAATTTTCAATGTGGAAACTTTAGATATACTCAAACTTTTATTAGGAAGTAAAACAGGGTAAGCAAATTATTAGCAGACTATGCTACAAGCTAAGAGTCATAATAATACAATACAATTTCTAAAATACATATTATACATATTATTGTTTTTTAATGGCAACTGGAGAGCAATTAAGCATATAAAGTTGCTTTATAAATATACCGTTGGCCTGCATTTTCACGGTTTCATTTTAGGTCATTCAGTATACAATACCAATACATTGTTTTTCAGCTTGCAAGGCACTCAGGTGGACAAGATATGACAAAAGAAAAAAAGAGAGAAAACTTATGTGTAAGATGTGTTCCATTTGCCATAGATATGCTTGGACAGAGCGTCCCTTTAAAATGTCCTTTTTTTCTGGTTTCATTATTACTTTGTACAAACATTCTCCAAAAAGCAGCCTTTGCCACCTATATATAGGGCGCATAAATAGTATTAACTAGTACAAATCCCTCCTGCAGGGTACAGTGGCCCATTAGCAGGAATATCAGTGTGGTACTATCTGTGTACCAATTACCAATACAAATGTAATTTTGTCAGGAACCTAGCAAAGCTTATTGTTATCCTTTTTATGTTCTTGATGATCAAAGTGTACAAGGCAAATCTTTAGCACTGTTAATGAGTGAGCCTGAGCCACAGGAACGTTGATCAGGTCTGTCACAATCAGAAAGATGTTCATGCCTACAACTGGAAAGTGTCATTTAATTGTTTTCGAAAAAGTTATCCTAATGCACTCGTATGACCTGTTCCATTAATTACACTACAAATCTAAATTTACAAGCAATATGATGAGCTAACAAAGGCCACAAAAAGCATCTAAAATGGCCAGGCAACAGTTTCAGGGGGAAAAAAAAAGTTTTCAGGAAAAAGTACAAATAATGACTTAATTTGTGAACACATGCACACCCCCTTGTGCATTCATATGTGCATGTATCTAGGTGTGGGGGCAGTTATGTCACTTTTTTTTCTTCCCAATTATTTTGTTTTACTTAACTTTATTATAGTCACAAGAGGGACAGCAAGTCCGCAAAAAAACATAATGAAGCTGACAAGTTCTCTTTATGGATACATGTAGGGTCTGTTAGAGGTGATGGGATAGCAATGAAGTCACTTGTACAAAAAGCCAACAGCTCAAATAACAAATGCAAGCAGATTCCGGGCTACTTTAGTAGCCGATATTTGGTTTGAGATTGAAGCTGATTAAACAGTGATGTACATATAAATTGTGGCAATACAAAATGTAAGCCATGCCCCTGAGTGATGCCCACTGGGTCTAGTTTTTATCTCTAGCAACATGACTAGGGCACAGCAGAGGAACCCATGAGCTGCCCCTTCTCCAACCTCAACCCAACACCCCAATAATGACACCACACCTTTAGTTGGGTTAAATTGGCCATAGCAGCTCATTTATTAACCATTAATATATTAACAACCTTTTATATATCTATAAACATATGTAACACATCAAACAACAACAATCCAGTCCTTCCTTTCTTTTTAGGTCCATGCAACCCTTCTTCCCATCAAAACCTTTTCAATTAACTCCGCTTACTAACCAGGCCCCCAGCCGCTATCAGTCAGGGACGATTTTTGCGGATAAACCCTTTTATCACCTAGCCCCCACAACAACCAAGTGTCATGCAGGACCACCATTAATGAAATAGAGCCCACCCCGATAGGCCCTACCACCTTTTCCCGAACTTTAACCCCTACATGGACCTAGGACAAACCGCCCCACTGCTATGACATCACTCATTAACCGAAAAACCCCATAACTAAGAAGACAAAAAAAAAACAATAAAAAAGAGAAATATGGGAGGGAGGGTGGGGATCTCTTGTCCTCAGGGCATCAACTGACTGACCCCTTTCCTTTGTGTCCCCCCTTTTTAAAACCCACCCCTTTGCGACACTAGCCCCCCAATCACATTAAACTTTCTTCCCTTGTTATCGTACATTTTTTTTTTTTTCTTTCGCACTTTTTTTTTCTTTTACACACTTAACCCCTGCAGTCCTGTCTTCCCTCCTTGCCCTGTCATGCGGCCCTGCGCTTAACTAGCTCCAGGCCAACTTTCCAGAGACATTTACCACTGTTTTCTGAACCCAATCTATTCCCTTTAAAAAATCTAGGATCATTAATGAAAATGGACAAAGGTTTTATTTAGTAATTTCATTAGTAATTTGATGAGAGGGGAAAGGAGGCACCGGGGAAGGCAAAATATTAGCAGAAACAATATCAGTACAGAGTTTAAGCTTGAAATGATTCCTTGTTAACCTCAGTTTAAAGCTAAATTCTATGTAGATATAAATAATACAAATAAATGCAGCTTTTATTCCTTAATGTATCATTAAACCAACTCTTTGAGTCATTATTCAAAAACTGAAAATAGTTGTTTTTTTTGTAGTAGAAAACACTTAAACCCTAATTAAACATTTAGGTTTATTTGCTATAAATATGTTCCAGGTGCGTACAAGTCCTAGTTTGTTTTCTTTAGGAATAAGCCTGAATAGAAAAGCCAGTAGGCTGGGAAAGCAGTGGTCTGATGGTGGATGGATGGACAAGACCTAAAAGTGCTTCTTAAGGGCAGGTTCACAGCTGTGTCTTCAATTTCATGCAGATCCCCAGGGCTGGCACCTTGTCAGCCATTACAGAACTCACCCAGTAGCCCTGGTACAAAAAAAGCCAGTGTTTGCATATTTGACAGTTGATGGCAGTAAGCGGTACTAGTACTGCCCAGTGCAGCCCCTATTCATTCCCTATGGGGGCTGCCACAGGGAGACGTTACATGTAGCGCCCCCCCGGGCCGCAGCATTTCCAGGCATGAGAAAGCATTAAAAAAAGCAAAAAAAAAATCAGGTCTCCACCACACTGAGCTGTGATGTGTGCTAAAAAAATTAAAGAACTAAAAGGGAAGAAATACAAATCTATAAAGCAGGAAAACAGTTCTGATAGATGAATTCTATTGTATTTAAGAATTTCCCTGAAGTTTTGATTTAAACATGGGGAAATAAATAACATTGATTACTGACTTTAGAAACAACAGTCATGATATACTGTATTTTTGCATGGAATGCATATGAAGACATGCGGACAGACATTGTTGTGGATGGTTTGTGCAGAATGACCTAAGGGGTAGATAGAGCTGAAATGTAAAACAGAGAGCTGTAAGATTTATGTTATAATATTTACATCCATTTGTTCTTTCTTTGGAAGACGAGTCAGGGCATAAAAGGATTGAGTCTCTGTGTTTAGTTTTTAACTTGACTGGTTACATTCCTGCAGTAAAAAAGAGCTTTGGAACATATACAAGATGACAGATTCATATTTCTCCTGTGAGGCTGGGGTACAATAGAATAAGAGACCCAACTGTGACAGGTAATCTGAATAACTGATTCACCTTTTCTGCCTAACATATCAACTTTTTGTAGAGAACCAAAACTGCCAGTAAACTTATTGTGAGTGGTATAGTGAAAACTAAAGCAACCAGATAAGTGGTTGGGGGGATCAGACGCAGGAAGGTTCTTATAACTATTGCCAGGGGCACAGAATAATTCCTTCTTCTTCCAAAGCTGGCAGCATATCATATTCATAAGCATCCATTGTCCCTGTTACCCCTATTATAATTATGTGACATTGGGGGCAGGGAAGGCTTGGAGCTCAAACTAAGAATAAAATACTTATCGACATGCTCCACTGTCAGCCCTACAGGGTGAAACCATGACACCAATGGGGTAAAAGGAATTTAAAATGGAAGGAATCAAAACAGAAAGCATTATTGTGGGGAAAACTATTATTACTTGGGCTTTAAGTGCCAACATATTACACAGTGCTGTACAATTACAGCTAGCTACAAGCAATGAGACAGAAGTACAAGATCCTGCCCAAAAGAGCTTACAATCTAATTAGCTCAGGAATATTCAACTAATGGTGTAGATGGTCCCTGAATGTTTCCAGGTCTGCACTAATGCTTGGCCACTTTATCTAGAAGCCTATACACATTCCTGCTCACATACCACAACCCATACGTGGCACTGCATTGAAAAAAAATCTGTTAAATCTGTGTTCTCAAGTGTTTAGGACCATGAAAGTGAGTCACTCAGCTGTGTAGAACATAGAGTTAGTATGTTACACATCACACACTTTGGAAAACACAATGGTAACTAATTAGGAGTGGCATGGCAAAGAGACAAAACAAGTCACTGTGGTTACAGGAAGATATTCTATAAATGTTCTTTAACAATTTGTCTAACTTTTTCTAACATTATTCTAACAAATAAAGACTCTGCCCATTGCATGAGGAAATCATTTAATGATAATGTACAGTTTACAAGCCCAATTACAAAATTTATTCATACCAGGTTGAGTGACAGCATTATGTCAGTTATAAAAATAAGTGTCTAGTAGGAACTTGTTTGTTGCTCAATTCTGCTTTGAAAATTAAAATGCCTTTAGCACAAAAGTAATTGATCACATTGATGACCAGGTTTCAAAAAAAAAAAAAATACCCTTTATTATAGCCTTCTCAAAAATTATATTTTTGTCATTTCTGCCATTAGGAAACTACAAGTACCCGAGGCCAGTGCACAGATTTACATGATCAAGTATATTCCTAGGACACAAACTTGTTCATTCTCTGGATGATAATACAAAGGGTTGATTTAATAAAGTAATGTAAGCAAATCACATAGTAAGGTAAATTATCTCCCTACAAGGGTTATTTCACTTAGCTTGGTAATGACATAAAACTCCACTGACCTCAATCATCCAATCATTGGGACTGGTATACTTTACTATCATCACATTCAATAAGTCAAGGGAATTATCCCTTGCAGAGTGATAATTCACCTTGGGAAGTGACCAGTAGTGTTGGTGTTCGAATTCAGGTTTTCCTTATATTCGACTCGAATATGGCTGTTCGAATTTGGATAAACCCGACCCGAAAAACATGAGTCCAAGAACACATACTACAGTTACACTAGGGCTGCAAGAGCAATGAAGAGGAACGGAGCTGTCAGTTCTACACAATCACGGAAATAACCTGAATTTCCCTCCCCCCATAGACTTGTGTTCGAATTTTGGCGTTCGATCACCCAAAAAATATCGGGCTATCCGATGGAATGGCCACCGAATCGAACACTGAGCTATTCGACCAACACTAGTGACCAGACTAAATTCCTTTAGAATATTACCACCAAGTGTTAAGGTCAAGGGCAGTTACACAGACACCAGGACATAGCCATATGCTATTCACCAACTCCCCACTCTGAACACTCTGGATATAGATACATAGAGCACAGATTTGAGATTGTTTAACACCACAATAAAACACTGTTCTTTGTTGTACAATAGAATAAAATCCCACAACACAAGCTTGAGAACTTGTAAGACCACATTCCAAGGATGGTCAAATCAGTTTTAAAGACAAAGGGAGACTTTTGGTTTTGTTAGGTACTTCATACAAATTTATTACATTATATATATTACATTTTGTATTATTATATAATATAAATTATATTTATTTGAGCACCCCCTGTACATGAAGTCTCCATACCCAGGATAGATAGAATTTTCTTGTGCTGTTCTCATTTAACCATATATTATTGAATAGATGTCCAGGACAACTTTAGCAATGTCATAATGCATTGTTTATTAGGAGTTATTGTCAAGTGATTTCCCTTAGCTTAAAGTGGAACTAACCCCTATTTATACCATGAAGCTCAGTGATTTTGACAGGACAAGAGCGTGATCAGTTAGGTAAGAATGTTTACTGAAAAAGGGACAGACCTGCCCGATCACAAACATTTAATGTAGAACTATAAATCCACTTCAACAATGTTTTTAAAAAATTTAGACTTTTATTTGGTACATAGTAAATTTTTTTCCAATAATAAACTGCAGACTGGAAGGAGTTAAAGACATTCTTTGACTTCTTCTGTAAATCTAGCTTTCATGTCTGTTTAACAAACAATCTTGTTCATTTAACATTCTCATAACTAGAATGTCTTCTACTGTCCAGCCAGTGGTCATTGGTTTGTTCAAGGTTATATCCATGAAGCAGGTTGGACGACTGCTACAGAGATATGTTTCTACCTGCCTTGCCCCACTGTTAAGACCAAAAAGCCTTCAGGTGAAAACGCTGCAGATAAGATCACCTGTACACACCTGAAAGAGGAATCTTGGGAAACCAGAGCATATGAGACACTCAGAAGGCTATGCTTGTGCCAGAAAATTTTAGGATTCAAATTGGAAAGGAAAATATCATACACATAATATAATAAGGTTCATATCTATCCTTACATAAGCTATGCAAAATCAGAAAAAACACATCACAAACAACAGGAAATGGGAAGATTCAGTGATAACCATATTTTACATACACACCTCTACTTGTCATTGCAGGAGCCCAAATTGTGAATTTTATCAAACATAAGGTGAGGACACTTTAAAGTTATCAATATTTATTTTTGTAACATTCATTATTTAGCAAAAAAGAATAGCAATTAACAAGTTTGTTATTTTTCCCCATCCTAGTTCCATTTTTAGGTTTATTAACAGAGGATAAAATAAATGCAACCTTTACCAGAGCAAGATTTAAAGGAAAATGTTTATGCACATAATTACACATATTGAAGAAAAGCTGTCCTCAAAACATATGGAGGCTGCCACTGTAAAAGTGTATGTCCAGCCATTTTTTTAAAGCAAGATATGATTAATAAAAGAGAGAGGAAAAAGCGTCTTTATGTGGCAAATCAAAAACAATGTTTACTAGTCAAGTTATATAATCATACATTTCTATGTCAGGAAACATACAAGTTGACCAACAGAGTGTACCGTAGGCTGCTCAAAAAAAGCTTTCATGCAAAGGGTCTCAATACCCAACGCGTTTTGCGCTCTTGCTTCCTTGGGGGATATTGAGACTTAAATTGGTGATGTAAAGTGTTGATGTATCTCAGTGGTAAAATAAAATGTTGTGCTGAAACCAGATGAAATTTCCAACAGTTGAAATGTTTGAACAGTTACCAAATATGGAATGGGTAAGAAAATAAACTTTGATTATAACCTTTGATTGCTCACAAAAATAATTTTCATTCTGATTTCTGGATACTCTCAGTTACCAAGCTGAAGTTTTCCTCAGCATAGGTTAATAATTGTTTAACCCATTACTGCTACTGAGAAAGTTGCATTGGGGGGCGTTAAAAGGCAAATGCTAAAAAAAAAAAAAAAAAAAAAAAAAAAAAAAAAAAAAAAAAAAGGAGTGGTGACACTCCCCCAGTAGAATCCTTGGCATCTTCCTCCTCCTGCATTACCTAAGGCAGTACATTATAGTGTAGAATAAGTAAATCACTAGAAATCCACTTGTAGGAGGGAACAGCAAAAAAAAAAAAAAAAACACCTGGCATAGCCGTCATCACTGAAGTCGTAAAATGACATAAGAAGCTTCCACATGATTCATCAGTGTTGTCCAAACAAAACAAAAATATTGTTTTTAGTGATATTAAACTTTAAATATTGACCAGTATAATATATAAATAAACCTATGAGATCTCAAATAGTTGTTTAAAACTTATGGTTTGTATAATACCTTTTGATCAAAGTAAATTTTTTTATTTTTACCAATTTAGTACACAAAATGTATTGTACACTTTCATTAAATTACTCATTATACCAAACAACTGCAATGTGTATAAACAGCATAGAGCAGCCACTGACATGAAAGATGAAATAAGAAATACCACAAATTTGTAGGAGCCAATTATCAAGAAACTTACAGATATTGATTTGGATATAAAGCTTCAGTCTACTTTCTTATAAAGCTACTCCCAAGAATAATAGTCAGGTGGAAGCAAACTATTTCTTTTTACCTTTTAGCAGCACAATTGTTTGCTAAACTAATGCCATCATTGGCCCACTACCACTAAGTGTTGGGGAAATTAAGGGGTGTGCTAACTAAAGTGCATTCTTCACACATACAAAAAAACTGCTAGGTCATATAAATACTATCTAATCTTTATGGAATCTCTAATGTTAACATTAACCCAACTTTACATATTTTTCACACTGGATTCAATTAAAAAACATGTGAATCAACTTTTACTATGTTTTTTTACACTTTTCTAATTGAATTCGATATGAAAACAGTAAACAACTAAGTATAAATATATTCTTAAAGTGTACCTAAACCTCAATGAAACTCTCCTAGGTTTTCCTTTTTGGTCTTTTTAATATAGTAAATGTTTTGGTATGTGTGTTGGATAATTGCAGAATCCCAGCAATCTTAACTTAGAAATCACAGAAGTATTTAGTCCTGCCCAATTCTATGTGACCCCACAAGTTATGAAGATGAGGAGAGGAATGTGAGTTCAGTATTGTTAGCACAGTATGCAAGCTTGATAATGCTGCTCCTCTCAAAATACTGTATAGTGAGTACATGTTGCCCCCCTATTAGTGTTACTGACATAATGAGGTGGAAAATAAAAGGAAACAAAAAGCAAATAAGAAGCATGTTGAAAAATATAAACTTTTATTTGTATGAATAATATTTACATTACTATATTAGATTTCTTCCCTTTGACTAACTAAAGACACTTCTTCATCTCTTCTTACCAGACCTAAACCCCCATAAAGTTTTTTTTGTCACCCCTAGGAAGATTCCCCTTCATTCCTTGTCCTGTGGATTTCTATATAATCATCGGTGTAAATTAAAATATATGCTGTGTAACATTTATTGTTGGTAAAATCGTCTATTCCAATTCCTGTATCACAAGAACTAGAGCCAATTCAAAGGAACTGATGGTATTTCTGGATTCAGCAGACCTGAAATACACTAAAACTATTAAAAAATCCTTGGCAAGTAAAAACATTTTTTTTGTTGAGCTGTGTTATACATAGGAGAAAACATATTCAGGAAGCAAATGTTAGATAAATATATAATTGTGTACCAGTCATGTTTGCTGTGCAGAGACATCTATATCATCAGTTTGCATTTCTCATGTGTTTAGTAAAAGATAAAAAGCATATCCCACTGCTGTCCAGCTGTTTCTTGTAAAATGCAAGGAAAACACAAAATATAAAATTTTTCAGCATGCAATTTTTATATGTATCATCAGGACATGATCAAATTGTGTCTTTTAGGTGCATTCAAGATCTCAGCCAAAGAAGGACATGGAATGTAAAGAATTGTATTACATAGAAGGAAGAAGTAGTGATGCTGAATGCTTTACCATTAATGTGTAGGTGCTAAAACTGGCTGGCACTTGCAAGACTGAATCATACTTATGTTTTGTAATCCCAAACATTAGCCAGGGGAAAGGCTCTGCACTGTTAAAAGGCACACATCTTAAGCCAGGTCACCTCCCGTTATTACAAAGGTTGATCAGTTGAATATAAATAAGGAGAAGAAATAGCTTTTACTAAAACATGGTAGGCTATTGGGAGGTTTGGCCTATATTTAACTTACTGTCACGTGTCGAAATGATTCTCGGCCCATATGAGCTGTCTGGCTCCTCTCGGATGAAAATCTGACATGAGGTCCCCCGATGTCGTTCATGGATCTGTCCTGGAAGATGGACGATCACAATGGAAGAAAAGAGAGGAGAGTGCAGTGTTCTCCCCTCTCCTTTTTCATACAACAGAACAGCGCTGTATGTACAGCATCAAGTGTTTAAATATAGGTATATTTTAGGCTGTCATAACCTATTGAAAAAAAGAACTCACAACAACTATACTTTATGTCCTATAGCAGCTTGTGCAACAGACAGATTTTATTTTGTTTGGACTGTTTCTAATATTAAAGACATACATACTTCATAAGGATTGAATATGGTGGGTTTCAATACCAAAATTCCCTTTCAATATTTATTTCAAAGTAAAAAAATACAGTCATGAAAAAATCCACCTTCTTTCATGTTAAAGTTTTACTTTTACTATCAGGACAATAAAAAAATCTTCTGTTCCTTAGTGGGTTCTAAAATTAGGTAGATACAATCTCAGATGAACAACACATATATTACATTGTGTCATTATTTATCATAGACTAAGTCCAAATTAAGTACATGAACCACTTCCATACGAACCGAGAGGGTATCAAACTCCCACGATTAACTAATAATCAGCAAGCATGACCAACTCTAAATAAGAAGTTGACATATTGCTGGTTTGGAGCATTCGGGTGTGATAACAAAATGCAAAAAAAAAATAACAACACTAGCAATGGTTTTAGCAATTGATCAAATATTTGTTGCTGCTCATCAATGTAGGAAAGGTTTATTTCTAAACAATTAAAGTTCATCGTTCTACAAGAATGATTTGAATGGAAGGGTTATCAAGAAAAAAAAAAAGTGTCTTCTGTCTAGAAAGACAATGACAGTATGACTTAAGCTACATACACACTTCTAATGGTTCTCGCCCGATAATCAGCTCAGGGCCGATATCGGACGAGAATCTGAAGTGTGTACAGCGTGCGTCATTCATCATCTGAACGACCGTCCTGGCGGATCCACGGACGATGAACGATGAACAATCGTAATGCAAGTGAAGGGGGGGAGCGCATAGCAGGGTGCCACTCTGTCGCTCCCCCCTCCCCTCTGCATAGAGCAGAACGGTGCTGTATGTAGAGCATCGTTCATGCATTATGGAGTCCTTACTTGTTGGAAAGGATCGTGAAAGATCTTGTCCAATGCTTATATTTGCAAGTGTGTATGCGGCTTATGGTTTGTAGAATTGAAACTGAACAAGCCTCAAGGCTTCTCCAAAAATGTAAACCAAGAAATCAAAGTGGCGATGTCTGGCTAAAATGCACTTTGGTGAAAACCAAACACAGAATGTCAGCACAAACACTCAGAGCAATTGTCAAGCTGTGAGGAAGGGGTGAAGATTTGGGTTTGTTTTGCAGCACAGGACCCGGTCTCCTTGCAGTCATCGGGTAAACCATAAACTCCTCTGTATACCAAAAGTATGCTAGAATAAAAAAAAGGCTATTTGTGCAACAGATGAAGCTAGGCAGAGTCATGAAACAGCACAATGATCCCAACGACACCAGCAAATCTACAAGGGAATAGCTGAAAAAGAATCAAGGGACTGCAATAGTGAAATGCTGTGGCTGGACCTTGAGAAAGCTGTAAATAAATGAATGCCTGTTTTGAACTGTGATGATGTAAAGAAAAGTGAACCAAAATTTAACCGCAACAATGTGAGAGACTGATACCTCATGCACAAACAATCTCTATAGGTTATTGCTGCCAAAATTTGTTCTGTAAGCCACTGAATCATGGGGTGTACTTATTTTTTCACATGTGGCATCTTCATTTTGGCTTTGTTTTTTAAATAAACAAAGATACTGTATAGTCTGTTGTGTGTTATTTTACAATTTGCTAATCACCAGATTATTTTTTTTATTAAGATTTATTTAATATTATTATGAGATATGTCCCATTATGTAAAACCTTAGAATTGAAAGTGGGTATGTTTTGTTTTTCTTGTAACTGTATTTCTTATAGGGGCTTATCTTTTATGATTGTTTTCAATTTTGTTATCAAAACAATTTTCAGTGTGAAAAAATGGCATTTTAATTATTTTACAAGGTCTTTTGTGTGACAGCGCTTCCCTATATTTCTGAATGAAGTAAACAGTACTTCCAGGACAAGAGCGGATTGGCTAGTTTTACTTATGTGCACAATGACAGGTTGTTGAAAATTTTGACCATATACATTCTTTATGTATCGTAAGAATAATTGTTTAATATCAATCACTTCAGATTGCCATTTTAAGTAGAAAGATCAGAGTATAGCAGAGTTTAAACAACACCCTACGTGGTGTGGTGGGTCTTACTACATTGAGAAGAGGATGAGAAAAGAAGGGAAGGATGGTTGTTGTTATTAGTATATTGGGCTCATACATTTAAAATTCCACCTTCTTTATTTGATTTATTAAACTAATTTTACAATTACAAAATCACTTTTCCTATATTTATGCCTAGAAAGTGCAAAGTAAGATATCAAATGAAACTGATCATCAACATTTTTCTAATATAGCATGTGGATATGGTATGTGAGATATAGGTCAAACAAAAAGTTTCTTTGCCAGTATGACTGACATGATCAAGATGTTTTGACTCCATGTTTAGGTACCCTAAGCACTCAAATCAGTGTGCAACGTCAAGTTTATACATAGTAGTTAGTATTGATTCTGTGCCAATCTATACCTCAACCTGATAAAAAGGTAAAATAGACAGCCACAGTTTGAACCATATTCCCTGTAACAGAAAATTGCTAATGTTAGAAAGGTAATCAATAACTTGCAGAAAAAAAGTGAAAAGTTTTTATGTCAATCAAAGATAATTGACATCAAGATAAACAACCACATCCTCCACCCATGCTGGTCATAGTACTCTTTAAGGGTTTAAATGATCTTGAAACACTCCTAAACTAACAAGTATATATCAGTTTACATGGCAGTGGAAGAGGATAGGTTAGCTTTGCAGTAATGACAACCTTCAAGAAAGTCCAAAATTTGCATAACCAGCTACTCTCCTTTGGGGAAGGGGAGGTCATCATGAGGGGATGGAGACTTGCAAACAGATGAAAGGAATGTTAGCTAAGGTGTAAGGTTGCAGAACAAACTGACTGTAGTGTGGCTCTTCTCTACCTTGACATTGAAGGATATTCCTTGACCATGAAGGGATTTCATATAAAACTTCTAGGTACCTTGGTAAGAAAACTTTTTTAATTTATTTACCTATTTGGCCATCTTACTTCTTCATAGAGCCTTGAATTACACTGTTCAGCAAATATATTTTTCAGATTTACCAGTTATCAGCATATATTTGCAGTTAGTTGTCAAGAAGCCAGGTCAAATGGCATTCAGGAGTAACTTAAAAAATCCTTGTAGATGGCAATACATATTGTTAGCTTTAGCAACAATTTTTTTTGTGTGTTTTGATTTAAAAGGTGTTTTTTTGTATTGATCAGACTAAAAAAGCTCAACTATAGCTGCAAAAAACACTCCTATTTATGTAGTGCACTATTTGTTTTCTTGGACAGCAGGGAACACAGGTGACCAAACATTTCAAGTGTAGCATAAGACATCTTTTCTTCTTAAGGAAAGGGGTCTCTCTGACCCAAATCGTAAACCCTTTCAAGCGTACCTTATTAAAAAAAGAAGAATCTTTTCTCAGACCAACAACATTCTTAACTACAGTGGTATTCTTTCTACAGGGTTGTACTTTTATCATGACTAAGATAAAGTCAAAAGCACAAGTATTTTTAGTTTTACTAGACGATTACAGTTTTAGTCTTGTAAAATGCAAAGTATTTTTTACTACACTGACAGGATTGCTAAATTTTAATTGCCCATTTGCAAAAAACAGGTCAGTGATTCAAACTTTTACTTTTTTCTGGAAGCTAAAGTGAACAAAAGACTCTTACACTTGACAAAGAGAGGATTTTTTTTTAGACAATAAGATTGGATCTAGTTGCATTTCTAGAATATTTATTGAAGGTGTTCCTAAAAATTAAGGTTGATAAAAGTTCCACATTTATAGTTGGGTTTGTAAATCTTCCATCTTGCTGTAACTGTTGCTTTTGCAGCTCTGTTATGTGTATGTTCATTAATTAACAGCAATACTATTCTTCTAAGTAGAAGGATAAAAAACTTTGATTCACAAATGTAAGATCAGTGGCTTCTGGTTGGAACATTGTTCATTACCTTGCTGTAAAGATATACAGATAAGTCATATTGGTAAATTTGAAGTATTTTTTCTCGGATTGTGACATCCAAAAATGAATGCCTATGAATAAACCCTATCATAAACCTGATTTAACCGTTTTACAAATTGAACAGAAAGTGAACTGACACTGATTTAACATGTAAATATTTCTGGATTTTCAAATACTGCTTGTGGATACGCACCGTTCATTTATATAGCACTGTGTCTTCCAGAATACTGTAAACAGCAGACATGTATTGAAAACCAGTGTATTAGAACATTTATTGTTACCTTTTAAGCGGTTTTACAAAAGGAATTTGTTTATTTAAGCAAGATAAATTTTTATTGGCAATGGGTTTATGTTCATTGTGCATTTGTGCCACTGATCTCTTTGTACTTTTAAAAGGGATGAATCATCACATTTTGTAAACTCATTAGTGACAAGTAATGCAGCAAGTATGTATCGCACAAGTTCAAAAGCAAAATGCTATGGAATGTTTCTCTGTCAAACAACTGATTCACTGTAATTTAGAATGTATTCCTGGAGTTCTGAATTCAGTAGGGAAGATTAGAACCTTTGTCAGGTATGTACTGGTCTCTTGGCTTCCTTTGAGGAGATAAAACACCTTTAATGCAGCCGATAAACTGTGAATAGTGACATACTGCCGCAACATACAGCCATAATTTTAATCTACACAATAATGTGGAAGCTAGCTGCATATTAAAATCAATTATATAGATAAACATGAAAGTTTCACAGCATCTACTGGCCCAAAAGTTTATGTAATTAAAGTGAACGTGAACTCTATGTTTTGTAGTAAAGTAAAGCAAATCATAATATCAGATACCACATAATACCTTGTTACCAAGAAAAAACTTTCTGTGACCCTAATTTAGTTGGACTTTGCTACGGGGTCTGGCTTTCTGTGACTTTAGGGTTAAGTTCTGCTAAGTTTCCATTTCAGTCTTCAATGTGACACCCTCATAAGAGCCATTAAGCCCCAATAACAAAAAGAAACGAATTAGGAGAGGCAAATACTTTACTTTTCTGACTAAAAGGCATATTAGGGCATCTGCCCTTCAGCAGGTTCCCCTTACAAAATTATAAATTGAACATGGATCACTTTAACCAAACATACAAAGTGTTTACACTCCATTTGGCTGAAGTTACCTAGAAAGCAGTATTGGCCCATACTGACTCTGCAACCCTCATTGCAATCAATAGGAACCTGCCATCACAATTATGATCTATAGCAGGGCTGTCCAACTCCAGGTCTTAAGTGCCAGGATCTGCACACACTTCTAGTGTGTATTAATTCCTTTACAAATCTGTATCAGACAGCTTGCTTGTATCTGTACCAGTCACAAAAGCAGGACATACTGACAACTATATAATTTAGTTTTATTTGTACAAGCTAAATACCTGTTTCATAATATTTTAAAATGAGTTTGTTGACTATATAAAACACAGTATAATGCAATTATCAATGGGAATGCACATTTAAAACATCTCACACTACAGGTAGTGAGGGGGATTACTACAAAACCTTGCCATTTATATCAATAATACATAAACAATGAGATCATTAGATAAATGTTTCTCATCTTTATTCTTTATGGTTATGATGTGGTACACATTCCCCACTTTTATCCCAGGTAAGAGAATCAGTATTTATTGCAGCATATTCTCACGAACTAAAGCAGGCCAAGCACAGTAATATACCGATGATGGGTGGGAAGAATAATTCCTGAAACATTTACTATCTTTGCACAGAGAAATAGTGTCAGAGACCAATAGTGAGTTGACATGCTCAGACAAATGCTTATGCATCTAATTATCTGTTCTTTTCTAAACTGAAGGCGACCATAGAGCCAAGGTATTTCAGAGCATTTGCTACCGATGCAAAGGCATTCACTTGTCACTTGGTATTCACTTGTAATAATTCAAGTATTGAACAAATAAAAACATTTTCCCAGATTTGATGCAAAACTTGCAATATTCCTAAAAAAAAGGGGAAGGTTGCTCCCTATTTTAAAAGTAAAAATTTCTTCTTCATTAATCTAGGAAAGCTGTAAAAAGAACATATGTGTTTCTTAGATTTGCTCTGAAAACAGAAATTCAACCTCTACTCAGCTGGCCAATTAACATGCGAAAACAATGAAATATTTATAGTAACTGTGCAGTACACAGGCTTTGCAATGGTCTTCTCTTGTATGCATAGTCAGGTTTGACATGGTGCTAGCGTTTGCAGGCAAAAGAAAATACACTTCTGGAGAATGTAGGAGTTGGTATAAATGTTTTATTATGAAAACTAACTTTCCCGCATATGCAATATAGCAGTGAAATCACATTACTCTAATGTTCATAAGACTTCAGTAACCAATTAATGTCTGAGGGGTACGCTGGGAAATTTCTCATAGAGTACCAATCTCATAGAGTCATAGCATAATTCAATGAATAAAGCTATTTACAGACATAGGATGGCAGTCACCTAACTCATTTTTTTGTAGTCCATTTGGGCAACTTTTAACATATAGAAAAGACTGTTACAGCCAACCACCTGCTGTCCACATGAATTATGGCTGTGGCAGGATGTAAAAAGCTATCATGGTGCAATTTAGCCTCCTTTAAATAGGTAGTGCTAATAAAACCTACATATTTTACCTACATTTTATTATGGCTGGGTGATCAGCAACTTTCTAATCGGTAGGAACTAAGGTGATGTTTACATGGCATTACTCAGCTTGGGTTTCCTTATGGAAACAAGTTTGAAAGGAATAGACAGTTCCCTTGTAATGTATGATAAAATGCTACTTCATTTCAAACCCGTGTGTCAGGGTGACAACACAGGAGCAAAACTGTAAGACAGGGACCAAAAGTTTTCCCATCATACTGATACTGGATCACCAGGTATTTTATTAAAGGTATGCAGGTAATGGAGAATAATGAAAATTAAATTTGAAATGTTATTTTCTTTTGAATCTTTCATCTGATGTCTGATGCCAATAACCCATAAGACATATGAGTAAATGATTAGCACCAACAGTCAATATAAACTGTGATCTACTTTGCCTCACAGAACATTTGAGGAATTTCCTCCTTATAATGAAAATTGTGTTTTAATATGCACATCTTGTTTGTGATTATTTCCTTCGGCATCACTGAGGGAATGAGCGAGAGTACACATGTGATTGAAAAGTTCACAAGTACTAGAAAATATGATCTAATAACCCAAACGTGCCCTCAAGACTAAAACATGCAACACCATCAAGAAATTGGATCTACTCAAAGCATACAACCCGACCCCTTCATTACTACTGACTGAATTACATAATACAGAAACTGGACAGAAAACTGGGCAATAGGGTCGAAGCTGAACCCTGCTTGATAAAACCATGCCCTTGTTTCTATATTTTGCGGGAAATGCTTGATACCAACGTCTCAAAGAGGCATGAAATGAACCCCTGGAGACGGACATTGGGCATTTCATAAGGTGTTTTCTTGCTCAGACGTGCTCAGAGATGACGAGAACAGCTAAGTTTTCACCCCCGGCTTTTTTCGCTGAGTTGTTTGTTCATGTTATGCTGGGCCCAGAACACAGCCCAAGGCTTATTTAAAGATCTATTCAAGGTCATTTTCAGACTACAGTTTCCAAACGAACTGTGCTTTTTTGGAGAGTTTTAACTCTTTTCACAATTTATTTATTAGTCAGTCCACCTGAAACATACATTTGTGTTTGTTCTGCTTAAGTTTAAGGTTCTGTCTGCCACAGTCATTATCCACACAAGCCAATTTTTATAAATACAAAAGCAACAGAAAAATATATTTTAATACCTGTTGGTGAAATGGTGTGGAGCTCACAAATTAGAAAGTGGCAAACTGTGATGGTAGATACCAATGCTTCAGTATAACTGCATTCTAGAATGTCCCTTAAGTCTCATAAAAAAAAGAATATATAATATGCTAACACTAGCTCCAATCCAGCCACCCAGAAAGTGCTGGAAAGCGCTGGAGTATACTTGCTGTATGCTAGAAAACAGGCAGGTCTACGATAAGGTTAATATACACTTTACCCTCACAGTAGGAATATTTTTTAAGGTATTAGCCAACAGAAGTGGGGATTGATCTCTCCCAGCAAGAACTGACAATACAATATATATAGAAGGGTAATCAGATACGAAGGTGCATTTTTAAAAAAATAATTTGTATTATGGGATTTTAAATAGGGGAAGGAAAATACAATAATATTACATAAATGAAATTATCAAACATATTGAACATTTCTATTCTGTAAGGTTAACATATAAAGAATGACAACAGGTCTGAAGGTTTAGAAAAAAAATAGAGTCCATTGTCGTCTGCAGGTCCATTTGTTATTTTATTTATTTTTCCAAAATTGAGGGGAGGGGGGTAGTTTTTGGTATGAAAACATCAAAATACAAAAACGAAAAATGAGTAAACTCCAAGGTGCATTTTAAGTGAATGGAGAAGGTGACCCCAAGCTGCTGGTGAGCACAATCAAGATAAGGTCAACATTTCGTCCTGTTTAATCTTCTCCCATGTACCCAAGGCCAGTGACATCAGGGACATGGGAAAAATTAAGAAGTGTAAGGTCAGTAGGACTGTAGCCAAACTCTCTGGAGAATGTGCAAAAAGTATAGTGTGAATGGCAGACAAAAATCCAAGGAAACACAAGCTCAATGTCCTTATATGCCTGAGCACAACAACACTCAACTAGAAAAAGAGCCAGAGGAATTTCACTGCTGAAAGAAAAATAAACGGAATTTGAAAAATGCATATGACCAGCCACAATTCTCCAGAGGTAATGTCCTTTGGACTGATAAAACAAACCAGAAGCTTCCTGGTATCATTAGCTCTACATACAAAAATATAAAAAAATTAAGCTTTCAAAAAAATAACTCTATACCTCTATATGGAGAAACATGGAGGACATGTGGTTGTGTTTTGCAAATGTGGGGCTGATTTGCAAACAGAATAAAGACTTTTAGACACACAACTGGTTTGTGATGTAGATACCATGTGCCCTATTCCAACCACTACGTGTCTGGCAACATTTTGAGGGCTAATAAAAAAAATAAATAAAAAAGGTGGTTACAGGCATTTCGTGCACTGCAATTGTCTTGAGTCTAAGACTTGTCTAAGAATAGAAGCAGTGACATTTCTTTGTACTTCTTCCTCACAAAATCTGAAAACACAGTAATCATTAGCTTAAAAATTGTAGGTGTTTGAAAATAATTTCCATTCAACTCTATTGAAGCAGCTGACAAACAGACCAACCAAAAGATGCTACACAGAGTCTTTGCAATTAAATAACCACAGTTATTTCCCTTTCTACAATTCTACAAAATATGAATAAACAAAAAAAAAATTCAAGCACTTTAAATGCAAAAATGAAAGAAATTTATAGACAAATAGAGATCAGTGGTATAGTCACAGAATTTTTGAATTTCTTGTCTTGTCCCCATTTCTTCCTACGTTTGCCCGTTAAGTCTTTAAACGCCTTTTGATAATGCCTATGAAGCTCCACTTCTAAACTTTCCAGTAACATGGAATTCCCTTTCCTTTATTATTCATTTATCCAAAGTGAAGAGGAAAAATGAAACTTCTAGGAGCTCCAAATGAAATTTATGGAGCTTACACCAAGATTTAATCCTCTTCCTGCGTCCAATGTGACAGCACTTGGCCAATGAAGGTGTACTTAGTGATTTCAAGTTAATTTCACCCTTACCCAGAAATATTAGATATCTCATTATACTCCTGTGGGCAAAATAGCAAAGAAAGACAAGTATATGGCATTTTACATTGCTCTGCATTGGCAAAACACACCAAGGAAAAGCCAGGCTTAATGGTTTCAGCAAACTATATGTCTAAATCAAAGGTTCCCAAAGGTGCGCTACCCCACTGCCAGGTGGGCGCTGAAGACGTGTAAGGGGGGGGGCTTTTTAAGTCCAAGGAAAATTGGGATATACGCACGGGGATCCCTCTCCTCGCGTGCTGCCTAGCTCTTCCTCCTCGGTTTGATCCATAGCCCTGGCCGCCCAGCATTTGCATATAGGGGGCTCAATAGTGCTCTGTCAGTCAGTTCAGTATAAGCTTCCCGACAGTGGCCATGTTCTATAGACCTAGGATCAGCTATACTTCTCTCCGCCTACATTGTACTGTGCCTACCCTTTGTATACCAGCAGCATCAGAGTTGTGTCCATGCTGCTGTCATTACCCCCAATGTAGAAAAATTCAAATTTCCCACAATGATGGTTGTACAAACGTGAATTATTGCCTGGTCTTGGAGCCCAAACCTCCTTGAATTCATGACATGCGTATCCCAGGAGGCGTTACACTTCCATTCAGTCTTTACCACCACGGCGGTAATGACAGAATAGGAGGGGCTTTGCTTTTTTTTTTTTAATGAAAAAAACAAAGGGTTAACTATCCTTCTATATAAAGTAAAAATTGTGGTGATTGGCTGTTTGAGGACCAGGGTCCCCAAAGTGTGTTTGCATATTAGGGACTCCCGGGGGCCACTTCCATGGCATTGAGCATTAGGGTACTGCCAACTGTCTGTGTGCTGTGGTGCCTTAAATAAAATTTTGCCTTTAAACCAAAGTTTAAGGTTGCGTCCAGATTGGCGGTGACCTAATTTATTACATTTTTTTAAATTATATTTTGAGTATTACACCAATATTGGTAATATCTTCTAGTAAAATAATTTTAAAAATCTGTGCTTATTTTTCAATATAGTATAGTTCACCAAGGGGGGCGCTACTGAATCACTCCTTGAAAAAGTGGGTCCTGACCAAAAAAAGGTTGAGAACCTATGGTCTAAATATTTGGAGCAACTGATCGTTCCTACAGGAAATGTACAAGGTTTACATTTTAAATTGTCTCCTGCTTATGCTTTTTCCATCATACTCATGCTTGATCTTCATAGCTTTTTGACAAGATTTTATTTTAAAGAGAACCTGTCTTGGTAGAAATACATTGTGAGTTAGTTTCTAGAAGTGTATTTTGAGGGCTCTAAACATCATCCTGGCTTCACTTGTAAAACAACCCATTGACTCAAGGAAAGGATTAGAGAAAGTTTGGGAGAAGAGACATGTACATACTCCTGGCCAGTGACACAGGCGGTGAAGAAAAGGTAAAACAGAAAAATTATGGCATCCCCCCTATGTCTATTAAATTTAATTTAAGCACCTATGTGTGTTAAGTTGTATTACTAGGTTATAAGTGTATTTGTGCAGTCATCTTAAAGAGACATGGTAACTTTGCCTATTCAGGCCAAAATACTAGTGGCTTTGCCATGGGGACTAACCTGATCCCCCTCCAATTTCCATGATATGACCTTTACCCTAAGTCAGAGAACATTCATCTTTGAGTTCTAGGTAAGTGACTTTGCAGAGAGGATCCCACAAGTCTGCTGCAGCCAGGAAAAATGGATTCCTCCATGGTCTCCCCTTCCCCAGTGATAATACTGCAACATTGTAACTGAAACAAATCACAAAGTGAGACATTGCAGCAAGGGATGATATGCGTCAGACATTAGTCAACACATTTGCAAGAACCGCAGAGACACCAGGTTTTACATTTCTGTTTTATCTGGGAGTCAGCATTTCTTACAAGATACAGATGCTGAACCTGGATGGTTGTTAAACAATAATAAAGGTATCCTGGGGAGAAAAGCATATTGAGGCGTTGTCAGGGGAAGTACTGTATTTTCCAATATAGGTACTATATGACTAAGTAATATACATACCCTTTGTTAAAATGAATGTACTGAATATGAAAAATATATCTTATCCTAAACTAACTTTGGTTAACATTTGACTGAAAGTCTTGTTTCAAACAATATATTACTTTTCCACAAGCTTTCTCATTACTTGATATAAGGTAGGGAAGCATTTCACATCAATGTGAGCCCAGCTTATTTCCTACAGTAGATGTGAAAAGTAATATAAATTGGGTTCTATAGAAGGTGCATTGAAAAACTCAACTCTTTCTTCCAAATGAAATGGTATACTAGGTAGTGAACTCAAAAGGAAAAGCTGACGAGTATTGTTTGCTATAATTTCTAGGAACCATATCCAATGCCAAGTATTCATTTTCTAGTTTCTTTAGGTAACTGATCTTCAAAGTGTAGTTTTAGGTTCATGTTCAGAAATTTTACATTAATAATATCTCATTCAAACGATAGCCTAATCGTTATAAGCAGAATCGAGCTAAACCTGTATAAATGTCAATTAAATAACTTCATGAACTTTTAGAATAATGAAGTGCTTTACAAGAAACCTGACTACTGTATTGTTAGTCCGTACATGTCTGCTGTTATTTTATAACCATGGCAGAATATAGCAGCGATCATTAAGTACAGAATGCCAGCAGAGCTTTTTCCTCTCAATACACAGAACTGATCATCACATGCATTTTTTTTACCTTATAGAAAACAGAATGTGGCCAATTTATATTTCTGGAAGGCAGGTCAAACATGGAAGTCTTAAAGAGGCCAAGATGGTATGCCTGATACAAGTGACATGTGGCTACTCATCACCTAATACTTGTTGCATGGCCCGGGGCAGTAATTATTCCCTAGCACAGAAATAGGGGCTTGGCTTCAGTCAAAATGTGATTTTAATTAGAGTTTAGAAGATTACAAACTCTGTCAATATTTTCATCTTTGCCTGTATCCCTAATTTCCCTTTACCGTCTATAATGAGACAAAGAAAAAAAAATCAAAGTGGCAGTATACAAAAAGAAAATCTCTCCAGCAGGGACAGAGAAAGAAAGAAAACCCTTTAATTTGAAATAAATTACAGATTTGTTAGAACCTCAATTTTTAATGCCTTATTATTCCAGTAACCCAAGTTCCACAGTGATGAAAAGGTAACAGAAAATATTTAATACATTTTTTTTTTTTGAAAATTCATAAAATACATAATAAAAGTAGTGTATAATAATTATAAATCATATACAAATAATATATTATACAAAACACATTTTATATAAAAAAACATAAAAATAAAAAAACTATAAAGCCAGCCCAAGATTGAAGTAAAATGTGTAGAACTGACACCAAAGCAGTCATTGTGCTGTTTTACATAAAGTATTTCCAAGTAACTTTTGCATACTGTGGATTTGACAAAGTCTCATTTTCATTTCAGGTTCTGCTGGCTGCACTACTAGACCACCACCAGAGCCAAGCTTTATCACGTATTGCAAGAGATGGTACGGACAAATATCAGGTAGGCATGTGAACATGTTACACCATGGGTAAAAATGGATAATTACAGAACAATTGCATATGTGTTCATTTCTGACTCTCCTTAAATATGTTAGTTAGCAGTCATGGTAAATCACTGCCATTAGACTTTGGGCCAGATAGAGTGGCAGGAAAGTGGAGGCTGGAGAGGATACACTTTTATCAGTGAAACTGGGTGATCCAGCGAACTTGGAATGGATTTCTTTGAAGCCCTTTGCTATTTGTTAGCAGATGTTTTGATTCCTGGACCAGATCCATTCCATGATTGCTGGATAACCCAGGTCCTCTCCAGCCTTGGATGGCTTTAATAAAATCTGGCCTTTTGTAAGTAGCAGACCTGATATACTAAAAATGATGCAGGCCAGGAGTTCAAATCTAGCAGCGTCAGTGAGTGACCAAATAGCAAAGCCAAAGCATTCAAAGAGTATCAATCAGGCATTTTCAAAGGGAGGAATGGTGAGGAGTGCCACTCTTTCATAATAGGTTACCAAATTGTCTTAACCTCCTGAGAGGTATTCCCGAGTGTGACTCGGGGTGGATTTATAGTGAAAAAATATCGGTAGCTTTAAGCTAAAATATCGGTAGCTTTAAGCTAAAAAAGCCTACTTACGTTACTCCCTTGCTGTCCCCTGCTGTCCTGCTGGTCCCTGCAAGTCCTGGGGACACGTCTGCCACCTCCGATCTCCAGCTGCAGAGACGTCCTACAGGGTTTCCCGGTGACGTCGGTACATGCTTCCGTGCAGCCGGGACATAGCGGCGGGAAACTCAAATAATTGGATTCAATACAAAATAGCTGTATTGAGTCCAATACAAAGAAATATTCATATAATATATATAAAATTATATTATATATATTATATATGCTGCTGTACAGTTACATATTCATTTTTTTTATTTTTTTAACAGATTTTTGTGTTTTTTTTTTAAGTTTATTAATGAATTTATTAACTATTGGACATATTTTGGTGAGTTATGCCTAGGAAATATAGGTCTACAATGTAAAATAAAATTTCCATGCTAAAAATTGTACCGCTTTTTGCGTGGAAATTTGGACAGAATCAGACCGCTAAGGGGGTTAAAGGCTTGTTTTTGAACCATTTTGTGTAACAAATTATACATATCTACCACATTCAAATAAGGAAGTGTAAATGCCAAGAAACCTGCCTAGCACCTGTTTATTCATTAGTCACCAAGGGTTTAATTGGAGACAGAAGCATTTTAGCACATATTGTCAATTATGTATTTAAAAAATGTCAAGTGTTTTATGTTGTTATATCTGTCATTAGTGATGACTTTTAAAGGTATAGTTGGAAATATATCTTCTGTGAGGTTAAAGGGTCAAAAGTCAAATTAAATAATAATTGCTTGTTAACTCATTGGTGGACTACAATAATCACATAGGTGATTTAGTTGTCCATCTGCTAATATGCTACAACACAGTAGCCAATTCTGTCTTTCACTTGATATTTTTTATCTGTTGTAAAAGTTTATGATTTGCTTTATTTGAGAATGTTAAAAAGGTAGATCCCTGCAGGGCCAGTAACTAATCTCCTAGGAGATATCTCATACTGTCAAAGTACTGACAATGCTTATGTGCCATTATTGTATCAGGTGACTGCAAATAGCAAAGACAACCAATTACTCCTAAGTAGTACAAATGTTCTATGTAAGTGGAAAAAAATCATCCAGGTTTTAAAGACTAACAAATGACCTATTTTTCACCTTTCAGAAGTAAAATTCATGTACGAAAAAAGATTTAGATACTTTCTTCACTTTTTGGTAAATTATTTTGGAATATTGCAGGACACTCTAAAAAAATTAAAACTTAACTTGAAGTAGCGGTTACCTATGGAAAAGGTAAAAATTTGGTTTAAAGATTAGAGGGGTGTTCTCTTGCATGAGCAAACCATGCTGTAACTCTAACAGTGGAAGAACATAACACCAAGCCACCCTGACATAAATTCTCTTTTAAAGTCTTTTTTAGACTTCTCCTTATTAGTTAGGATGCAATGTCATATATTGCAAAGCTGTTGTCCTATTTATTGTCCTAACCTAATCTTTTAGGTTATTAGATTATTGCGAGTTGTTAGGTATAAAAATAAATGTGCTGTCCATTTTACTACTTTAACAGCTCCTGTACTGGAAAAAAATGCAGACACTGTGCAAGTGTAACTTCTAGTGTTTTAGTGCTTCTGTGTGCAACACAAAACCATGGCTGGTGACAGACATAGTTTTATGAAAGGAACATTTAAAAAATATTTTATACTTTCTATTAAATTAGAGTTTGTATCATCCCAATAAGAGTAGAACGAACAGTGGTAGAAGGTGGTGGGATTACTAAAGGAATAAAAAAGGAAGAAAAGAGTTTGTACATTTTTGTGCACTGCATTTTTCCATTCCTTTTTTAACATTATATTTTTATATTATAATTTTATACGGAGATGGTGTTGGCTAATATTAGACTTCAAACTTTTTAAACAAAGGGGCTGCTCAGTGTCTGGGACACAGACTTCAGCCAGTTGGAGTAAAAAATGTAATTAATGTTAAAGGGAATACAAAATACCCTGGCGTTGGTGGGCAGAGGTTATAAAAACATTCCTGCATTAGTGGAACAGAGCAAAACGAAAGTAGTAAAACATGTCTCTGTACCAGTAAAAAAAATAGCCCCTGCATCAGTGATTAGTGGAGGTAATAAATACACTGGCATCAGGATTTGCCATTGAGGAGCTTACAATATATGTAATGTTACTACCACAGTCATAATTGTGCAATTTCTATAGCCAGTTTGATCAAAATTCAGTAAAGCTACCAAGACGTTTTTGCACTGTTAGAGAAAGCAAAACTACAGGAAAATACTATACAATCTCTATGGTGTGTCCTTGATGGGAATAAAACATTGATCATATCCTTAAGCTGCATACACACATGCAATTATTGACGTTGGAAAGGATCTTTCAGGATCCTTTCCAACGACAGAGGACTGCACGATGCATAAACGAGAGCTGTACATACAGCACCGTTCTGTTCTATAGAGAGGGGAGGAAGAGAACGACGGAATGGCACCCTGCTGTGCACTCTCCCCCTTCCCTTCCATTAGGATCATTCGTCGTCCATGGTCTGTGGATCCGCCAGGACGGTGGTTCGGACGATGGACGGCGGGGGCTGTACACACGCTAGATTCTCGTCCAATGTCAGCCCTGAGCCGATTATCGGGCGAGAACTATTGGACGTGTGTATGTAGCTTAAGTGTTTTCCTATTTCTTTTTTTTTCATTGTTCTGTGATATTTTATTGTTTGCAAATTAACGAGAAGCTGTGTAAATTCAAAGCTGAGTAAAAGACCATATGCTGATTGGAATGAATGAACCTGTAGTAGTGTCAAGGAGATATATTCAAAGCACTCCAATTCAATTAACAGTAAAAGAAGACTGCATCTGATGGCTATTTACTGCACCGCTGAGTGCTCCCAGGAGCTTGCATCAATTCCATTCCACTAAAATAATATCATAATTAATCTTTATTAGCCAACAGAACATCACATGCCGCTTTGTGATACCTCAGCTTCCTAGTGCTAATCTATATTCAATATTTATCAGCACACAGCCTCATGATGGCTATTGAATCAATTCTAATTAGAGGATCTTCCTCAGAATGGAGACTATCCACTACATTCCACTCTGGCCAGCCACTCACCAGCGTAATCTTTAATCTTTTTTTTCAGCCTTCAAGCTTCCCAATCACAACCCTTCCCTCTTACCATTATAAGCATGTGTGGCACACGCTCAGGAGAGCATAATTTACAGAAACACAGTGTAGATGACATGAGCCATATAAAACTCACTTTCTCTATTAGTTTCTGTAAAATGCAGCACGGCAAAGCCTTAGGATGTTTGTGTTAAGAAATTACAGCTGCAGTACAGCAACAGAAAAGCAAAGGATTATTATCTAGATTTTGATTCATTGTGAACTAAAAACTGTAAATCAGTATACAGAAATCAGATAATTGTTGCTGGAAATTATCTTTTGTGATCGCTTCCAGTGACAGATGAACAAGTGAGAACTCGTACACACAGGGCCATTCTGGTCCATAGAGGAGGGGAGGAGGGAGGACAATAAATGGCACCCTGCCATGCTCTTACAGAAAAAAGCACAGCAATCATTCCTGATCAGTTGTTCATCAATCTGTTACAAAAGGTTGATGAACATTGTCAAGGGACTGCTTTACACATGTTAGATTTTCACCTGATAAAAGCTCAACCGTTCATTTTGGGTGACAATCATCTGAAATGTGTATGAAGCTTAGGAATGCCTCTCCATGAGGTTCATATCAGTTATCACTTTTATTATTAAATTACACACTTTTTAACTGTTGGTCTGTGATGTATTAAAGCAATACTGCCAATTAAAACAATATGCTATGTTTCCGGTTGTTTAAAATCAGCTAACACACAGATAGATTTGGTTCAGCAGCAAACCCTATACTAATCCATAAAACACTGCGTTAATAACCTTACCCCCAGCTACAGGAAACTGACCAACTTTCATTACCATTCCTACTACATCTTGCAGGCAAAAGAAAAATCAACTGCACATAACCATTTATATGTGCTTCTTGGTCTTTTTCCTATATGAGTTCTTGAAATTGTTTCTCTATAGCTGTTGATGAAATACCCAAACGAGTTGTAAGTTGATTTGTGAAAAAAATACTCTGCCAGCTTGGTCCTACCTATTCCATATGTTGAGTTTAATATTTGGCAAGATTAATGCATCTTTTTTAAGTTGATTTGTGAAAAAAATACTGTGCCAGCTTGGTCATACATATTCCATATGTTTAGTATAATGATTGGCAAGATTTATGCTTTTTTTTAATTTAAAATTTCATGACTCGTAACAAGTTATTAAATTCCAAATAGGATTCTAATAAACACTTAGGGTATCTTATGTGTTGTATCTTGGTTTAATTTGGTTTCCTTAACAGATTGAGAAGTGCATTGTTTATACTCTGCAATTAAGTGCAGCATTGCTCTGCTAAGGTGCAGCAAACATAATTGATTTACAAGCCATTTTGGAAATTACTGTTCCTAAAAATACCTTTTAAGTCTTCTGCAGCTCATGTATTTTATGTCAGATAAACAAAACCAGAGCTCTGGTCGAATTTTGCTACCTACCAGGAAAGTTTGCTCAGACGTATAAAAGATGAAAGTGTTGTAGCATCTCAGATGGAAGGAAGAACACACAGCCAGAACAACTTAAAAAACAGGTGGATAGAGTAAAGTAAACTTACTATGAGCATGGGATTCTAGACTAAATTACTGCCGTGATGCACAGTCTGAGCCAGCAGGTTTAGGAAGTACTTTTAGGCTTGCTAAGTTTGATGTTCACAGCCCAGCTCCAGTTTCCTATAAGCTAAAACGTTTCTCAGTATCACTGAGCAGTATACAAGGCCACTGTTACATGCAAATATTTACAAAACTGCTTTTAATTATTTTTCAGGAACCTAATGAAAGGGTAGCACTGTATCGCCAAAAAAGAGACTGGATTATTGATACCTTCACACTTCAAGAAGAGCTGCCTGGTCCTTATCCAAAGCTAGTTGGCACGGTGAGATTTCATGACTGACATCAATGAAGTATGAACTGCCTAAAAAAGTTAAATAAATCATGAGACTCTCGAGTAAGATATGAAAAAGTAGCTAGAGCAATGTGCTACTGGTCAACACAAAGCAAATTAGAACCCATGACACTGTACTGTATATTCTTCTGCTTAGAATGACATTGATGTATTATAAGTGTGATATTAAGAGTTATATGAACATGAAAACACCTGTCACTATTACATCAATTAAGAACTATGCATGAGAAATTGCTAGCAAGGGGTAAATAGAAATACAAAGAAAAACAATAACAGGTTATAACTTCACAATAGGCTTGCTTTTAATCTAAACACAAGGTGCATCTTCTCTAACCAACCCCCATAAGTGGGAGAGGTTGGTGAGATTCACTTTGTAGCAATGAACTGTCTGACAAGAAACAAATACCTAACCTCATTAGTAATATTGAAGTCCACAAAACTCAGAATACATGTAATAATACGTCAAAGTATAGGAATTGTGTAGGAATTGTGAGATTTGTGCAGTTTTTGTGTTATATCTGACTGGTTTAGGACATTTTTTATAGAGATGGATCAGATCTCCTTGATTTTTATTATTATTATTATTATTAATATTATTAATAAACAGGATATATAGAGTGCCAACATTAAATAGGGGTTGCAAATGACAGACGGATACAGACAGTGATAGGAGGAGGGGATCTTGCCCCAAAAAGCTTACAATCTAGGACGTCGGGGAAGTAACACACAAAACGAATGAAGTAAGGGTTTTAAATAAAAGAAGAAGACAAGTAGGTAAGTGTGAAAAAATGGGTTTGAGTGCTATTAAATAAGCAGAATGTAGGAGCAAGTCGAATAGGACGAGAAAGACCATTACACAGAGTCAGGGCAGCTCTAGAAAAGTTTTGGAGCCTGAAGACTGAGGCTTGCTAAGGAGAGAGTTGGTGTTGAGGAAATCAGTGAGTCTTTAATAAACAAGGCACTCAAGAAGTTTGGAAACATATAGGAGAATGGAAATAGGATGTTAGCTAGACAGTAGCTAGGAAGGGAGAGTATTGGCATGTTTAAAGCAGAGGGGTAGATACTAGTAGAAAGAGAGAGGTTGAATAATTTAGTCAGGGTGGGGGCCAGGATGAAGGAATGGGCACGGAGTAGATCAGAGGGAATTGGGCAAGCGGACAGGTAGTAGATGAAGATGATGAGAGAAGAGAGGAGACTTTGTCCAGAGTAACAGGGCTGAAGGAAGTTAGTGATGATATACAGGTGGAAGGATTGGAGTGGCACGGTGAGCAGAGATATCATGTCAGATTTTGTCAATTTTATCTCTAAAGTATGTGGCCAGATAAGTTGTGGGGGGCAGGTCTGGGGTTTAGGAAGGAGTCAATTGTTGAGAAGAGGATGCGTAGGATGGAAGCTTGAGAGGAAATGATAGCAGAGAAATAATTTTGCTTGCCAACAAAGAGTTTAGTGTCTAAGTGTTGTAGTCTGGCTTTGTAGTCTGTGAAGTCAGCACTGAGGCCAGATTGTCTCCACTTGCGCGAACAGACTTTTGTCGATGTTTGGTGTGATTGCTGTGCTAGGATCGGGGATTAGCAGGACGGGGGTAGCGGAAGGTGGCCGGGCAACTTTATTCAGGGCCAAAGAGTGTGGTTGAACTGAGAGGCAGCTTTATCTGGAGATGTGGTTTAGGGGAAAATGGGAGTTAGATACATAAGGCAGTTTGAGAATAGGTAGTAGTCAAGGTTACAGATATCTCTCTACCATTGACCAGCTGTGGGATGTGGCAAAAGGGGCAATAATTAGATAAGTTGAGGATTATTAGGTTGTGATCAAAAAGGGGAAATGGCGAGTTGTCAAGGTGGGTGAAGTTGCAGAGTTTGGAAAAAACAGGTCTATGGGTGGGGCCATTTATGTTCTGTGTGAGTCCAAAGGAGGAGGTAATGGAGAGCAGTTTGGCTGAAGGAAGGATGGTTGGGGTCATTCACTGGACCATGAAAGTCACTGAGGATGAGGGTGGGCAGGTCATGGGAAAGAATGTATGGGAGCCAAGAGGCAAAGTTATCTAGAAATTGTGAAAGTGTGTGTGTGTGTGTGTGGGGGGGGGAGGGGTGGTTGGGAGACAACAGCAACACTGAGGGGTAGGGGGTGGAAAAGATGAATGAAGTGGACTTCAAAAGAGGTGAAAATGAGAACGGGTGGGGCAGGAAGGACGCTGTATGTACAGTTAGAGGAAAGAATAAGACCCACACCTCCACCTAATCTGTTGCCAGGTCTAGGGTTAAGTGTGAAGTGCAGGCCTCTATAGGAGAGTGCAGCAGAATAGGCAAAGTCTGGAGGAGGGGGAAGGAAAGCCATGTTTCAGTGAGAGCCTGGAAGTTGTAAGATTAAAGGTCATTTATTGCCAACAGAACTGACATTCTATAGACTTCCAGAGAAAGGGGGGAGGAACTTATGGGTAGGGTGAATGGGAATGAGGTTAAAAGGAGGGAGTATCTTGCTGAATGGATATGAAAGAGAGGCTGAGGGGGTGATACCAGGGTTGGTGAGATGTGATCAGCAAGTAGCAGTACAGAAAAAAGAGGTAACAAATTGTGAACTATATGAGTATATGATACACTGTGGCAAACTGAAGTCCATGCGAGCAGGTCCTGTAACATGGGTTGTAGTGAGGCTTGTCAGCTTGTTGAGCTTGTTGAGGTATGGGATAGGATGGATCTGTCAGAGATGGCTTGGTGAAGGTTGTATTGGAGTCCAGGTGTATTGGAGGTTGTATTGGAGTGCAGGTGAATAGTTAATGATGATTTAGTACAAAGGCATGAGATGGGAGTTGCAGAGAGTAATGTGTCCATTTTTTTTCCAACTCCTGCTTCAATTCCCTGGATTAATTCCCATTGCACTTATAATTTGGCACTTGAAATTTGGGCATGTGACTGTGCCTGATGTTTAAATAGATGTGCTTTGGGTTCTGAATATGGCTGCACTGATGGAGATCTGTGCCGCATTTTGTAGAACAAGACAAACATTTTTTAGGCCAGTACCACAAAGAATTAGCGGTATGGTATGTTCCATGTTTATTAAAATAATTGGTCACAATATTAGCCATGTGCTTGACAGTAGATTTGTCAGCCTAAACAGTTTATATTGCAAAAATAAGTCTGTAAATAGTGGAGGGATTTACTATTCAACCTGAATTCCTCCTGTAGCTGGGGAAAATATTTAGGAACTACTACTAGCGTATAATGCAAACTCAGTATCTACATGGCCTTTTTCTAATAGGGGGAGTTTAAATTGCTCTGGCATAGATTATTTCAAACATTGAGGGCCAAATTTCCATTATAGGTACAGTCCTGTAGGCTGCTGTCTCTGGAATCTCTTGGGGACTACCGAGAAAAGATGACAGTGGCTTTGTTGCATTCACTTTTTAGTCTCTTTCTCTTATGTCAGGGGTGTTCACCATTCTCCCGCTGCATTTTTTACTACTTAAAATACATGAAAAATTCATTTAAAAAAAGCAGGGTTTCTTTGTTATTGCAGAGACAGGTGGGCGTATGTGAGAAATTCAGTATGTAGTTCTCACTACTGGGACACATTAGAGGTGTAAGAAACGGTTAGGTGATTCAAGTCTGAAGCATCAACCAAAACCTGTAAGTTCTGGGTTATCTTGCTCTTTAGAAGGTATTGTGTGCATTTAATGTATTTTAGATATATTTACCTGTAACAGTACCCTTGGTGTAGACATCCAAAAGCCTTGAGATTAATTGTTGCCACCATCTGATGTTAGCAGCTCCAGCAAACTATTTTTGACTCTCCAAAGGTAGGTTCCTTACGTTTTTTTGACAGCATGAATAGGTAACTCCTGCACTTACTGAGGAGATATAGTAACCTAATTTTAATTACATATTTACCGGAATAAACGGTGGCAGATTAAAAAGAGAAGTTTGTTGTGAGGGTTTGCATATATTTTAAACTTTAATCCCATGTGATATGTTATCTATTGTCATCCCCTATAATCTGGGGAAAAAAATTCTTGACAAGCGTTAAGAACTAAAAAAAAACACATAGAAACTTAACTAATTTGGAATTAATGGGGACTTTTCCCCCCACAGTAAAACTTGTTCTATGCCAGAAGTCAGCAAACTTTTTGGGCTACTAGGCCATTTTAGGAGGTCAAGAAGGCACACTTGGCTGGACTCTCTCTCGAGTCCCACGCTGATGGCCCGGCCCCCCCACCAGGAATGCCCCTTAAGAGAAATCCCTCTCCTCCATATGCAACGTCCCTCAATGGAAATCCCTTTCCTCCAAAATGCATACAGAGGAGAGGGAACGCCCCTGAAGGGAATACCCTCTCCTCCACAATGCATACGGATGAGAGGGAATGTCCCCTTATCCCAGCGGTGGAAGTGTTAAATAGGGAAGGAAGGCATAACAAGAAGGCTCAAAAGCCGCATGCGGCTCTGGAGCAGCACGTTGCCGACCCCTGCCGGCTTGGATTAGGCCAGATTGATCAGGGCGGCGTTAGGCCAGAACAGACTACTGGCTAGTTTGCTGACCCCTGTTCTAAGCATGCAAGCATGGCTGGACATTCTCTTTCAATAGCACAAATGCACCTAATTATTAGGTATGGGACTTCAAAAATTTACAAAATCATATATTTATGCTTATGGTAAAATATACATATATATATATGCAGAACAGTGCCATGAAAAATGAACTGAAAATACTGTCATGTGCACACTTAACACCTGAATGAACCCAAGGATCATGACACATGATGGATACTAAATGTAGTGGAGCTGAAGAAAAAAATATACTTACAATTAACAGATGGTATGATAGCTATCCAAGCATATTAGCTGACACACCTTAAAACATCCTGCAGGCCTGCAGAGAACACCTGCTGCTTATTGTAAATCAAATTTCATGCGGTTTCACTTGATCTTATACGTAAAAGGAAAAAAACTCTAAGTATGCAGACTTTTACTACCTTGTTTCTAATATCTCAGGTCTGAAGGGCTAATGCCATTCTCCTTCCTTCCAATGTCTGCTCCTCATTTACTTTTAAATTCTTTATAACTGGTTTTGTGTTTGTGCAATCGTAACTCACCAATTAATTCCAGCTATGCTAGCAATGTAAAAAAATGTGCATTAGCAAAAAAAAATACTTTGGTAAACAACTGTTTGTAGTAAATACAAAGAAGAAAAATCCTATCACAAATGCTTTGCTTCTAAGAATTTAGGGGGAAATAAATCACAGATGAATTAACTGTTTATAGACATGAAACTGGAAGCTCAATAACAATCATAATTAAAGAAGTTGCTTTATACTATGAGCTGGTGGTAACGTTATAAGGGATAGGAAACTATACTTTAATGTATAAACACTTATAGACATATTTTGCCACCAAACAGGAAGGGCAGCAAGTTTATGTAATGAGCTACTATAGCTGATCTATCTTCACATTGACCTGGAAGATTATCCACCAAAGAATGCTTCAATGAATGTCAGATTTACTGCTTCATAAAAAGACCCCTAAGAGCCTACCTAAACTTCATTGTCCCCTTTGCTGTACATTAATGTGTTTTGGCATGCTTTAACATGTGTTGAGTTAAAGCAGTTCATTCATTATGAAGGGGCTGCCTAAAAAGGAAAATATGAACATCACCTTTGTGAATTGGCCCTAAAGCAGCTGACAAAATATTATTAAATGTTTAACAAAGGTAATATTTTTAACCACGAGTATACTTTTTGCACTTTTATACTTTTTTCTTTCAACTATGTTTAGATTAAAAAAAAGTAAACTAAGTATTAACATGAATACAATCTTGCTTGACTTTCATTTTATCCCTGCTGTCCCAGGCTGTACTAGAGAGTCACATATGCCTTTGCTGGCTAAATTGGTGAATGCAGATTACTAGAGTACTTTCTCTCTACCTGGCAGGTGAAGTTGGAGGAAAGTTTTCAGCTGCAGTACAAGCTTCAGGGAAGAGGAGTAGACGAGGATCCCAAAGGACTTTTCCACATTAACGAAGACACTGGATCAATTTATGTTCACCAAAAAATTGACTATGAAACCACACCTCAGTTTCAAGTAAGTGAAAAAAACAAACAAACTTTCAACTGAAGCCTTCCTTTACTTCATGTTCTAAGAGTTCTTTATTCGTTCCCATCAGAAAGATTTTTCTGTTCTGATGGCTAAACAGGTATGATGGGAAAATCCTCCAAAATACGTATAAAAGCAGCATTAAAAAAACAACAAAGAAAATAACCCTTTTTAACTCCAAAATAACAAAGTTTTACTCTGGAACTAACTTAGAGAAACTAAAAGTAAAGAAGCTTAGATCCTTTATTAGGTATCTATTGCTGTCTATGCCCATAAAATGTATGTTCACAGAGGTACTTGAGACAAAGGGTAATGTGAAATCCAAAAGGTATATTATTAGTTTATATATTTTTAAAGTGCTAAAATTTTAAGCAGTGCTGTGCAATAAATAGGGACTGTAGATGGCAAACCTGCACACTTGACAAGTGCAAGATTTAAGGTTTGTTTGTAAAGTTTAGCTACTTTAAAACAGATATGCTTTAGTCCTGGCATGGTTGAAATGAACACTTTACAGTTGTCATCGAGGACACCCAATTGCTTTGAGAACTGTCTAAGAGAAGAACATTTGCATAGTTTGCTTGGATTACCTTCTACTTTCTTTAGAACAATAAGTAAAGGTAAATCTCTCCAATGAGACAAATATAGCAGATAAAACCTAAAACCTTTAATATTTCATCCAAATTTAAAAAAAAATAGATAAAATTTCACTTTACAAGACTGACTGTCCATGTCCAAGTCACAGTTTGAATAATGGTAAGAGATCATTCACAAAATAATAATTTACAACAACCAGATTCCTTCAATTCTCACATGTTGTGAAAAAGAATCTTTTACTATTGTGGCACAGTGCAGACTATAAGGAAGATGTATTTTCAGGCACACATCAACAGCCTCCTAGATCAGTTCAACTAGTGGGTCAATACACAAACCTCAATTGGCCAAGCATGCTTGTTAAAGAACGGCAGCATTAAAAAACAAAATTAAAAAACATGTCTCTTTGTTTGGGTTCTTAAAAGGCTTTAGTGGTAATTAGATAAAACAGTTGGTGAAGACTACATTTTTTTGGAACACACGCACTTGAGCTTCTACCAGCTCTTTTGGTTTCTGCCACTCCTAGCACTGACTGTTGTTTTTTGCTTACGATGAAAATATTTTGCAGACTTAAGTTTTAGCACCCTAATTAAAAACAATCACCTTCCTAACAGATAATTACTCACAACTTTCCATCTGGTCTGGTCTCTGTTCTCGACAGCTGTCATGTTATACATCGCCACTGCTACTGCCTTTGACTAGCTTGCTTAAAATGTACCATTTACCAAAGTTCTCTGCAACTTTTTCTTTTACTTGCAGTGGAAGTTCAACGCCATCAACAAAACTTCCAGGAAAGTAGGTACAAGACTCGGCATTCTTCTGAAGATTCTGGACATCAATGATAATGCCCCAGAGTTCAAAAACAAGACTTTTTACGTCTCAGTTAATGAAAGCGCTGTGCAAGGTACAGTATGGAGAAAAGACTCAATGTACCATCTGCTTGCTGCTGTCAGGTCAGCTCATTTGCTCTCCTCGGCTTGCTGCTAATTGCACAGCTAGGCACAAATTGCTATCTGATGTAATGGTAATAAACTGTGCCTGTCAGAACTATATATCAGCTTATTTGCTCTTAGATGTAAAAAAACAAAAGTGCTTTAATTTTTCCTAATAGCAGTGGGTAAATAAACATCTAGTTTTCATCGACTAGATATTCAGGGGGAAAAAAAGGGAATATTTATTATTTTTATTTTGTTCCCAAGTTTTGCACTATAAAAATCCTTGGAGTTTATAAAAAAAAGACAAAGATAAACTACAAAGGCACCATTAAATCTTTGTCAAAAACTTGATTTGTTCAAGATCTGTTCTGCTTAATTTGTATAAAAGATTCTAGGATGAGAGCTGTCTGCTATGTGTAAGGATTCCACCTCCAGCTTTTAGATTAAAACCTGGTGATAGCCAAAGTAACTGAATCGCTAGCAACACTGCAGAAAAAAGGTAACCCAGTTCAGGGCTGAGATTTAGGCTTTGTGGACACAGATTTTTAACTTGTATAAAGGCAGCGTGTACAACCGGTTGTGTTGATGTATTGAAAGTACTAGTTAGCTCTATCATAGGAATTTTAAACACATCTTAAAGGAAGTTCTGACTGTCACTTTAAATAAGCAACAAGGAGCCTTTTGTAAGCTTCTTGAAACCCTGCTAGCAGCTTAATTAAATTGATAGACTGCACTCAAATATGCGTTTATTATTATATTGACAATTGTTATTGTCTTCAACAAAGCTTTTAAAATATATATATTTATAAAAAAAAATCTACCTAAAAATAAAGGTTTGTAATGTCTGTTGGCGAGTCCTCTGGAGGGGCTCCCAAACCAACACAGATGCTATCATTATTATAAAGAGGCGTGTTGATCTTTATATTATGGAAAATAATGTAAAAATGACCCAAAACTCCAAGGTAGATGGAAACATTGGAGAACAAATGTAACAGAAACACCGATTACACATCATTATGATAGTTACACGCACATAAATCAACTAGAATGCAATACAACAACATTCATTGTATGTGTTTTGCATTACCACTACATTACCAGGGATTTTTAAAACAATGCTCATACATGGCTAAAACATAAGTACTCTTATATAAGTACTGTTACATGACCTAACACAGGGGTATTGGGGAAGTTACTACGCACAAGTTCAGTAACTTCCTGGTATAGCGCTGCCTGACGCCCTTCCTTTAAATCTAAGTGTGGAAGCTGCCATTGGATGGGTAGGCTCGATGCACCGTTGATGGGATGTGATCTGGCTGATAAGTTAACAGGAAAAACCTAAAGATTTCCCAGGACTTTAAACATATCTGTAAGTAACTAGGAATGCAAGCACTCAATATGGCTTTTACATTCAAGACAGAAGTGTGATCAATGGTTACTGAATAAGCATTGTTCAGGTTACGTTTACAGACTTTTTTTTTTCCTGCTTGTGGAACCTTGTAGGGGATGCTAGCCAAACATAACAGTAATCATAGGCTGTCAAAAATTTACAATGAACAGTCCAAGCAAACAAGGAAAGCCAAATGATAAAATATCTTTTACATGCACAGACAACTTGTCTCCCGTGATCTGTACATCCTTGTAATAGCAATACTAGGGATCATAATTTTAAGCTGAATAACTATCCAAAAAGACAGCATGTACTAACTGTAATGTTGAGATAAATGACTTCAATGTAAAAACTGAATTGCCCTACCCTAATATACAGCATGTATTAAACAACTTTTTATCAAACAAATCATTTTCAGACTCTTTGAATTCAATAAGTCTTGAGGGAAATCTGGTGTTTTAAAAAAAATGAACGGGGAGCAAAATCTAGCCTCTTTCATCTGCATATAGAATATATTTATGCTCAAAAGATTTCCAGTGGACATTTTTATATTAATCCCTTTTCTCATACTGAGCATGGCTGTGGAATTTCACAGTTAGGCATAAAAATAAAGCAGTGGAATGAATAGTTATTAGTGACATCAATGGTTTTGTGTGTCTGCTGATTTGGGGGTATAAGGACTGGTTTGCTTCTCTCCATAACAAAGAGGTGTATCTTTTTTAGGTTTTACAGTCTTCACAATGCTGGCTTACGATAAGGACGAAGAAAGCAGTCCGAATTCACTCGTCAGCTATTTTATCCTGTCTCAGACACCCACTGACCCGAATGTTGAGTTCACCATTGATAAGGAGAAGGGGTTTATCTCATTCAAAGGATGTTTAAATTATGAGGTATGGCACTGCCTATTGTCAATTCAAAGTATTACTTAACAGTTTATTACAGTACTTTCATCAAGTATTACTAGAAATAAATTGGAAAAGTGTATCAAAAACTGGGTACTCTGATTGCATGGAACCCCTTTTTCTAAGCAAGGTTACAATGTCTGGAAAATATATAGCTATAAATCTGTGATCTTTTAGTGAAAGGGTAAAAAAAGACTTCCACACAGCTTGACTTTTACGCAAAAGTTTATTGCCTGCCATTATTAGGCAATGTTTGGATAGAAATAAAAAGAAAAGGTGCCAGAGGATGACAAAATTGCCAAAATATAAGATATGTATTCCCCCAGGAAATTGTAACAATGTTTTTTTGGGGCACCCATACCTACATCAAATCTGTTATTTTTTTTTTACTTTATTAACATCTATCAAAAAAACATTTTTTACATACAACTTTTTGGTTATATCAATGTTTTTATTTATCAAACATTGAGGACAGTAAAACACCATATGTCTACATGTGCTATTCATATCATAACCTTCATATGATGCATTCAATAAATCTTTGTTGCAGAAGAAATTTTAAAGCAATAACGCATTCCACAGATCAAGGTCTGGTTTATCAGAGCATAGTGCTCAAGCTAGTGATTTGCAAAGAACAAGGTGAGATTAATTTATATCAGTGGTCGCCAACCTTTTTGGTCTCACGGAGAACTAAAATTTAAAATTTTAAAATTTTAAACAAGCGCGGGAAGCCGGGTGTCACTCAAAGGGGGAGAAACCTCCCCCATAGTGATGTCATGATGACATAACCCCGCCTACTCCCCCATCTCAGATCTGAGCCTGCGATGGAAGAGTGGGCGGGTTGTGTCCAGGGACACAGCCTGCCCACTTCCCTGAGCCTGGAATTTGTACAGGGGACCGCGGCTCTGGCCTGTTCGGGGGTGCACCGGCCAGAGCCATGAAACAACAAAATTTTCTCGCAGGCCATCGGTTGGCGACCGCTGATTTAGATAGATCCACAAGATCCAAGTATGAGTGGTACTAAACTTAAAATAATTGTAGAGGAGATTCACACAAAAGAAAAAAATGGGAAAAAAGTTGCAGTGAAGTGATCTCCCAAGCAAATAAAAAAAGAACAAAATGTGGATACACCCACACAAAGGTATACACCAACAATATATATCTATATCCACTTCGCTCCTTGGGTGCCCAAGATCCACTTCCACCCAATGTTTCTGCTTTCCATACAGATACAAGTAAATCCTGCTCTCAATACGGCATGCAATGTTTGGAGAGAACGGATGGCCAATTTTTGGAGTTGTTGTATAACCTTCAAGATGTAGTAAAAGCAGGCACCAAAAGTTGCCGCAGATTACCTTTAAAAGCCAAAATGCCTCTTCAACCTGTGCTTGACTTTTTTTTCACAAAGGGTATTTGATTTTAGGGCTAGGTCCCATCCAGGGAGTTACCCATTTCATGGGTCACCAAAAACAGTACTCTCATTGGATAGAGGGTGGTGGTTGTGGCTAGATTAAGGAAGGGGAAGGTACATATGTTTGTTAAAAAAAATAAAAGTAGCCTTGCAAATTTGAGGCTGACTAGAAAATTTAAAAAAGTGTTACAATGTATTAATGTATTGTTTTCATAAAATCTTTTTTCCAGACTAACAAAAAGTACAAGCTTGTGATTGAAGCAAAAGACAACGGTGTATCTGAACAACAAAGCAGCACATGTGAGGTCCATGTGACTGTGCTAGACAGAAACACCAATGCTCCGACATTTTCCTCGCCATCTGTATGTACTTAAACACAAAGATGTGGATTACTATGCTGAAACCTGTCTGTGTCTACTGATTAATCAATGTTGATTGCATTTACAGCATGTTCCTCAGCGTGAATGTAGACTAACACAGTAATTTTATTAATGAACAACAGAACAGTCATTTTGTTTCCTCCAGCATTACATTGATTTTTAATTTGCTCCCCGCTTTGGCTGGAAAATGGTTAAACAAGAGGCCATTATACCTTGGCTCTGGTTTAATTCTCCCTCTTATACTGACTAATGTGAGCCATGCTTTATACCTTTTTGTGATAAAAACCTGAGAATCCTAAAACAAATACTTCTTGGCTAATTGAAAGCTAATCTATTTTAAAAATTGGCCAGGTATATAAGAAATGTAAACAAAAAGTGACCATAATGAATGATGAAAGGTAATGTTTTTACTTTTTTTTTCATAGAATGACAGATAATGTTTGATAAGTTGATGAGGGCATTAACCAAAAAATTTTCCCCGCTTTCTCCACATTGTAGAAAAAGCAAGGTTTGTTTTTTGATACAAATTTCCATGGACTGTGATCTGAGCACAGACCATGGAATCCTAATTTGTACAAATTAGGAAATATGCAGTCATACTGTGTCAGTTGAGCATTAACATATTCAACATATTTCTCCAGTTAAAATAGATTGGGCACCATCAGGTTTTCAACAGACGACACTTGCCAAAGACCTTTAATAGGTGACACAATCCTACTAGTCATCTAAAGTCAGACTCTTCATGGAACCATAATAAAAAAACAAAGGTTCTCTGAATTATGAAGTCCTTTTGTAAATTCTTAGCATTCCTTGCATTCATGTTACAGGTCAGTTGTGGTTTAAAGAGGAAGCCAAGCAACTGGCACTTTCAAAAGGAGATCATCAGCGACAGTTCTTCATAGGTTTCCCAGCACAGGTTTCCTTTAAACCAAAGTGTTTCTAACACAGCATTAATATACAGTTAACAGTGACCTATTCATACAATGTAAACCACAACAGCCCCATGGTAACTAGGTTTAACAAATAATGCTTTAATACATCTAAGGGAAATCAAGTAAACCTGCAACTATATGTTTTACAGATTTTCATATTTCCCCAATGTTCTTGGGCCAGTGCAGGGAACATTGCACTCGATTCTCACTTCTTCCAAATTAGGATCAGTGCATACATTATTATCCTAAACCAGACCAGGATTCATTTAGATGAGCACACTCACTTATCTAAATTGTCTTGGGACTGCAGAAATAAGGAGGAAGCATGTGCATCTAAAAAGGATGAAGACCTTTTTTTCACAGAAAACTGCTAAATATTCCTCTTTCTCCTAACCCACTATGGCAAGCACATTTTGCACATACATCCAGGCATTTTACCTAATATGTATGTAAAGGCAAAAGCTTTACAAGGAATTAAGCTGTTTAAATACTTTCCTGCTTTAACCCAAGGAAAGTGTCAGGATATACAATTTATGGATAGAGCTTACAGTTCTAGAGATGCAAAGCTTCACAGTTTGCAAATATGGTATTTTTTGGTTTTGTCAAGTTACAACTGATGTCACTGGTTTCTGAGTAAATGAAAGATTTGGCAGTATTTTGTTTGGATATGACAAAAACCCAAGTGTCTGTGCCGTTTAGTTTAGTGTACACATGACTCTTCTAGCTAGTGTAGCGAGTGTACTAATTCACCTCCTATTAACATCTGATGTGCTGTGTACCCTTACAAATACGTAGTTACAAATGAAAAGACTGAGAAAGAGTAGGGTATTTTTGATGCAGCAGTGTACTAAACAACATAAATTTAGACAAGGGTATACACAGCAAGTGTATAAATTACAGGCTCTCATTAAATCCCTAGGCTAACTGCCATAGGAGGGTGCAAAAGGCTAGAAATTGACTCCTACGTTTGGATGCAGAATTAGGTGTATAGGAGTTTGAGAAAAGAAATATGTCCTGTACTGACGCGTTTCGCCTATAGAGGCTTCCTCAGAGGACTTTAGGACATCCAACAATGACTGTATACAGAATAAAAAAAAGATATACATATTACAAAAATACCCTACTCTTTTTCAGTATTTTTATTTGTAATCTTAGAATTTCTAGCTAATGAAATAAAAATGTTTTCCTCTCAACAGCCAAGGGCCTCAGTACCAGAGCATGAAGTCAATGTGACCATTTTGAGATTTGGAGTAAAAGACAATGATACACCATATACTTCAGGGTGGAGAGCAGTATATTCTATTAAAGAAGGAAATGATAATGAAAACTATAGGATTATAACCGACCCCAAAACAAATGAAGGCATTCTTACAGTGGTGAAGGTAACGTAAAATAGAAAACGTATATTTACAGTAAACATCAACAGGACGCAAAAAAACTCACATTATTGTATTACTAATTCACATTGTTCTGTATCTTACCTGCAAAGTCAAATGGTTAACATAAGTTACCAAGCTAAGTTATCCCTTGCCAAGTGAAAGGATCTATGAAAGCAAACAGAGATAAAGAGATAATTACATCAGTCCGAGACTGTAATGGCAGCACTTTGAGAAAGGAAAACGATCTGGAAAGGCCAACCATTTTTAAAATAGATATGTTTTAAAAATATAAATACAGTTGTTCATAGACACCTGTCAAAAAGTTGCTTACTGTACTAACTTGACTGAAGTTTGACTTAGGTTACTGTACTTTGCCACAAAACTTTACAACTATCAACATAGAATATATAAACTTTCTAAAGTCTCTTTTTTCTTAACAGCCCCTGGATTATGAAAAAACAACCCAGAACATCCTTTCCATATCAGTGGCAAATGAGGAGCCTTTTTATAGTTGCAAAGTCAAGCAGAAGTCCAGCACGGGAATGTGGGTCATAGAAACTGAAAAAGTCCGAGCTGGAATGGCTGCATCACCGGCCACTTCAATAACTGTAGACATCCTCGACGTAAATGATGCTCCAATATTTAAACCAGAGACAATCCTAGTCAGTCTGGTAGAGCATTCCATCACACCAGGAACTACGCTAACAAAAGTGCAAGCCACTGATCCGGATATAGTGGCGCCAAATAAAATCAAGTAAGCGAAAAGATAATAAGTTGGAATTCTAAATGACACACTTTTAATTACTATTATTTCTATATTTTCCCACTATAAACAACAAACCTTAACATTGAGATCAGGTTTATTTTAGGAAATGTTTCCTTAGTTTAACACCCCTATTCGCCATTCCTACTGCGCCCCTGGTGGATCTGTGGATCTTAACTTTAAGTTACATAGTTACATAGTAGATTAGGGTTGAAAAAGACGTAAGTCCATCAAATTCAACCACTAGGGAAATAAACATATCCCAGATATAAAACGCTATGGACATAGTTGGTCCAGAGGAAGGGAAAAAAACCTGGTACAACAGGTACTGCACTCTCTCCAATTCCACAAAGTTCTTTTGGTTAACTGGTGCTCAAAACTGGACTGCATAATCCAGATGTGGTCTGACCAATGCTTTGTACAGGGGCAGAATTATTAGCTTGTCATTGCATGGTATTATTAAGTTGAAAATGATGAAAATGTAGCCTATTAGTTTGAACTATTTGTCGGTTTGAAAGTCTTGTGTCATGAAAGTATAGGCTGAATGTACCCAATGGGCTTTATATGTACATCTAATGTAATAATATTTCAATGCTGTCAATGAAAGCAAATATTCCCTTGTTCTTTAAAACTGTTCACTAACTCACAGAATAGAGTGACGGGGTTCTGAATTCAATACATATTTGTCAAACCTTTAGATGTAGCTAAGGAGAAATTCACTTAACAGTATACAGGAAAGAAATTTTGTGAATGCAACCTCATCTTCAGTAATGACCTGAACTTGTTAAGCATACCCTGTTGCTGCACAGCAAAAGCAGCGCTGTGACCTGGCAGGTTTGTGCAACCTGCCTGAAACAACTCATATAATGTTCTACTCATTTCTAAGGTACCATTTAGAAAATGACACCGGGGACTGGCTGTCTATTAACGAAGACACTGGCGTTATTACAACTAAAAAAGAACTGGACCGGGAGTCAGTCTATGTAATCAAAAGCAAATATATTGTGAAAGTTCTGGCTGTGGACGACGGTGAGTTTGCATAAAAAGGTCAATTTCATCTCCAGGCACTGCAATTTCATTTAGTGACAAACTATAAAAGACCTATTTTCCTCAGATGATTAAAGCTGATTGGTGGATCAATCAGCACTTATTACTAAGTAATGGAGTCAGTGACGTTCTGGATAAATCTGGATTTATAAGCCCATTTTAAGGAACACAACACACCTGTAACACAACACAAATGTAACACTTGGTAACACACATGGAAGAGTTTTTTTTTTTTTTTTAACAACCGCTGATCTGAATTACGATATAAAGCTTTCAATTATTCCTTAGAAAAGTGCAGTAACCTATAGCAACTAATCATTATGAACATTTAAATGATACAGTAGGTGTTATGTGACTGGTTATCATGGTTAATACACTTTATGGTTACTACAATTTTTCCATGAAGGGCATTTATTACTGCCATGTGCTCTTATAAACTTGTTTTGTAATTGTTAAGACACTATAGAATCACTGAATATGATTTAAAGTTCATTTATTACTTTCTGTGTCTAGGGGTCCCTCCAATGACAGGTACATCCACTCTGCTTATAAACCTGAAGGACATTAATGACAATATCCCTACTCTGGAAAGTGCTTATTTACCAACATGTGAGAATGATGAGGAGGCCCTACTTGTAACACCAATAACTGACAAAGACTTGGATCCCTATTCTGGCCCATTCTATGTTAACGTGTTGGACAAAGATCAAGACAAGAAGCCGGTCAAATTGCTAAATTATGATGGTAAGAAACAGAATGTATTGTTATATATGTAAAAATCAGCTGGTTTCATATTGTCACAAAACAGTCTACTTAAAGAGGGTCTGGGTATTAAAAATGAAAGTATATTTTCAATATATACATGTTTGAAGTTAATGTTTTAATGTGGTCCTTAATTGTAACTTAAGTCAAAACACACACAACAGGGATTTTATTCCTTCTATATGGTATCCAAAAAAAAATTTAGTTGTTTTGGCTTTAGATTGCTATAAAGTTTATTTTGAGTGTAAGTTCACCAAAAGAGTTTAGACCTGGAGGGGGTAAAACCCCTATTAGGCTGCCTGTACCTTTCTTTACTTTACACAATGAAACATGAAAATTAGGGGACATCTCTCCAAAGCGATCAACATTTTCATCCCAAAAAGTTGTCCCCAGAACTTTTCCCAGCTCTTGCTCCAATGACAGGGGAAATTTTGTATTTTCCCCTCACCTTATCCCAGATGGGACAGTGGCTGCAGTATATATAAGTATAGGGTTTAATCTTTCCCTAATTCATACAAAACCCCAAAAATGTTTTGTCTTTACCTATAATTTAAAATCTTAAAACTTTCTATTTTTATTGAAGGTTTCACAGTAAAAAATTTTGCAATACAACAAAGATGAACGAAGACATTAATATGATTAATACCAGGCTAGGTCTATACAAGATAGGAAAACCAATCAAGATTAATATACATATTTAGGCTACAAATAAAGCATTCACCTCAGTTAATTTACGATTTATGGGTAACCAAAATACAAAAATAGAGTTAGTAATGTTTATACATCCATTTATCCCGAAGCTGATAATTTTTTTGCATTTTCATATAGCCATCACAGTCCAACATCTTGATATGACAGTATACACATTTTTCCCCATTCAACCTGTTTGACAAAAAGAAAAAGGGAAAGAGAAAGGAAGAGAAACAGTACACAAAAAAACAAAAACAAACAAACCGCCATATAGAAACAGGGGTAGGCTGCATTGTTCTGGTACTATGTGAAAGGTCACTGTAAAAGCATTACTATCACTTATGTGAGAAATAATATTGATCCCAGTCTGACCATATCACATGGTGCTTGTCTTACTGATCAGTTATTTTGGCTGTCAGCAATTACATTAGATTAAGATCCTGTATATGTTTATGAAGATAAAGTTCTTTTGGGGGGGATGTTCCAGTACAAGGTAATAAGGCACCTAGCCGCAGTTAGCACGTGTGCCAATAACTTAGTTTGTATTTTGCCTTTTATTAGGGAGTCCCAAGAGATGTGAAAGTGGGTACCTACATATAGGAAGATGACTTCTGATGTTATTATTATTATTATGTATTATTTTGTTACACAAACAATCTTTGTTTTACAAATGAGCATGTATTAAAAAAACAAAGGATTCCCATAGCAAACAAGTTCACCTAAAAAGATAGTCAAACATCACCTACCTTTCAGGCCCTAATAAAACCTTAAACAGAACCATACAGGAAGCAGAGGGGTTAAGTCACTGAACTAATGCAGTGTGAAATTTTACCTTGAGCTAATAAACGCTGCAAACAATACAAAATTCTTTAAATGTTATACATTAACTAATACACATTCATTTAAATTTTTTTTTAAATTAGCAGTTGCCCTAGAAAGTGCTTTGTTTGCCATCTTTAAACATGTGTTGTGAATGTGTGGGAAATACTCACAACCTCTATAAAACTCGTCACAAGGCCAAGACAAAAAACTTAAAATGTAATAACTATTAGCGGAAAGATAGAATTGTTGTTATTTTTTTTTGCTTCACTTTTTGTCCTGTTCACAGTATTGTCACTGGGACAGGAAGCTAGAACACACTTCCCTACATTTAATACTTTGCCCATCTCAAAACTTGTAGCAGTGGAAAGAAAACTCAGAAAATTGATAATTAAGTTTACTAGTTTTTGTTACATATTTATGAATAAAATAAAAAATATTTAAGTAAAACTGATACAATGAAATGGAATTGCAGTAGTTTCTTCTGACAGTTCTGGGACACAGCACCTCTTCAGAAGTGACCGGCCATATAAATGGAAAAATAGGTAGCAGGACACTGACTAACAAACCCGAAGATCAGGTTGTTGTAAGAATGAGACGCGCCTACAAACTCTATGTTATACCCCACAGGCAGGTTACATTCTGAGGCCCAGACTGGGGAAATCTTAAGGGGAATCTTTTTACAGGTTTTTCTTCCTTCTGCTATATTAGTTTTTTTCACCTACACAAACATACAAAAATGAACAAAGCAATCTGCACTTCCCCAAAAATTTCAGTCAGCTGCTAGGCAACCAGCCCAGAAAGATGAGCACTGACTATCCTTTTAAATGGGCAGCACTGAAACTCTTGCCAGGCTTTTGCAGCAAGCAAAAAAAGTACACATTGAGGGCGCAAAACCCAAAAAATAATTACCATGACTTCTAAAGCCTTCCTAAACAAAAAATGAACGGTTTAAGTTTCAGCTTCCAACATGTGCTAGAAACAAGTGAGCCGGTGTTGAGCTGCCCATTGCTTATGCTGCTGTGGTTTTCTGTATCTAAAAAATGAAAAATGCTGCTGATTACTTTTGGGTTATTAAGTGTTATTGTTGTGCATGTTCCTAATATAACAGTTTCTAGCCTAATGAAAACCAGCTAGCCCACACAAATCAGTATCCAGCTTGCTTGTACACAATTTCAGTAAAAAGTACATCTTCTAGGCTCATTTCTTTGTGTCATTGCTCCCAGGGCTAGATTTGAGAAAAACACTTACGCCGTGGTCTAGCAATATATGTGCCAAATAAAAAGGAGTGTACATTTTAAATATATACCACATACCTTCTACCTGCACAGCCTACAGGAAAACATCCTTTAACTTCAGCTGCAGCCTGGCAATGTCTGGAGATTCTGATATAAAGTGTTATCATGGTCGCAGGAAGCAGGACCACTGTGAAGCAGAAAGTAAAAAATATATAAGCAATCCTCTTCTACAGATATAAACATTATTAGTGGAAAGTATTGTTGCATGCAGTGAGTTGATGACATTTGTACAGCCAAATTATACTTCCAACACATACCACCAAATACATGTTAAAGCAGTGGAGATGGCACATACACAAGGTGGCAAGGCAGCCCTAGAACAACTCTATTGTTCATCCTGTTTGTCATGGGGGCTACAATCTTCCTTTTTCAAATGAAAATTAAAGATTTCATTTCAAATTTACTACTTCCTCCATACACTATCTCACACTATCTGAATTGACAATCCTCATTATCTGGCCCCTTAGTGACAGACCCTTAAGTTACTGACTCCAGGATCTGATGACAGATTCCAGACAGAACCAATTTCTTCTGTTCCCACTGAACTACTTTAACTAAAAGGCCACAACCTGTGAGACAAGCAAAACAACTTTCTAGGTACTTAGGCCAAATGTGGGACAAGTCTGCTTTAGACCTTTCTGCAAATAACTGCAAATTATAGTTTTTAAAATGTAACCTGCAAAGCATGGGTCACAGAAAGGTATAGAGATGAATGAAGCTGAACAAAGCACAGGTGTGCATTTGATAGTAAAGATCAGTATACTTGGCCTACATTCAGCACACTTAACGGTGTTCTGTGCTGCACTAAAACACATGTACATATTGAGTGTTAGGTAGGTGGATTGAGGAACATCTTAAAAGGAAAAGCACCACAAAGCAACACATTGGGGTCTAAAGCTGTAAATCTGACATTATCCGAAACATTCCCATGTGTTTCAATGACAGTAATTGATCCTACACCAGGATATGTCAAATCTAATGTTTTATCACATTACAACGTGGGGATATAAACAGCCTGGCTAACAAAAACTCTTACATGCTTAGTAAATCAAAGTAACATTATTGACATTTTATAGCTGTCAATGTTTGTGTTTCAGATGATATAATTAAAGTTAAGAAAGAAAAAGATGCATATCAAGGAAATTACACTTTGCACCTTGAGATCTATGACCGGCAAGGAAAGGTTTCCTATCAGAACCTCACAGTGTACGTCTGTGACTGCTTGGGTGGCGAGGCCTGCGTTGAAAAAATGACTGGCCCTCCGACACTTGGCGGGGGAGCTATCGCACTACTGATATTGGCTCCTCTACTGTTTCTATGTAAGTATTTTTCTTTTTTTCATCGACAGGTAATTTGGAAACATGTTTGAAATAGAGGTAAAGAAAAGCAGGTTTTGTAGAGATCCTGCAAACTTCTAGTAAACGGATAACTTTTTGTGCTCTCTGCTTTTGCCAACTGCAATTCATTATTGTTGCTTCAAGTTCATTCTGTGGAACGCAACACTGTAATAACCTTTGTTTCAGAAATTAGAACAGAGGAATATATTCTAACACTCCCCAACTACATATAGTACAGTGAATGAGCGCTATCACCCTAGAACATAAAACATAATACTGACAGTCTCCAAGTCAAATTTAAGAGAAAAAAGCCTGGGAAGTTGTGTGCAGTTAATTCTTTATGTCTCTATGTAGCCGTTTCCTAGACTCTGGGAATAAATGAGAACCTTGGCTGTTTATTAGCTTATAAAATCCACTCTTTTCTTTATTTTGCAGATAAACACAAGAAAATAATTTAGGACACCGATCACTTTGTTGAAGTTATTAAAATGTTGATTGAAACTATTCCAATTAGCATTTTTTGAAAGTGGGTATAGAACTTTGCAGGAATTGGGGGTGTCCTGGGTGATTTTATACTGCTGATTACTTGACAGAGACAAGATAAATTAAAAAAATGTAGACATTTAGTTTACATCTGTTCTTTAAAAAAAAAAAAAAAACATTCCGTGTTATTCCTGATGCCTTGCCTTACTTATACGGCAGAGGGCATTATTTTACCTTTGGGAATATGAAGAGAAAAGACTACCAAGTAGATTGTTTTCCATTTTTGCAGTAACTATTTGGTCTCTTTCTGTCTCTCTCAAAAAGATTTTTTTGTAACCTTAACCCTACTAATCTATATCCAGCAAATACTCATGGTAATTTTAATTTCATTGCTGTAGTGCTTTGTTTCCTGGTGTGCAAAATACAGAATAGAAAAGTAATGGTCCCAGTTGAAAATGAGCCTCTAAATTCAATCATGATGTACAATGAAGAAGGAGGAAACAAGGACTGTGAGGTATGAAGTGACATTTGTCTGTGTCCTTTATGATAGACATTAAACCATCATCTCTTGTTTATCCATAGAGCCAAACAAACAGTATTTCACTTTTTTTCACAATTTTCTGTTGTGCAGTTGCTAAGCATATGTATATGTGCAATGAGCAGGTACACCTAGCAAACACTTTAGGTCAAACCCAGCTTCCTCTCAAATTTGGTTTATAAGTAGCATTTGAAAAATACTCACAAAAACTTTTTTTTCCCTGCAATCTGATAATTGGCTAAACCAGGGGATTCACTTTATATCTTTAGAAATCTATAAAGTAAAAATTCCACAATATATACATAGATATACAGTCCTGCTGCCACTAAGGAAACATCACCAGCCCCATTGCTCTACACAATGCCACTTCAGTTCATGTTATAAAAAAAGAGAAGTTCTGTGAAGTTGAATTATTGTCACAACACTAAATAATAAAATACTGCATTGTGACCCTAAACCAGAGGCATTATGTTGTATGATGAATTTACCAATATCACATGTAGAGGAAATGCTAGCATGTGAATATCTCAATTATTAAACACGCAGTATTGTATAGTTTTTGGGGTTTTTTTTTTAGAACTTTTAGGCTGTTTCTTGCCCAGCTTAACCCAATTCATACAAAAAAGAAAAAGTGTCTCTATTTGCAATGGCATCCAGATTTCATTATCCGGGTGGCTGTTGATTCCAGCATGTGGGCAAGAACAATACTGACATAAGTTTTGGGAAGGTTTTAGGAATGTTTTTGCATGCAGTAATTTTCAATAAAAAGAAAATCAAGAGTTTATATTCTGTACAATTTTTCATCTGACGGAGAGAAATGTGATCTGTCTAAATTGAGCTTATGCATCACAGGTTTACATAAAAACAAAGTGGCCTGCTTCTACCAAGCTATACACAGCTAGAGTCTAGATAACTTTTATTCATCAAAGCAGAACCTGCCTCTGCTGGCCTGGCTTGGAACTGCAATTTCTGCATAGAACATAGAGTAATATCTTTAATGATTAGTGGACTAGCAATCCAAGGCAATAGAATAGCACAATAAAACTGACAACTACTTGTTGCCACATAAAAATAAACAAATTAAATCTCTGCATTTTACTACAGATACTTCAATGAACATCTACAGTTAGTGATCGATCACACTACTTATGTTGGGACACCCAATTCATTTTAAATGAGCTTACCTTTACATATAAAAAACAAAAGGCACCATCTTTTTCAATGCAACACAGCACAATGGTTCACATAAATAACAATACATAGAGCAGATGTATTTTGTTCACATTACCAGACATTTCAAAACAATGTGATATCTTAATGCTTGTGAATGTGCCACAGTAGTGGTACTCCAATGTGTATGTCTGCAGAAATCTGTGCCTGAGTTAATACCCCCCATAGCAAATTTACCCTTGTAGTACCATGGGGATAAAATCTCTATTATGGTAGATTTTAAATATTTCCCATTTTATAAATGAGTATGTACCCAGAAGTACTGTTTACCATATAAAAGTGTGTCTATTTCTGTTTTCATTTTACCAGTGTCAGGCTTAACCTAGACAATGTATACAACAATCCTTTTATACTTTTGAGAGCGCTAGTACATTGATCCTTCTCATAACACTCACACCCACGCAGGTTATGAAAACACAGTAACACAGGTTACATTTCCATTACAATTCTGTATACATATAAAGCTCAAAATAATGCAGTGCAAATTCATCAAACATTACTTTTACCTACAGCTAAGTGTAAGGGTCATGGAAAATCTATTACCATATTGTAGTACTTCATCTGGGATGCAATACACAGCTATTTGTTCACATGAAGGCTGAATGTATGACAAAAGTCTGCACACAGCAATGATGTGATCTATCTGCAGTACTGCCTGGCCACCATGTGTAGCTAATTGTCTGGATCATTGACTGCTATTGAAGCAAACTGCAAGCAGCACAAGACTGGGGGAAAGTTTAAATTCACAGATAGCTTGCTCTGTAATTTATATTTTGATGAATAAGCTTCTATTGTAATTTGTATCAAATAGTATTTCTAAAGGCAATTGTTAGAAGATTTTGCACCTAATATGGTGGTCAACCAAAGATAGTTGGAGCGGTATATCACTTTCTTTGCTTCACTTCATAGCATAAGAAAATACTAGGTGTGCATCTTTAAAAGGTAGGAAAATGTTATACCAATAGATTAGAATGTATTATTGTAATATTTGCAAAAAAAGATCCAATTTGAGCTATAATATATTACCAGCACAGCTACACAATACTTGTTCGTTTTTCAGTGTCACTATCCCATATGTAGTAAATGTTAATGTACACTTGCAACAGATTTAAAAAGTCTGCTCTATTTATTTGTTTAGGCAGCTGCTATAACGGATATAGGAAACATGGCTAACTTCACAAACAAAGAAAAGGTAATAAATCATGTATTTGTGTAAATAATGTTTTACATTTTGTGTAGGTAGTGTCTTATTGTTTGTTAAAAAAAGGCAGACACCAATTAACATTATTGTTTTCACAATGTAATCAAGCACAAAAATAAAATGCCAGAAGTTGTATTTATTTACAGATGAAGCTTTTTGGGATAGGTCTTCCCTGGCTATGTGGGATTTTTGGGTGTTTCCACCAAACTTTCCAGATTCTTTTATCATATTCTTTATAATATAAAAATTGAGGTTTGCTGCCATTGCTGAAAATGCGAGTTGCATGGCTGTTTTTAGTTTTACTACTTTCATACATATTATTGGGGATCATTTATGTGACACAACACAAGAGTGTTATACACAGCTATTCAATCTGTAGAAACATGGCTTACAACATTTTTGGTGGTAACTCACTCACCATTTTTCTTGGAAGGCAAATACAGATGTAGCAATCCTTTAATAAGGGTAACTCTGATATGGAATTGCCTGTGAAGCTAATATTTAATAAAAAATGTTATCAGTAATCAGTCCCACAAAAAGATCCTTTATTCAAGCAGTGTTATTATCAAGCATTGAGCCAATGTGAGTTGATTCCCCATTGCCATCAATGCAAAGACAGACTAACTGTTCATCGCTGAATTGTCATGGGGATACAACACTATAGGGCTGGGTGAGTATCTTTGGGAAGATCAGACATTTTGTTTTTTGTCTTCATGTTACAATCTAAATGACAAAAAGTAACACTTCTAATTTTGCAAATGACAGGACTTCAGTTACAAACATCATGTTTAACAAGACTCATTAACATTCATTTTCAAGCAAACAGCTACAGTTATATAGTTCAAAGAAGCTCACAACCTAATGCCCTATCCTATTCATACATTACTAGCAAAGTCTAGGGCTTAACTTGGGTGTGTTTTTGGAATGTGGGAGGAAACCAGACTGCCAAATGGAAACCCATGCAAACATGGGGAGAACATACAAGCTCCATGCAGACAATGACCTGGGACCATAGTGCTACAAAGGCAAGAGTGCTAGTGGCTGATCCAGCGCTGTTTTACCTGCAAATGATGCATAAGAGCATGCAACAAATTGTGTTTGGCTTGTGTTGATGCCATCAGCTTAAGATATTTCTAAGATCATTCATTAAAAATACGACCTGCTTTAAAGAATATTCATTGACAGGTCCACATGACTTTGCTCTGACCCATCTTAAGCATGCCTAGCATTCATTTAGACTTGTATATCATTCCAAAATTCATTTGATGGGAACAAAAACCTATCAACAAAGACCCTATTTCCTATTTATTACATTTTGATTTACTGCCATGTAGAAAATCCCAATCACTGAACTCCCTTGCTGTTAAGCAGTACAGCTCAGTCAAGGACCAAGTCCCAATTTACTCACTGTGCTCAGTATAGAAACCGCTAACTGTCAGAGAGGTGTCCCCTCCTAAATACATGTTCACATTGTTAGACTAAAAGCACAGTACACATCTTTGGTTTGGGTCCTGATTTGCAGTGAATGTCCAGAAAGGCAAATGCTTTCACAAATACTTGCTCTTTTTTTTAACAAACACATACCTGGATTTATTTATTTTATTTAGATTTTCTGTTCTAATGTTTTGGGGACACAAAAGACCCATTTCTGGTATTTATAGAAGGATGGTGAATTTTATTTTGATAGAAAATTCTACTGAAGAATTTCCTTTTTTATAGGTTAGAGAAGGGCAACTAAATTAATAAAAGGAATGAAGGAGCTCAGCTATGAGGAGAGATTAGCTGAACTGAATCTATTCTCCCTTGAGAAGAGATGTATAAGGGGGGATATGATTACCATGTATAAATGGTCCATATAGAGAACTCTCTTCCCCATTATTCACTTTGAGATCATTACAAAGTACAAGAGGTCACTCCTTGCGTCTGGAGGAAAAGAAGTTTAAGCTCCGGATAAGGAAGGGATTCTTCACTCTAAGGTCTGTGAAAATGTAGAATCGGCTCCCTCAGGAAGTAGTTTCAGCAACTACTATAGATTGCTATAAGAAAAAGCTGGGTATTTCTAGAAGCGCAGAATATAACTGGGTATTAAGGCTTTAAAGTAAAAATAACAGAGACTGTTGATCCAGGGAACATCCGATTGCCTCATGGAATCAGGAAGGAAATTTTTTTCCCCTGTTGAAGCAAATTGTACCAGGGTTTTTTTTTGCCTTCCTCTAGACCAACTATGTCTTATAGGGTTTTATATACAAAGGTAAATATATCCCCTTCTTTATTACCCTCTAGGCAAAACAAGTATTTACCTTGACATGGGAAGGGTAACCCAATGCAAGGGTAGGCTTTTTTCCCTGGAGTTCAGCTTTAAATATGTAATTTGGAAGATAAAAATTATGTTTATTGCAGAACATTCCTACTTATGGCTTATTTCACACTAACCAAGGTTTTTTTATTTATTGTTAGGAGGAAATAGATGCTAATTTTCACAAATCCAATACCAGAAGGTTTTCGGTAAGGTGGTTTCCAGGCTGGTTCTGCATATTGGAGGGAGGAGGTGATGCTTGTCTGAGCTTAGGATGTGAGCAGTTTCACAAATTTCAATGAAAACCACAAATCAGCAAACCTGTGAAATATTTGCAGGATTGTAGAAAAGGCAGTAAGAATAAATTTACATACTTATAAGTAAAAGGTAGAAATAGACACTGGTAACAGCTGACTAATTAGAAAGAAGAACAGTTTGCATTTTTTTTTAATTCTAAGCAGATCAGCAAGCTAAACTTTTTAGCTGGATACCCCAGGGACAGGGAAAAGAGAGAGGTTTTTGTTTAGACGTGTCGAAAGGCAAAGGAAGGGAATATAAAATGTGATTATAGCAGTGACAAGATAAAAATAAACAATTGTCAGTCCTGCAAACCTTCATGCATCAGAGCATGAATTATGACAAAAGCTGCCAAAGTAAAATAACTAGCAAAAATATCTGGTACTTTTAAATCTTATTCATAGATCAATCATATATCATAACATATTATATACATTTATTTGTAAAATAATGCAAAACAAGCAACCTGATTACCCCCAGAACTAGGTCAATAAAGTACTAATATAAAACAAAACATTTTTTAGAACTCCTCTACCTAGCAAAAAGGACCTTTGAAACGTATTTCTAGTTTACAAGAGAAAAAAGTCTTATGTACGTGTGTTTGTAAATAAATGCGGATAGTGCAAACTGATTTATTGTGCCACACCAACATTGTTGCTAGTTACTCAATACACCGCAAATTTTACAAAAAGCCAACATTGACAAGCATGTTTCTAGATTTTGTAATTGAACTATAGTAAGCATACAGATCAAAATTGAGTCCCATGAAAATTTTGCTCCATGCTGGAAATCAAATCTAGGACTCCTAATGTTTTAAAGCAATACTAATTTTTTATAGTCTGTTAGCAAATTACAGTATTCATATCTATTTGATAATGTATTAACCAATTAGGTTCAGAAACACACTGTAAGCACATTATAAATTACATATATAAAAAATAATGTTCATTGTTTTCCAGGCACCAACTGTAGCAGTGCATAATAAAGCTAGAGTGTCACGGTCACACAGTCTGCAGGTAAGTATATGTGGTAATGATATATGTAGTGTCATTTTCTGTTCTGTATACAACTGAAACAAAACTTCTTTTATTCTAGGTGAACAGCTTTAATGGTCATGCCGGAAACAGAATAACATCAGGGGCAGCAGGGACATCCTTTGATCGAGCTAAGAGACAACGACATTCGGTAAACTACATTTAGCAAGAAGTATTCGATGCATCTGTCTAGATGATATTTTATTGAACAATACAATTCTGTCTACCTAGGCATTTACTAATTTTATGAAGAATAGTAACACATTTCCTTATTTTTCCTACATATTGATGCAACAGGGAAAAATAGTTTTTACATGACAGAGAACTGTCAGGGAACCCTATGTATTTGCAAGTACAAAAATACACTATGAGTTAGGATCCATTCACACCTTTGTGTCCATTATTGCAAATGTAAATGAACATTCTTTCTGCTTTGAAAAGTGTTGTTATAAGGGGTTACAATAACTTTGGATGAATATTTAAAAAGTCCATTGGGGCTCATTGGTTTAACTTCATAAGCGCTTTATCATTGCAGAAATCGCTTCCATGTCAATGTTTGCAGAATGACAATCCATATACCAGTGTTATTTTCATTAGTTGTGCTGCCCTCCCCCTCCAATCATATTTTGCTATTTAGGCTTTGTTGGTAGCACTGGGTGGTCAAGCGGACAAAGAGGGAGTTGCCCTCACTTGGAAAAGAACGCTTCAAAAGAAAATAGTTCCAAAAGAAATACCACTCTATTGGTAACTAGTGCATGACAACAGTTCTACAATGGCAATAATAGACACAAAAAGAAAGAATGGAAAACAAGTCATTCAGTTAATGTTAAAAATTGGTCAGTATAAGACTGGTATGAGTTTCGTGTATCTCATACTTGTAACTTGGAATAATATAGATGCATTATTTTATCATTCCAAGTAGAACATTTTACAGTTTAAACCAAGTATCTCTCTGGCACTGTTCTGATGGTTTAGAAAAGCTAGTATAGGTTAGCAAAAAGATGCTGGTTCTCTTTTTACTACAGCAGTCTATTTATTGAAGTGTTTTCTTTTTTAGAGCTATCATACAGGAAGAAGATATAACAACTTCAGCCGAACCAACTCCTCAAGGCATTCTGTAAGTTTTGAACAAAAGAGGACATACTTCTTCCTCATACAATAAAATGTTATTCACATAACATTGTTAATCTGAAGCCCCCAATCATTTGCTATTCTACATAGGGGGAAAACCAGAAATTGGCATGTTCCCCAGCTTAGCTTAAGATGAGGAACTCTACACCTCAAAAAACAAGCGGAAACTCTAAACAAAAGTCAAATACCTGTAATGTTGACATTAGGAGCCACTTTGCAACCCCTTAGTAAGTTACTAACCTGCAAACACGAGTACACATAAAATAATCATGAAATAGCGGCAGCAGGGGACACAGACTATTGTAAGAGACTTTAAATAAGCAACAACTCATGTTCCCCTCTCTGGGCTGTAATACCTACATCCCTGCATGTACTATAATTCTTTTGAAATATACAGGTGACTGTCACAGGGACAGACTTACACCTATGGAGAACTATGTGCCAAAGTCAATTGAGTAAAACAAACCACACTTACCACATAAAGCCTTATAAATCGCCTAATATTAATTACACTCTTTTTTCCATAGATTAGTACCTAGTTCAGCAATCCACATTACTTTTCCTGGATACTGTTGTTTACATGTACAGTTACAATTATTTCCTTTCTTTTTCTGTAGTCAAGTAGGCATTACCGCTCGGCTGGGAATAGCCTTACCCTGCAGAGAAACCATTTGAAGACTCTGGAGACCACTTTACTGCAGGTACATAAATAAAAACCCCACACTCAAAAACCTTAAATTGGACAAACAGCTACATGTACCTTCTTGAACACTACAGGGCACCATAACAAGTTAATGTGAAGTTTGTAGTTTAAGGGAACCTGTCATGAAACACCTACCACTACTAAAAGTTTCATCTGAAAATACTGGCATACTGTCTATGGATGCCAAACAGCAAAAACACCACTAAATTAGTTAATAGTGAAATTTACTGATGGACTCAAAGAATTTCTCATTTGCAGGCATAAATATCACTACTCTTGGTTTGGATTCACAACTTTCTCGGCCACCCAACTTATTTTTCTATAAACAGGCAGGGATTAGACACTAAAAGCTGAACAATAGTGTCACCTACCTGGCTGTGCAGTCTGAAAATGGCTTCAGTATCAGTGGACGGGCAGAAATAGCATTTCTCTACAGCAGATATGAGTCCCAAAGTATTTATCTGTTTGCCCTCAGTTCTGACTTACTGAAGCATCTATAGAACTATAAGGTTATTAAGTTCTATTTACATTTCCTGCCGTTTTGAAATGCTAATATTTAGTTTCCTGGCATGTAAAAAACATTCAATTCAAAAACCCAATTCTCAGTCTTTCCTGGGGTATTGTTCATGGCATAATAATTATAGAATCTTTACGCTATAATAATTCTCCAAGATATGAGAGTTGATACCATAAGTTTCTCGCTAGAGGAAAAACGAAATTCTATTTTAGACATATAATGATTGTTTCCAGTTTTTCAACAACACAGTTCAGCAAACAGAAAATATAATGATTCTGCCCTAACAAATTACTATCTTTACTATCCATAAGTGTTATATCTCAAAGTCATTATACCACATTACAGAGACTAAGAATATAATTATCTAAAGATTATATTAAAAAAGTGTCAAAGATAAAAAGGAACAATACACTAAAAGTACAATATCAAGCCTGCCAATGAAACAGCATATCAGGTTTACAAATTAAACTTGGTTGGATGCTTAACTCATTTTTTATTATTCAAGATTTTTTTTAGATGGTGCTAGTACATGTCTGTTTTATAGGCTGCTATTACGTTCTAAAAATGCTTCAGGTTTCAGGTTTTTTTTTATTTTAATACTGACTTAATAACCAAATATGATAGCAAAGTCTAACTAAAGATGGTGGACTATCAAGGTGATGGTCGTTAATTCATTTTAGGTACAAAGTCATTTAAACACACTTATACCTGTTAGACATACCATACTTTTTAAAAGAAGATCCCTCTTGCCTGATAGAAGGGTGAGCTTTTAACATCAGGGTGCTACTAACAAAATACCCTTTCTAGATGAGGGCATAGCCAGACAATCCACAAGGCACCCTTTGTCCAAGATACAACCTTTGTCCTCTTATTTAGCTCAAGCAAGTGTAGGAGACTGTGTACCTGTCTGTTGTTACATGGGAGAATATACTTTCAGCAGTTTTGTATCGAATAGGGTGCCTTATAAATGCTGGTCTGCTATTCACTAATAATGCACCAGGAAGATTCACCTGCACGGAATATTTGCTGGATGTCAGATTCACTTCCTTACTAAAGGTCCCTAAATGTTTGGTGTCACCATGCCTGACCCTGAATTCTTTAGTTCAGCAGTTAATAACCCTGTAAAAGTTATCGAGTAGTTTTTTTTGGTGTAAAACAGCCCAAGTGCCATCACCTTAGTAAACAAAACCAAACAATGTCATGTTTCTTCAAAGATGACTAACAAAGTAATAGTAAATTGTCTATTACAACCCTGACATGTTGCACTGTTGTTTACAGAAGCTCAATGCTAATATGAATGAAACAGAACCATACAAGCCTCGAGTGTATGCAGAAGAAGGAGAACTATCCAGAGCATCCTCTCTGGACGCCATTAGCATCTCAGGAAGTAGCATTCGAATGGGAAATCTGCAAAGCTTTGGATCCAAGTTTAACATTCTTGAGAATATATGTGAAGGCCATATGAACCTGCCGAAGACTGACCTAACAGAAGACTTTGGTCTTCAGGGCCAGCAAGTATAGCTTGTGTGCCAGAAGATATTAAAGGCAGCAGATATATAAACTTTTTAATAAAAAGGTAATCTGGTAGAGGAAGACAAAAATTTTTAAGGCTGGTAAAAAGACCTCTGCCTCCCTGTAAATTTTTACTTTTCAATGCAGCCAGTCATTGATCCTGTTCATGTCCTTTACGGGAGCATTAAATTTGATGTCTGAACTCTGGTTGACATTCAGTATATCCTGCCTCACCTGACAATCGGCATATGGATTAAGACACTACTATACCTCCACTGGGAGGGCTGGAAAAGGGCTGTAGTTATATAGTGATTCTACATTCTGTTCTGCACAATCTACCTATTTTAGCATCCGCACCCTTATACAGACTTTACAGAAATTTAAAACCGTGAAACAGTATAACTGGAACAGGCAGCTAAGGCATTTCAGAGTTTTACATGTACCTTTTACAAGTAATTAGTTCTTTTCAACTCTACGTATGAGAGTGTGAATGTGCAGAAGCTAACTAACAAACTCCTAACTCCGTATCTTCAAGATTTACTTTACAAATTTGAAAAACGACTTACTCCTCATCTAGGGAAACTGGTACATGTCTGGATTATTTCAATGCTTTACATAGATGAAAACTCAGTTTGCACTAATACTACAGTATACTTCTATAGATTTTCCATAGCATGCATTATGTATTCTCAGGGAACAATGAATGGTGATGGGCTTATCCTGGACTTGGGATTGGGGGGAATTTTTTTTAATGTTTTACAAAACTTTACCATTTACCCAAATGTTTGCAATCTGTGTAAACACTCTACATACATTGTTTTCTCTTTAGATTGATATATCCTGATATTGAAAAGCCTATGTAAAAAAAAAAAAAATAACCCTTTAAAATGGATGTAAATATTTTTATAATCTGAAAATCTAAATGTACAACTTACATTAACTGACAGTAGCACATCACAGTACAGGTACTTATTTCAAACAGAACTAAATCTAGTTAAAAAATGTGACCAGGCAGGTCTTTTATTGCAGAAGGGACAGGTGATGTGCACTGGGCTACATCTGTACAGCTCCATGTATAATCCTGGCATAGTCAGCTGCTCGGACTAAATAGACAGAAGTGCCCGTGAGGTATGTTATTCTGGCCTGGCTGATCAGAATAGATGGAGATCCTGATCCAGGAAGAGGACTAGTAGAAGACACTGGCACTGGCAAATGAAAAGACATTAAAAATCACACCAGCACTAAAATAGCAACATTACCAGCTTACTGGGCTATTACCATCAGTACTAATATTTGGTAGGTTCACTTTAACTGTATCATAGGTAAAGTGAACAAATATACCGAACTGTATATGAAAAGTATGTCAAACACACCATGGCTGTTATTACCCCAGGCATCTCAATTGACAGGCATAAGCTAACCATTCTGGTGTATTGGTTATAGTTGGCGTCTGTAAATAGCCTTACTCCCTCTTTCTTTACCTGGAAAAATCAATGAACACTGTACACATAATGCCCATTCTGTCCTATGGAGTAGGCAGGATTAGCTCTCCCTCTTCCATTAAAAGGCACAACGCTTGTTAATGATTGGTCATTCATTGATTCACCAGGACAGCTCAATGAATGGCATCAGGGAACGCAACAGCAGGTTTAAGGCAGTGACCATGGTTAAGTTACCATAATTTATGTACTTCATGCTGCTGATTTGTCATCCTTGAATGTACTGGTCAGCTCAGTTTTTAGTTTTGCTATTGTGTTCTACCACATAGAACACTCTGGAGTTATATAAACCTAAAACTGTTAATTATATTAGCAATGACTGATTGATTTAGTTCCATATCTACTATACTGTATATTGCACCTCTTTCCATGCCACACTTACAGAGACAAGAAGACTTGGCATCCCCTGTGTCCAATATATGAATAGCCCTGCTTGGTAAATATTATCTAGGCTATATATGTTTATTTGATCACTATCAAGTGCTCTATACTATCTACTATGTTTGTATTTCATTAAGAGTTGATGAACCCATAACAGAATCACTTGCTAAGTGGTCTGTACAGCCTTTGTTTTGACATTTATCTGTGTGTGTGTGTATATATATATATATATATATATATATATATATATATATATACCAAAAAGTCCAGTGGAATCAATCTTTTGCAAGAATGTACATTTATTGCAGTTATGTATGTACAGAATGTACAATTTAATACAGTTAAACTATAGTTAGAGTGAGTTATGACTACTATTACTGATGGATATTTGATTGGAAGGGTAAGGCCGTTCACATATATGCTCACAGCACAAGTTGCAATGCAATGTTTTTCATTCTTAATAGCATTCCAATGCACCTTTGGAACCTATGGCGGTGCACCTAAGGACAACACATGATTGTCCATTGCATGTCCAAAAATAGTGCTGTGGAGCATTGGGCAACTCAATCAAAGAATGTGTTTTTTAACATACTGTTCTATGAGTATTAGAGAGAGGTTTGGCTTAAACTACTTAATGGTTTATGCTTTACATTTTTATGAGATATGTTTGTCATAAAAAATGTATTTATCTCTGAGGGGTCCTTGCTTATTTTATGTGTGGTAAGTGGATTATCTGTTACAGGTATTTTATTAAATATGTGTAGGAGAATATTCCACTGGTGGTGTGTGAAACTCATTTTTAGGTTAAAAAAAATCTAGGTTTATACTCAAATACATATGGTACAAAAAAATAGATTTGAAAAATAATTTTTAAAAGTATAAGAGAAGTTAAACCCCCTCTGTACTAAAAAAAAGGGAGCATGGCCATTAGGATTGTTTGGCCCAGGTACTTGTATGAGCTAGCATTTGCAGATGGTGGACCCATATGTGCTGAGGGGAATTAAAACAGGATCTACCTAGAATAGGAAATGTGGTTATGCAATATAGCCATCTTGTTATGTTTTCAGGGTGAAATATCAATGGAATAAAAAAGGCACAATGAATGGAATCTGTCAAATTCAGAATCTTGTAAAAGTAATAAAAAAAACTACCCAAGTTAGAAAATGTAGATTTTTATTTGTTAATATTTTTGAAGAACAAGTCCCTTTGAAAAGTAAAAATGTTATAGCTGTAATCTGTTCAACTAACTGAACTCAAGCCTTATCTCACACAGGAAATGCTAGGGAAAAAATGAGCCTTGGATGTAACATTTACAGGAATTTTTGTTGATTGTCTTTCTCATCTCCTGATTGAATACCCCAACAGAACAAATGACTATAATCTGAATGTCCAATAAATGTCCTTTTTGTTAAATAAGACCACCTTATCAGAGACATCTCCACACAAAGCCCAGTAATGAGCCATGTTAACCTCCAGGGTGGTTAATTTCTGTCCGGATTTAGGTCTAAAAGTGGTACATTGTTTTTAACATTGTCATGAAAATTTATTTTACAGTATAATATAATAGTATGAGTATAATAAAGTTTATTAAAGCAAGATAAAGTTAAAGTAAGATTCTAAGAGACAAATCCAGTATACAGAGCAAGGGGTCATACACAAGTAACCTTTCCATAAGGGCAAGACACAAGCAGAGTTTGGGTCACAGGCAAAAAAAAAAGTCCTGGCAACATAAATTCACAGGATCTGAAGCTGTCTAGGTCAGCAACTGTAAATCAGCCAAATACACACCAGCAGCAAGTCAGTCTAGCGTAACACTACAACAGGCACTGGTGACAGGAAGCAGGGAGACTTTAAAGTCCCAGCAGCCAATGGCAGACCAGGACTGAGCCAGGAACTAATGTCCTAACAGTGGATGCTGGGGATGCCATTCAAATACATCAGGCTGCACAGCTAAAGGCAAGCAGGGGCTGCTGATAAATCTTTTTTTCTTTTGCTGCTGCAAGTGACATTGCTGGACAAAATAGAATGTGTGGGATACTGTGGTGGTACACAGAATTTCTAGCCCAATAAGCCTTTCCTAACAGTAAGGTCTGTAAAAGAATTCAGCCATGAATAAAAAGCAAACCTTGTCCTCATTCACTAGTAAACTAGGGATGTCTCTAGAAATTGTAGACTCTGTAATCAAATAGTTGACTTATTCAGATGGAATAACTGTGAATAAAGTAGGTGCTGAGAACTGAAACTTAAGCTGATCTTTGGACGGCTCATTGCTGTCAGTCTGTCAGCCATTTTAGATATTTAAAAGTAAAAGTCCTAGCAAAGAACAAGCACCATAAGCTGAATTAAAATCTTTACTGAAGACTGCAATAAAAATTTTATTGAATAGAGAAAAACAAGTATATTCTTATTGGAAGGTTTTTGTATAAAAAAAAGTTCTGGGGATAGGGTCTCTTTAACTTTTTGTTAAACTCTCCAGGCAAACGTCACGTTTATATGTTACAAATGACTAATGAGGGACAAAATACAATAGAGCATTCTCCTGAAGTGATAAGCATGTGGCGAAAACCAGATTTGACAGTATACGTAATAGACTTGTGGTTGGAAAATCTCAGTTTTAAAGTGTATTGCCATTCAATACACTTTGTATATTCAAGTGTATTGCCACTCCTGAGTAAGTTTTCACAAGCATAGCACAGACCACTGTATAAACCTCACACGAGGATTAGGACAAAACACTGCATTACAGGTATTGACTAAATAGGACACGGGTGTACATGCATGTGCTCACTAAAAAGTAATAGACAGTTGAAAGCCATGATAGCAACCCTGTAATGAAATGACATATGAGGGGCACTGAGAGCAGCATTTGAGCTATGCCGCTTTTGGTATATGTGAAGTACATTTTATAATTAGATTGTAAATTAAGTCATAATTTTGAAATGTGAAATATACTACAAAGGAAGACTGTAAAAATTTCCCACCAATTATGCTGCCAAAAAACAATCCACTAAAGAACCCCTTTAGGAAACTGACATCTTCTTGCAGTGCCAGTGCCATAGGAGACTGGGCCGTGATGTCCTGCACTTACATACAGTCTTTTGTCAGTATTTTAGATTGCGTGACATTCAATCAACCCAAAAGGTTAAAAAAATATTGATGCATAAAAAAGGGACTTTCAGAATGAAAGATTGTAACCAAAGCTGTTTTTTATTTGTAAAACCATCAGTAGTAGTCTTGAGTTGCACTATATGTATTGAACAGGTAGGTGATGTTCTATGCATGCATTTGAAAGTTAAATTGTGACTGGAGTGTGTATTTAACACATGAATATGTGATGTATAGATAACTATATAAATGCAATTCTTATTGTGGCCAGCAGAGAGCAGCTGTGAGCTTCATTTAGCTACTGATGTACATTCATATAAAACTAGCCCAATTATCAGTATATGTAGGGTCAATTTAGAATACAGCTATATGTAATGCAAGTTTAATAGATAATTCTGATGAATAAATGCATTAGCATGACAACAGAGCTTAGAATGCAAGAATGTAGATCATAAGCACTCTAATAAATCCTCTTTGTCAATACATACAATTCTGCCTGTCACTATGACATCTCTGAAGACATCTGCAGAATAGGTTTATTCAAGCTAAATGGTGAATAAAAAAGATAACAAGTATGTTCTATTGTATTAAGTCATCACTTACAGTACATTAAATCATGCAATCAGTTTTTAAGCTAATGCTAATTAGGTTTTGTGATATTGTGTACTGCATTTTTGTGAATGGCACTGCAATGCACTACACTATAGATCATTTAGGGTTATGCCATTGTATAGTATTCTAACACATTTATCATAAGTGACTAATTTATAACAGAATAAAAAAAGCTTATTATCTACAAAAAATCAAAGAAAAATGTAATTTTTTTGGCATACCTACTAGTAGTGTCTCTGAAAACCTGCCATACAAACACAGCTAACACTACAATGGAACCGCCAATGCATTTACCCCCTACATACTATAGATGAAAGCTACAAACATCTACATGCATTCTATCCAGCAGGCACCTTAATCTGGCACAGTGCTGCAAGGGATTATGGGTAGTGATAGCACACCGCTTTCCGTTGTTTTAGACATGTTTAACAGCACAGTTTGTCAGATTATTTTACTGAGCCCAGAGATTGTTTTAGCTCAACTGCTGAAAGGATTCATTACTGTTTTCACATGAAATTTTCAAGTATGTCTAAGAGCTGGTATGCTTTTAAAATGCCAAGCTGCAAGGAGGGGCCGATGCATAACATCATTCAGCTTGTTCTTTGGGGTATTTTGATAAAGCTAGAGGACAGACTGTGGGGCATAACTCACATTTGTGATCAGAAATACACTTAACACATGCACAGGACATTATTCTCCTGAATTCTTTGACACCGTGTACGACAATGAGCTGCACATGTACAGCGTACTTAAACACCCCAAATAAAATGCTTATTGTAGATATTTTGTGTTATTTAAAGCTGATCCCCACCAAACCTAACCTCCCTAGCCGTTTATTTCTTTCCAGTTTTATATGTCTAAAAGCGGTACATTGTTTTCCATGAAAATTTATTTTACAGTATAATATAGAATAGTATGAGTATAATAAAGTTTGAAACACAAAACCAGGTAAAAATAATAAATTGAATAAATTAAAAAAATCTATATATTTAAAAAATACACATTATACTCATACTAATATATATACTGTAAAATAAATGTTCTTGAAAACAATGTACTACTTTTACACATATAAATCCAATGTATTGCATTCAATACAGTTATTTTGTATTGAATGCAATACAAATGGATTTTAAATTTCCCTGGTGACTCATCGGGTGCAGAAGCCGGCTTGAGGAAGAAGTAAGAAGACGGAGATCGCAGCGATGGACGGCGTGGGATGCCGGCGGATCAGGTAAGACTGTATTTACTATTACTTCCCATAGGTTTACCTACCCCGAGTGTGATTCAGGGTTACCGCTTTAGCAACTTTTTTCTACCCCGGGTCACACTTGGGGTTGCCGCTAGGGAAGTCAACAACTCCACACTTGTTTTTTTAAAAAGTTCAGTTTCTACCTCCAGCAAAAAAGAACATCGCTGACATATTGACATGAGTAGTGTTGGTGACAAAGGAAATGAGTTGAGAATCAATTGCCAAATTTCTGACCCTGTAGTTATGTAGTAGTGGCTGATGGGTGGAGCAGCAGAATGCAGTTCGGGACCAGGTATCCGACATTGCCAAAAATTGGACACCAGTGGAGGCTATAGCTTTGCAAAGGAGCACACGTATAGGAAAGTATAGATTCTCAGGTTGGAGCCCATTCTAGTCAACACTGAACTCTTGACTTTTTCAGCACGGTGGTTCAGAGGTTAGTGCTCTGGCTTTTGCAGCGCTGGGTCCCAGGTTTGAATATCGGTCAGGACATATCTGCATAGAGTTTGCAGGTTCCCCCCGTGTTTGCTTGGGTTTCCTCCCACATTCCAAAAACATACAAATGGCTTCCCCCCAAAAAACCTTAGACTGAATTAAATACATATGACTGAGGTAGGGACTTTAGATTGTGAGCCCCTCTGAAGTATAGCTATTGACATGACTATGGACTTTGTAAAGCTCTGCGTAATATGTTGGCTCTATAAAAATACTGTGTAATAATAATTCACTTAGCTTTACCCAGAGTTTTAGAAATTCTAGTTTAGCCAGGTTTACCAGTCTTGCAACCACTCTGGATGGATTATAACACTATATTTGTACTTAGTCCCCACCATCTTCTGCTACTAAATGTGTGCATAGGGGTTGCAGGAGATATAGAGAGGGTACTGCCTAAACTAGTGAATACACTGTCCCACATTAATTGTGTGGTTTGTATTCAACACAAGTTAGCAACTGTGCATGACGTAAGTCAGAGGTAATAAGCTTGCATGATAGCTAATTCGGATCAATGTCAGGATAACAGCATCTCTTAGACTGTGACAGTTGAGACAAATTTTGGAGTGTGCCTTTAATTTAATTTTACTCCATTACCTGGTAGAGTAACTAGATGTTCTTCTTTAACTTTACTTTATTGTGGCAAGTATACAGTATTTTGTCTTACTGTTGCATTATTTAAGAATGCAGATGATATAAAATCTTTCCTTTGACTAAATGAAAAGTTTGACTCTCAATATTTCCATATCTCTGCTCATCAGATAGTTGCACCTCTCTGCCAGCAATTTAATCTTCAATGCACACATTTATTGGCAGTGCACTCAGGGTTAAATAGATAAAAGTCCTTCTGTGCAAAGGATTCTGTGCAAAGGACCAGATGTAAATTGCCTGTAATGTGTAAAGCAGGTGTAATTGGAATTATGCCTATTAACGGTGCTATGTGGAAATTATGTTTTTTTAGCTTACAGTCTATCGAGGAACACAAGAAGCCTTTCACTTTCACAGACTTTCTCAACTTTTCTAACACAGGGGAACCACTAAAATTACTTTCAGGTCATCAAGGAACCTCTGTTACAATTACTATATTCCCAGCTCACAGTACATTAGTGTGGTGGATACTGGCCTCTTATGTTGCTGACCAGTGTAATGAATGTCATCCCTACACACAGCCAAAAACATCATGGGAGTCGCTTATACTGACCTGAACGGCACAAATTGCTTATTGCTCAGGGAAATCCTAGCAACTTCTGTAGGAACCCTAAGGGTCCCTGGCTGTAAAACACTGGGTTATACTATTGCTTATTGAAAGATTGGTCACTGGCAAAAAAAAAAGTAAGCCAGCTCAGAGTAGTCTTTCCTACTACCGGTATGCCTTTTCTAGCAAACTGAGCACATGAGCATATACTTACAAGATAAAAGAAAATTCTTTCCTATCCACTGAGCCCAAAGGTAGTCTCTCACATTTTGGACATCCAAAAGTGGTCTAAACAGGGGTTTCCAGAGTGCAGAGACAACCAGATTCAGATCCCACAGAGTTAAATACAGAGGAATGGACATTGGAGATCCCCTATACAAAGGTCGTAATCTGAGTGAGTGGCCAACACTTTCTAAAACGGACCCAGATGTAGGAAGGAGAAAATTCGTCACATGAATTAACTCCAGCTAAGACTCAGACCATGCTAAGTATGCCTCCACGTCCAATAATTGATCTTGCAAGAAGTAGACTTCCTAAATTTAGGCACTGTAAAAATTAGAGATTTAAAAATGACCTTTTCTTTCAGAATCTGGAATTTAAAAGCCAATTAAAGCCAAAGACTATGAAAAAGGCAGGTTTTCAGTTTGACAAAATCTGTCTATGCCTGTCCAGAACAATGGATCACTGCAATGACCTCCAATTTGGTCCTGCAATGCAGACAAGAAAGAAATAGCATAGATTAAGGTGTACTGGTCCCATGGAGAAAATAGAGCATTCACTACTTCTGCTAGAGGATGCTTGTAACTGGTGACAAACCCATCCAATCTGAAGTAGTTACTGGAAGCCAGAAGGTCCACAACCTGCAAAACAACTCCAGATTAACAGATTACACTTATTGGTATTCTGTGCAGATACAGGGAGGTTGAAGGTGAGAAAAACAAAGAGGGCCAAGGAGTGAAATTCAAGTTTGTAGCCTTGGAATACCATCTTCTGAACCCAAGTTTCCTTTAGAAAGAAGAAGAGTTGGAACATTTAACAAATGTCTATATTGCTGTCCAAGACTTCCTGTACTGATGACAACAGCTCCAAACAATTCTTGTGCAGTGTCAAAAGGACAAAAGTTAGAAGTAGATTTACCCAATAGGGTTGAATCATAAAACCTCAGTTTCCCAAACTTAAAAATAATACATTGTCTGTAACATAATGTTTAATTTCATCTGCCTTGAACATCTGCAAAAACCATGTAAAATATGTTTAGATTCACTGCATCACATACTAAATAAATGAGATCATTAACTGAAAGGGCAAACAAAGTTGCATGCTGATTGGCAGGAACTTCTCTGGATCAATGAACAATTAAGTAAATGGAAAAATTCAGCGTCTGTCTGAATCTGAACCCTTTTTAATTCAAGCAGAAAGTAAATTTTTCATTTCCAAGTAGGAGAAAATGCTGAAATATATATATGTTCCTGACTACATGAAGATTTTTACTGGTAAGTGGGTCAGACAGGAATTATACCACCAGCAGAAAGTAATCCAAGTTACGCGTGAGAAATTTTCAATTGGAAAACTCCAGGATAACATTTCAAATGTCTTTTTGTTTGCTTTGTGAAGTTTAAAGAAGAAAAAAGAACTCTAAAGTCAGGTATACTTTCACCTAATTCTCTCTACACATCCTAAAAAAACAGGTTGGCACAGCTAATGTTGCAGAGAACCCAATTTGGAAATGTAAACGCTGATATTATATCTGTGCAGCTTGTGCTAATGCCCAGAGTTCCTAAAGAACAAGAGTGCCTATAGGGAGTATAGGGGAGCCAACAAATCAAGCATGTAAAGAAGCCAAATGTCAGACCAAACTGCACACAATTATCAGATCACTGGAGTAAAAATAAATGTGAAAAAAACAGCATTGGCCAAAACTTTCTTTTTAATTTTTTGTTTTTTATGTTGGAAAAGTTTTAGCACATGTTTCTGTTTTTTTATTTCTGTTCCTATTTCTTACTTTCTAACCTGGAGATGGCATACAAATGAATGCAAATCTCTCCAACAGAGATAGAGACAGAAATGAAATTAGAACAGTGAATCTAACACTCCATGTGTTTTAAGGAGATTAACAAGATAACAAATGACTCCGGGTAAGTTGTCAACTAGCCACTAGTGGTTGTCATGAGTGGTACCATCTTTGACAACCGTCAGCTACAGACAGTAGCTAATGTACAAAGCAAGCCGCACTCCTCTCAGCTGGTGGTTGTTTAGGGCAGTATCTCTCATATAATCACTAGCCAATTTAGATGCTACCCACGTTTTACCATAACCAGGGGTATCAAACTCTGGCCCCCAGCGTCCTTTTTTTTTTGGCCCGCAAAGGAATCCTAAATATAAACTGCAGCTGGCCCGCTGCTGCATTGAAATAGCGCTGCTACTACAATTCCTGGCATCCCTCGCATCTATAGACCAGCGGGATCTCTGCCTTGGCGTGGCCTTGCATTGGATGCAAAAAATGCCAGGAATTTTAGTAGAGGTGCTATTTCAATGAAGAGGGAGATTCAGCGGCGGGCCACTCATAAGATTTAGCTCCACATTGGCCACATCTGGCATTTCCAGCACTCCCCCTCAGCTGTACTTTACCTTGCTACTCCAAGGCATGGACATGAATGGTTGGATTTTCATAGAAGAATATTATTATTATTGTTAGCCTGTGCAAAAAGGTTACCATTGAAATTTAACTACAAACTACAAACAGAGAAAGAGAAGTTTTTTCTATTATAAGCTTGTTCCAGATTGAATATGAAGGAAAACCTCTTTGTTTCCATATAAAAAAGGGTTATATCAAACGAGAAGGAAAAATTTCCTCAATTTTTTCAATAAATTTCAAGTTTGGCCAGCGACTTTGTAAGTTTTTAATTTTGGCCACCATCATCTAAGTTTATTTTAAGGCTTCCTGAAAGAAACTTTAGTGACCATTGCTAATGAACAAAACATAGGGGCATTCACTCATCATTACACACATATTTTTTATATATATGTTTATATATATATATATATATATATATATATATATATATATATATATCAAGATTCCTCCTTAATGTGAGGTATATTTGCCTAAGATTCCTATCTGAAGTAGCAGGTGGAAAACTCCCACCTGTGAGATAATTAATGAAGAAGCACTGAGGGTGGGGATATACCATAGAGCCAGGAGCTCAGTGAGTAGCTTGGCTTGAAGAGACACAGACAGGGGTTTGTGTCAGTGCAGCTCCATTTGGAGAGCCACAGACAGTGCACTGTGTGAGAGAGCTCTTTTTGGAGACACAGACAGGTGGACTGTGTGAGTGAGCTCTGCTGGAGACACAGACAGGTGGGCTGTGTCAGGAGCTCGGCTGAGAGACTCAGAATGTCAGTTTGGGTGAGTGAGCTCAAAAGTGAGTAGAAAGTTGCTGAAAGCTTGGTTTTGAGCTGACAGGGAGAAGCCCTCCAGCTGATAGACAGGGATGTCTGATGTATAGTAAGTGCTGGACAGGCAAGGTTTTCTTTTGCTGTTTTGTTATTTTATCTGCAACCTTCAATAAACCTGGCTGCAAGCCAGCTTAAGGCTGATACTTTGGTGTGTGATCTGAGTTGGATGAACCAGACAAGTGTCCTTTGACCCCAGCAAAGGCGATCCTGAGCGAAACCCCTCACAATATATATATATATATATATATATACATATACACACATACATACACACACATCTCCAATATCCAATCTAATTTTTTCTAACATAAAGAACTTTCTTAGTGCACTTAAATCTGGATATGCCTAGGCCAACCTACAAGACATCTCATTGGTTTTAAAATGCCCATACCAAGGGAAATAAGTCACCAGGTGAATAAATTGCAAATCTGCAATAGTCAATAGTGGTCACACCCTACTGGCTAGGCCACCTGTTACAGGTGTGAGTTTTGCAGGCAGGCTTGAACACATACAGTACATGGCTTGTGATTGTGTTTACGGAGAGCTAGTATGCTCTATAATGCTTTTTGAACGGTCTTTTATGGATTTTTAGCTAGACAACTTTTCAGAATAAAATGTAACCAGATAAGCACATAGGTAAATCCTACTGTAACTAAGAAATACTAGAACGTAACAGGGCTAATACAAGGATACCCAGATTAGAAAATGAGAGTGTATCGTCTGTTGATGCTGCACAGAACCGATAGTGTAGAACGGATGCATGTAATTCTTTTATATTACGTAGCACAGCATGTCTAGCTACAAGACAAATTATACATGGTTAACCCTAGACAAAGTATTGTGTACAGCTGCTAGCACAGCGCCTCCCAGCTAAAAAATAGGTACTTTACTTTTTAAAAAACTTCACAGGATGTAACAGGATTAAATATACTGAGCATTGCCAAGAAACGGAATAAACGGTGGCTTTCTGGAACTTCTAACGCTCTGATAAGAAGAGGCATAGCCAGCAAAGTGGAATGGATTTTGTGGAATCAGTGTACAAGACATTAACATCACTATGTAAGTTTAAATAATAACCATTTCTGGGAAGAAAAAAAAAGGGAACAAAATCTGCTTGACAAAATAACTGTTCTCATTTAAACTCTTCCCCACATCACAAATGCTTGCATGTACAAATATCATTGCAGAACACGTTCTGCTGCTTTATTTATGTATAGGTGCAGTAATCCCCATTACAATTTCAGGACTAGTCAAATATCTGTTTGGGTTTAGCCCTTTTGGCTAGCCTAGAAAATAAGGATTGTTACAGGTGCTGGAAAAACATCGACTTGTAGCCTATTTAATAGGGTGATGCAAAAAGCATTAATTGTAAGTAACTATAAGTAATATAAAGAATAGTGCAGTACACTTTATTTATTCAATATTGTGCAGGTGAATTAAATAAACTGGTATTTTCTTTTCCATTGATTGGATACGTTAAGTGAATCTCCATGCATTTTTTTTATATATACATTTTATTGTGTAAATATTCTAAACTGTTTTAGTATATACGCTCCATTGAATATAACTGTGGATATAGATTGGGGCATTGTGTGTTTAGTTTTATGGGATTCAGTTACTGTAAGAATCGGGATGCAGATATGAGGGGTACATACCTGAGAACTACCAGGTATTATTTGTATTGCCATTTTATTACATTGCTTAAGTATATTAGATACTAGGGTATACGTATTTTTCATGATATGACCAGCTGAATGGGTAAAACAATTTTTGCATAATGTACTTCTAAATGAAGTGGTTACTTTGGAAGCATCAACTGCGAACTACAAAAGAACATTCAGCTTTGTGAAAAAAAGTGCTGATCTTTGTCTTTAGCTAGCATTTTCCCAAATAAAATAAGCTGTTCTGATAACTAGGGATGGCATCATCAGCCTCAGTTCCTATTGATTTTAACATAAAGAAGAAAGCTGACTCTTTCATGAGTACTTGTAGGTTCTGAGCCAACAACTTTAATATACATCTCCTGCTAAGAGTAGATAGCAACTAGCACAGGTCAGAAACCAAAGGTAAGTTACTCCTTATTAAAAAAACAGATATTAAATATCAAGATGGTAAAAAAGACAACCCATACTACAAATACTAAAATCTCATAGAATCTTAAACATAATAATTTACTGTTTACATTTTATCATCTTGTGTTTTTTCTAAGATAAAAACTAGTGATCCTGCCATGAATGTCCTTGTTGACACACTTCATGTTAGAAAGTCTACCGACCATTCTCCTACATTGTCATTCTGTCACGTGTTTCCAGTACAGACTATAAGTGGTCATACTGACACTGTTGCCTTCCTTGAGTTGACCCCAAGAAATGACAAGAGAGATGCTGCTGGATTACATGTCAGCTGGACATGGATGTACAAAGACTGCAAATGATCAGCACAACTATTATGCAAAAATGATGTTACAAAATTGAAAAGTTTATATGAAAATATAAATTTCTGATACAGGGTGTTTTAGCAAACTAAACATTTAATTTAAATTGTTTATTTGACATCATAGTTTTACTTTTAAAGATGTGCAATCACCATAGACTATAACTTTAGCTAGATTTACAAATTATGATGAGACAGGTCAGTAACAAGGGCATGATTGCATTTTAAACACACCATCGGAAAGAGAATGTCCTTTGAATAGCCAATTAAAAGAAGTAGCCAGAGCATACGAGTAAAGCAATTGTCAGAGGCTAATTAACACTGCTGAATTCCGAGGGTAATAAACAAATTCGGAGTTATAACACAAGCAAGATCATATATAGCAATAAGAAAAAAAGAACATAAAAAACAGCTCAGACTTATCAGTAGAGAAGCAGCACATACATGAGGTGACAAATATGGAAATAAATTAACCTGATGAGCATGATACAATGCATCAGAGCCAGGGCTATTTATTGTTTGATTTGCTCGAAGCTACAGCATATAGGAAAATAAAGCACATAAAGAAACCAGGAAGAACTATATCTGGAGATGCACAATCAGTGATATTTCCACAGCCTGAGGATAAAACAGAAAGCTATTTACATCAGAACTCTTATGTGTATATGCAGACTTTATCCAGGTACAATGCACTATGGTCTTGCGATTTAATGGGCCTGACTGTGTCAGAATAATAACAGATAATGAGATAAGCTCCATAATCTCTCTTTTGTAACATAAATTGTGGCAGAATCAGGTTACAGCAAGTTTCCAAACCTAGTTATTATTTTTTAAAATTCAAATAAAAATATAATGACAGCAAACATTTCAGTCATGGTTTACACAAACATTTCCTTCAATATTTGTTTAATGCAAGTAGTGTAACTACATAAATCTGACCTTGTATTAGGTCGGCTTACAAAAGTTAGAAGTAGAAAAAGTACTCAGTCCGCTAAACTGCAGTGCAAAAAGCATGCTGATAGTGAAAGAAAAATCATAGAAGGACAGAAGACCCATGTCTTTGCTTTTTGTGGTAATGGAAGCACAACCGCCTTGCAACCACTTATTGGAAATACCAATAATAATCTCCTCTACACTACGCTATCCTCAAACTTTCATATGTCCAATAGTTACTCCTCAGCCTGTAAGCAAGTTTTAGGAATAACAATAAGTAAAAAAAAAAAAATTGCTTTTTTGGAAGAGAAGTAATTTTTGTGTGAGCAAAATAGGAACTGATTGAATAACCACTGTTTGTTACTGCTCTATACATAAGGGAAAAAATGAAAAATGTAAGATGTTTTTGAAAGTGTTAAGAGATTTTTGATGGGCAAGCACCTAATATTTATATTATGTCTGGCACATACAAAAATGTATCTATTGTCAAAATAAACATAAATATTTATAAGTGAAGATAAGCTCAAGCAGTACAACTGTCAACACAACACCACTTAGACATGACCTACAAATCTGCAATATCACTTTTGCCATAGAGGTTAAATTTGGTTGCAAACCACTCGTCTGCATTTTACCTTACTGTTAAAGCCAGCTGGTATTTTAATCTGCCAATATTTATTTAATATTGAGTGGGGGAATGTTATATCATTACGTGTTTTGACTTCCCTCTGTGCTCCTGTTCAAGACTTGGGACTAGATGTGGAGGTAAATTCTTCCACTGAGGACACAAAGTAATAAATTATCCTGACTGAGTATATACCATTGCACATTTGTTTTTTGTCCATCACTGGACTGCACTTAACCTCTATAGAGTACAGAACTGTGGGAGGAAAGCAACAGGAAAATGACAGGAGGGGAAAGATACAAGATAAAAGAAATACAGAAAGTTCCTGCACAATGACAAAGTTTTACCCCAATTTGTTTTTTGGGAGGTTACCACTTCCTCGTTCCCCTGAACTGCTTGTTTGGGGGAGACACTACATGTAGCAATATACCCATGGCAATTCATAACAAATAAATAGGGGTAGTATGGACCATTTCATGGCCTCCATCATAATAACAAGTGTGTAGCGCAGCCACCAGGAGCCACAAGGGAATGCCTCTTCCTGCAGTCAGTCTAATTATTTCCTTAATTTCTTCCTATACAAAAGCCTCCTAAATAGGGTCAAAATACAATAAAAACCTGATAGAGCTTCTATCGCTATCCTACTCTTTTCAAAACAAATAGAAAGAAATGCTAGTCTAAATTAAAGCAAGATTGTGAACCAACACAATGTATTACAAATATGGATGATAGTATTTATGTCAGCTTTTAAGGTGAATTCACTTGTTATTGAGTTTTAAGTAAATTGTACATTAAATTGAAAGACCTGTGTTATTCTGAAAAATAGTTGCAAGCTTTTTATTGGAGAACACATCATATTTAGAGTAATGAAGGTTTTCTAGGCGCACTTTTATAGCAATCCAAATTTCCTTGTGGTCCCTTGGGCCTTACCGACCAGCAAATGTTGCAATCAATAGCTACATTAAAGTACATCATCACTAGAGCTTAATATGGTGGTTCAAAATGGAGACCACATAATACTAAATCTATATTTGAAAAAAAAAACGCTGCTTTGTAGCTTCTAGAGAATTAAAAAAAGGACTGTCAAATCTCATTAGTAAAACAAGCAGAGCTGGTTTAGGATATATATTTATTTTTTTATATATTCAAAAGCTAGCTCTTTTTTAAGACTAAATCTAAAGAAAAGATACTACACACTTGGAGACGTGTTATTAAAGCTTCTCTTCGGCACCATGACCTAAATTTATCAAAAGACACATTTAAAAATGTATCAGCCCCTGTGCTGCTTTTGTGCACATTTGGCCTGCCACTCAGCTTCAAGTGGCTTCGAGATCTGACACGGCAAGCTCAAGTCTGTGTCGCAGAGCCATGCGGATACTGACAGGAAGGTATGGGGCGTTCTGTCTTTTTTGGTTTATATCATACTAAGTTTAATGTTACTTATAATCCTGGGTTAGAGTAAGTCCATTTGAACAAAATCTAGGGCCCAAAGCAATTATAGAATGTGTGGACCTACAGCATTGTGCATTAGTCTTTGGTGTCAGAATGTCAGCAAAGTTTAAATGCCTATTTCTATAATCACATCCTAACAATGCCCTCTGCTGCCAAAAAAAGTATTTGCCTAAAGTTGTTTTCTTGAATGTGACGCTAGTACACACATATGTGGACATTCCAATATGACCTGAAGACCTAATGATCTTTCACCCAGCATCATGTTCTAGGCAAAAGAAAAAGTAAGAAATCTGCTGTCTAAGTGTCAATTACAGCATTTTAAAGATGGCTACAGAAATCCAGGGTTACACAACATTCATACATTACTGGTTATACTAATCCCAGTGTACCAATGGCCAGTGGATTGCAGAAGTGGATGACTTGGTTACAATAATGAATGGTCTTGGCTTACCAGTCCACATAGCTGTAACTTTAGGATCTGTTTCCTTTTATCTAACAGAAAACTGATAATTGTTGAAGTTTTGTACAGTTTTACTAAACCTGCCAATAGCTTATCACTCATATACACATAGCTTAAAACAATGTATGCCTGGGCTGTAAGTGTAATCTGCCAACTTTGAATCTATGCTCACTTCTGTGGCCATATATACCTTTTAGGTGTGTTTGTAGTCCAGTACTTGGATGCCCTCAGGACTTCTGCACTGGGTAGATGAGGAGGGGGTCTTAATAAAATGATATTAGATAATGCAGAAATCATTTGTTTACTATATTTAAAGTACTATAATTTGCCATGTACTCATAAAAGTCTCTAGATGTTGAACGAGCTAAGAAGGTCATTGGCTTTCAGGGTTAAGCTGGGAATAGTGGAAAGCAGTGCAGTCCCATATTTTATTAGTACACAAAGTAGCAAAAGCAGTCAGTCGCTAAGCCAGTGTAAAGGAAATATAAGTCTTAAAAAACAGATTTGCTGCCACAAAAATATCAGTAGCTAAGTCAATCTAGGCCAGTTAACAAAATCACACTTCCAAGTAAACTTAATGCTACAATGTGCAAACACAATATAGACTCTGAGGTTCTTTAAATGATTCAGGGCAACACAAAGCAGAGGCAGAAAAGGCATAAGGTTAATATGAAATGCTCATGATGTCCAAAGAAACAGCAGCAGAGGAAAAAGCAAGAAGGATCACAGAAGTATGCTGTAATGCGCCTTGGCACACAAACCCTTTTTGTTAAGCTTTATTTGTAGTCATAAAACAAGGTAAGGGTTAATCACAGATGATCAGTCCGATAAGCATGGTACAGAAGGGTATGGCAAAGGCAGGTCAGGAACAATCCGAGGTCAGGGCAGGCAGCAGGCAAGAGTAGTCACAAACAATCCAAGGTCAGGGCAGGCAGCTATTGGTAACGACACAACAGGTTATTATGAACCAACTGGCTTCAGGGAATTCAAACTTACTATGTCCCGCCCCGAGGCAGCCAAGTGCCTGGCCCCCGGGGGGTACAAGAGGAACGCGTGGTAGCGCGCACACCTCTTCCTACAGCACCCCTGGGATGTGCCCTACTTCGCACCTCCACAGGAGTGCTGAGAGCAAGACATTCTCTGTTCACGTCTATAGGCATGCTGGGGATGCCATCCTGCCGAACAGTAGTTCGGCTAGACTGGATCCCTCCGCCTGCAGGGAGAGACAAGCTGTGAGCAGGGCAGCAGCCTCGGCCATGCTGCCTCCTGCAGCGGCGTCTCCCTCTGCGGCTGTGATCCCCAGGGATGCCGCAGGCTTGCTGGAAAGGTAAGTCCCCTACATATGCATAGAGGAAGACCAAGCTATCCAAAACCTGACAGTGCCCAGGACAGCAGACAATATCGCAGTTCACAATTTATAACATGATAGAATCAATTCTTCTACAAAGAACTAGTATTTGCAAAAAGGATGACAAAGCCGAAGCCACCAACATTTTCCCTAGCGTTAAATTTGAATGCTGTGTTTAAATGTTCAACATTCCTATTCTCATTGTCCCATTCACAGTGTGCAAAGTTTATTGACTTAAACACCCATAAATGTGCATAAGCAGTTATAAATAAGCACTTTCATAAGAAATCTTTATGAGCATTTATGCATTTTTTGTATAGAATGTATAGAATCCAAAATGTTTTCTAAGTTTTGGATTGAGTAGGAAGGAGTAAAAATGTATGCTAAGTTGTTATTTCTATGTAGAGGCAAGTGCTTAGAACCAGCCTGAAGGGAAAAAGAAAGCATACCAGCACCCTTTTTCTTCTTAAAGAGACCCTGTCACCCCACTACATCCTACCCTGAGAACTAAATGCATGCAGGCAATCTATATTACGTGTACTCACCAAAGTACTCTCTGATGCTACAATATAGCCTGCCTATGCAGAAATAACAGCATTGCAATTCATTCTAAAAATGTAAACATAAAAATTCCCTCCACAATTTTCTGGTATTCACTAAAATCTCCACAACTGGGGCACAGACAGCAATAAAAAAACTTGACCTTTGCTGTTCTATCCAAAAGTAAAACTTTTAACTAGAGTTGGACTTGAAACTAATATTGTTTTTGAAAACTGTATAAATAACATGAACCAAATGAAAAGACAACGCAAAGAACTGCATAACGATAGAAAGTTTTATAACTTCTGTAGTTTGGGCTCAGTTAGAGTTCTCTACACTTATTAAATTTGTTTAATTCATCTATTTTGCTGTAGGCTCATATCGCTGTGTGTGCCAGGACTGAATGCCCAGGCCAGACTACCCACGCCATAAAAGATTCAGGTATAGTATTCTGATAGACTGGCTAAAAAAATGTTTCTGCCTCATTATTTTGTTGCAAGCTTTCTAATCATGCTGTGTCTTCTAAATATGAAAGCAGATCTGACAGTCATGCAGAGCCTGCAGCAGGCCTGTGAACTAATGCTTAGATTTTATAGAATTCGATTCCTAGAGACAGGGCAGGTACTAAGGGCAAACAATTACCTTAAATGTTTCCAAAAACGAAATAAATTAGTAATGAGATGACATTAATATATTGCAGAATAGATGTAGAACACAGACTTTCTTATCGTTTCCAATCTTATCTCTGTAGACACTCACATATTGTAAGGAAATTTAAGGAAACTTTGGTGGAACTTGGATTTAAGCATCACCAGACCCTACCTAGGAAGTTTTGTTGTAGTGAGGAGGTCCTCAGCCTTGTTTTAGACATCAAGATTGATGAATTATGTCCTCTTTAATATAAAAAATCAAGTGATATACCTTGAACGTGACACTTTTTCTTGGCCCAACTATGACTCCTAGAAACACTTATCTGGGGGTGGAGGACTTTTTAAAACATCTGTCAAAGAATGGATTTTTTTACATTTTTATTGTCAAGTTCGCTGCAGTTTATGTTAAGAAAAAGCTACATTTCTTTCCATTTATGTGCATATTTATTCAATGTCTTTCTGAATGCTACAGTTGTTCTGACTCTAGCAGGGAAAAGATTATCCCTGCACACTAAATTTACTGGCAGAATGTGTAATTATGTTCTGCATGATTGATGTGGATGAGTTTATCACCAACCTTTAGTAAACCTGCTCTTTACATGACTTTATTTTTAATTCTTTTAGTTTCCTAAGCAACATCCTTTTTACAAATGTGTAACAATTTTTTTTACTCGGACACCAAAACCTGCATTGACAAAACCTTGTAAACTCCCTGAGATAAATATGGACAATTACTAATAACCCCCCAGTTTTACTATCCATAACAGTCTTATAGGGTTTTATTTTTTTCAGTTTGGCATACCATACAATAAAAGGGGTCTATCAGTTCCATATTTCTCATGTTGTCATCCTATCTGTCTTTGTCCCAAAGTAATAAGAGAGATCATGAGCAGAGATTCCCAGCAACAAAGAAAGCTGGACAGTCCACTTTTGTATTAATAATGGATATCTGTTCTGTCACCCAAGAGTAGTAACCATTTACATAGTGGGTGCTTTTTATATTTATAGTTTCCCAGGTAAAACAAAAGATGTGGCTGCAATTCTAAAATATTTGGTGGACAAATTCCTAGAACTTTCTGAATCATGAATTTTCAATTGCTTACCTAACAATTTTGTCCGCCTGCACTAAGTACTTTCAACCCCCAACACCGAATGAATTAGAGCGCCCATTTCTATCCATTCGGGGGATAGGTTACAGATCAGAATAGCTTTCCACTAGGGCTAGCTAAGGTTATGGAGGTAGTGTGATTGCTTATTTCTGTCCTTTTACAGCCTGTTTCCTGTTCCTCTCTTTATTCGAAAGAAAATAAAAATAAATTATTATTATTATTATTATTATAGGCTGTCATTCACAGCAGCAGCTGTCCTTTGCAGCCCTTTAGGAATAAAAAATAGACAAGGGCATGATACCAGTATATGGTAAAAGTCTGATTAGTACATATTAGACACATAGAACTCATAATAACACACATCAAGAGGTGTCATTTTGCCAGTTAAATAAATTATATGGCATGTGCTGTTAAAGAAATGAAAAACCAAACAAAATCACCACTTATCAAAGATGATGATTCATTTCAAATTGTAACTAAAAAAGTGGAAGAGAAAATGAAAATGTATCTAAAAAAAGAAGCCAATTTGTGATGCCGGAATAAAGTATTACTTTTCTTTAGAAAACTGGACCTTTTAAAATATCATGCACATGCATATGTAGAAATACAAGTCAGTTTGTAAAAAGGCTGTATAGAATTTCCAAAACAATATTGTTTTTTGAAACAGTTGTAGCATAAACACATCCCATTCATTACCAAAAAATTACATAGTTGTAGCACATATTATCGATGCACCTACCAAAGCCTCAATCAGGAAGGCTTTCTGCCCACATTAGAGGCAAGGGACAATGTAATCGGAGTCCTGAACCTAAACCATGTGGCTCAGTGTGATTCTCTCCCTTGTGTGTGTGTTGCTCTTCATAGATGCCAAGATAGCCTTCTACTCCATAGATTGGAGCTTTATGAAAAGTCTTTATGATTAAAGACGTGTACTCTGGCCCTTTGATGGCAGTCATATTTCTTTCCTTATCTCTATTTACAGTGGTCCAAAGTAGATTGCCCCTTATCCCCAATGATGTTCCTTAATACTTTAAAAGCATTTCCATGCACCACCTGGAGACACCAGAACGTCGGCGATATTACTCTTTATACAAAATTGTATAACTAACAGCACATGTAGATGGTTTAAACTCATTTACTTATCCTTCTTTATTCATACCAGTGGTGCCATATGAATTTCATAAATTTGTCTCTCTCAAATGTTAAGATTCAATTTTTGAAATCAGAATGTTTAGTATGAACCTGACACTATCCAACAGAAAGGGCATCCTTTCCATTTAAATGGCGCACCGAATCTAACAAATGCCTGAGTGTGTGACTAACAAAAACCAAATTTAATCAAACTAAATAAGTCTTGTGACAATTGGAATATGTCCGCCAGTAGAAAAGTAGTTAATAAGATCTTGCTGGACCATTTGGTGATGCTTCCCATTGCAATATCTATTTCTTCCGCAACACCCTATTTCTCCATGGCCCAGGAAAGCTAGCACTTATAAGATTTTCATATAACCATCAACATAAAGACAAAGCACATCCAAGAGACAAACAGCTTGGATAAATAATCTGATGCATCACTTGTGAAAATCACAAATGTATGGCCACTATAGCCCCGTGACAACTGGTTTAAGACATAGCTCTGAAGAATTGCTTTAAAGAACACTCAGTGCCTGTGCCAAAGAAACAGAAAAATGTAATCATCAAACAGCACACCCGGAAATGGATATTTTATTCTGTGAAGTAGAACAAAGCAGATTGAATAAAAAGAAATTCTTCTATGGGCTAAATAAGGGGTGCATTTTTTTCCATCCCTTGTCTAAATATTTGATTGGATAGATTCACGGAGCTTCACATTAGAGAGATCTATGTGTAGTTTGCCATGTGGTTACTATAAATGTAACATTTATAACAGACGACATATAACTAGGAAAACTAACAGTTATCAGGTTTCAAATAATCTATTATGAGAAAGAAAAACACATTTTTTTCCAGAAGAAGTAAACAGCTGTCTCCCACCATGCAAATACCACATCTCGTTCCTTTCTTCTTTGTTGTCAGAGAGACAAAGCTTTGTGTATTTCCTACCCTGAAGAACTTTACAAACATTTGCGAGATGTCAGGGATAATTAGACAAAGTGGAGATGTAAGACCCAGCCTAACGACTGTGTGTTTTGTAAAGATCAAAAAGCGTCTGTTGCAGACTTGCAAAGAAAAAAAAAATAGATTAAAATCAGTCTAAAAAGCAAGGTTCTTGGCTTCTGCTGTTAACTAACTGATCTTCTAGTGAGACACTATTCAGCAGGACTATATAGATATTTCTACATCTCACTTGTTCCAGCCATTGTTTATTGCACTGCATGTAGAATGCCACAGAGGTAACCTAAAAAATATAGCTATTTTTGGTATAATCACATAATTATAACATTTAGGTAAACAAATACCAGATTCTACTTATCTACACTAATTCCAGAAGTTCAGTATGGCAGCCAATGTCAGGCATCAAAATTTTGGAGTGTTTTGGTACTTCAGAAATTGCAAAAAGGTTATAAATTCTAGTGAAAATTCTAGCAAAAAGGTTGTAAATTCTGGTTCTGCCCAGACCTACTAATTAGTCCAGGACACCCCTAAACTTTCCCAATGTCCCAGGATAACGACATGATTCACACCTACCCCCAACCGAAATCACATGTGGCAATCAGTTCTCAATAGCTTGCGTGGACAATAAAGCAGCTTTGTGGAACATATTTTTCTATTTTTACATTTGAGGAAGAGGTCCATAAAGAGACTACAAAGGAGGGGTGTGTACATGTAGATTGCATGCAGTTTGATCATGTCAGGGATGAAATTCTTGCCTAGCATGACTTCTTAGGCAAAGTGTCCCAGTGAGATATCTCCCAACTACATTTCTTGAGAAAGTAAAAATCCCACTATCTAATGTTTACAGATATCCAGTGTAATACATTTAACTGGTAAAGCACACCTAACCAGTTTCTGAGCAAGTTGGTTGTTCACATTACAAGGTACAGTATGACATGAGTGCATCATTTTAGGAGTTTAATGTTATCAAGATTCCCACTTTGGTGATGTGTTCAGGAAAACTCTTTCTGTTCCTCTATTCTGACATCTATGATAATGTGAATACCACAAACATGTTTAATCATTGTAGGCTGTCTTTTATGTATGAAAAAGTAGATCCTTCTAAGCGGGCCTTTATGCACCAGCCTGAAATTGCTATAAAGCTATAAATTGAATTGTACTAGTCATTCTAGAATCACATATTTTAGACCAAAATACAGCCAGTCCCCGGGTTACATACAAGATAGGGACTGTTGGTTTGTTCTTAAGTTGAATGTAAATGTAAGTCGGAACAGTTACAATATTTTAATAAATGCAATTAGGACAGATGTTTGTCTCAACATATTATTAGGCAGCATGGTGGCTGTATAAAATCCTCACTGCGAGGTATTCACAAACAAAGCAAAAAAAAAAACTTTATGGAGCCTAGACATTTATTCATTTCTGGAGCAAGCTGTGCTTTGATATGCAAAAAGAAACAACTGCAGAGTTTGTCTTGGTCAATAAAGAGTTACAAGATGTTACAGAAAAGCTCAGTCTCAGTTGTGTAGAGCAAAAGATTCTTCTGCAAGTCATGCAAATGGCCCCCTCCCCCCCTATCAACCCCGCGCAGAAACAAGCAGGGAAGCCCTGTTCGTATCTAGGAGTCGTCTGTATGTCAGATGTCCTTAACTCGGGGACTACCTGTACTAATTTATACTGCAACAAAAATTTTATACATTTCAAAAATTGAAACCAATGATTTTTTTAAGCAACAGTGTGAATGTAACACTGACCATACTATAAGTAACTTTAATAATGAGTATAGTAGCAAGTAGTAATTAGTTTCAACTGTAATTATTCTGTAATGGTGACATGAAAACTTGTTAAACCACTCTTTATTATTTCTTCATCCAATCCCATAGTGCATTAAATTCTGGGGCAGAAGACAAATGTCCCATATCATGAAGCTGAAGGTATGAATTCCAGCCAAAAAGCTGGGGTGAAGATAATAAAATGACAATATATGTAGATGACAAACAGTGCTTAAAGGCCTAATTCTTGCTAAGGGATTATTGTTGAAATCTGACTTAGATGGCCTCTTTCACATTTCTCACTATCTAGTTATCTTCTTTTAAAAGGAGTTCCTGACTGTCCTTAAAAGAATTGTCTTTTTCCTAAGGTGTAGGGATTCACCATGGTCTGGATAGATTAAAACCTCAACAACCATACATTAAATATTACTGACATTTTCATTTTAGAAGAATAGAAAAAACATATGTTAGGGAAGAAGCACAACATGTGGCTCCATCAGGTAAACTCGTGGGGGGATCGTGATTTTTTTTTGGGAAAAGATGGAGCGAGTAATAAGTGAGTTGATCCTACTGCTTTACAAATATACCCCCATCTGTTGCACGGGTCAGATGAAATAAAAATCACACTGTCCTTTAGTTTTCAGTAAAGGAAAAAAAATGAAACAGCCATTTCAAAAGAGCCTCACAGTGTCCTCCAGCCATTCCCTTTGAAGGTATTTTTATAAGTCAAAAAAATACTCTTCTAACTTTCCATCTATCATGCTGCATCTTGTGCAGCCTCCTGCCATTAAGCTTTACTGAGAAATGCTGCTGTTTCAAATAAGAAATAATTGGTTTCCTGCGTCTCTTATTAACTCATCTGCTACATCAGGGATGCGCATTCAACCAAACCCTTCGTTTGGAAGGTTGGTGTCACATAAAGGGTTAAGACTACAGGAAGATATATTAAAGGCTATATGGGAATTTTTTTGGTAAATTCTGTTTAATGTTTAAAGTCATGGAGTGACGGGCTATGTTTAGGGTCTTCTGAAAACTTTCTGACCACCATATATGACAGTTCTCACTGTGAACATGATTGATAAGATTTTATCTCTTGGTTACACTACAAAATACTCCCCCCTCAGTCTACCAGCCGCTAAGAAACGTGCACATTAATCAGCGAAGCTGTGAAGCCTGACCAAAACACCAGAGAAGAAAATCAGACAGTTCTTAAAAAGTAAAAAACAAGTTTCCAGCTGAGAAATTGGCTTCAAACGAAAGCCGTCAACACAAAAACACTTTAAAGAGTTGCCTTGGGAGGCTGGCAAATATGTTTAAGTCAATAGAGGCAGCCAAGATTAAGACATTGTGCTCTGTCCCTTAAAAATACAGTCTTGTGTGGTTAGTCAGCTGCAGGTCTCCACAAATTATCTTTATGTTTGTTAATGTGCAGTATTTATCAGGACACCTTCTGCCCATGTGCAACATACACTTCTAATGGGAACGCTCACATTTTATTATAGGAAAATATTGTTTCATCTCACACTTAACAAGCGCTGTGTTTGCGTGCATGCACAATCTTTAGTTTTTACATTGATCGCATTGGAAACTGATTAAAATGTTTCAACACATCATTTCAGTCCTATTTTCATAATTTTTCCAATATTAAACAACATTCTCTGGTGGTACAGAAATGTATAGTCACTGATGTTCCTTGTCATGTTTCTAAGCTTTAATATCTATTTAAGAGTTGTATTCTTGGGATCTAAGAGAAGTTTACTACTAGGTTAAATGTATCTGAGCAAAACAAGAAAAAATATTTACTATATCTCTGCAATACATGCACATTTCCCAATGGTTTTCTCCTTAAATACACCACAAATAATATTATAAGAACCCACAGCTGGGTGGTAACTGAAAAGTGTCAGATGGAGTGCCTGGCAAAAAGGAAAAGGCGAGAACATTAGAACAACTTCCCCTTATGTTATGTAGATCAAGAGAGGAGGAATGTGGTAGTCCATGTGAGAATGGCGGATACAAGCAGTGCTCACAAAACCGTTTGGGATTTGACTGCAGTAAAAGCAGTGTTGTCAGCTTTCTGGTGTTTCAGAAAAGAAAAAAGAGAATGAGAAATTTTAGCTATCACCTCTCATGAGGGTCAGTTGAGAACATGGCTACATACTACAAATATTCCACCATGCTGCCTCAAGGAATGCAATACTTTTAAGCATTTCCAGTTCATGGTGAATCACTGCAGTGTTCTTTGGTGATGCACACGTATGAGCAGACCTTACTACAGCTGAACCTGAGGTTTAATTTTCATTGTATGTAATAGATGTTGCCTGAATCACACAAATCAGGAAGTTGTTCAGCTAAAGACACCAAATAATTTGAATCAACCTTATATAAACCTTCTCTACAACATTGGCGGGCTGAATAAATGAAACCATTACCATCAAGCCGCAATTCATATTCATAATGAATCTCAGAATATTGAACAGAGGACAGAAAATATATTATTTGTTATGGGTGCTGTCCTAGGTACTGAAATAAGTAAACCATGTAGACAGTGAAATCAAAGTATTAACAAAATGTATCTTTGCGTTTACAGATGTTTGTTGATTTTTGAATAAAGGGTGTTTAATAGAGATCCCCAAGGCCCCCATAAAGAGCTGTGGGCTGTAAGGACAGGGCAAGTCAGCAGTAACAAATCCCAAATATACACAGCACCAAATAACACTATACAATAGGCAAACAGAATGTGGTCCCTAATGATTCCTTTAAAGGATGTCAAAAGGATGTACTGCAATGACACATTATAAGTGACACCATTTAAGTGAATTATTAATCATGCCAGTAGTAGCACCAAGGGGCTGCCGGGACAGATACAATGGTAGGGTAACCAGCTTACAAGTAGAACCCTCCACCCCATATAGTCAGGGACTAATGCTCTTTTGGTTACAGGAAGTTATAAAACAAAAGAATTCCTTATTTTCTTTACTGCCCCAGGATTCTTTCATGCTGGTATCAGGATAGATAACCAATCCCTACAGTAATCCTCTTCCCATGGATGTTTCATTGCAGACATCATTTGGTACAATGTTGGATCGATAGGCCTGCATTGCATGCGATCTCATTGAGAGCCAACCCACATTCCAAGGCAGAGGTGAATCAGAGGAGCTAATGGGCTTTATAGGAAGCAGGGAATAAGGTACAAGGTATTTCTTTGTTTACCCCCTAGACTCTTTCTATGCCGGGATGGGGAGAGCAGTCATAAGTTAAAGGCAGAGTTCAGGTTTAAAGAGTATATGTGGCCAAAATGTCTTTAATTTTGTCCCCAAGAATCCCCGTTTATTATTTCTTTTTTTTTTTTTTTTCAAAAAAAATTTTTATCAAATGTTTTTACTTTTTTAAACAGTACAATAACAGTAACAATAAAACAGTACAATAAAATAAAATATTAAAACAAATACAAAAGAAAACATGTTAAACAAAATGTAAGAAATAAAAAAAAAAGGTAACAACCAAACTCCTATAACCCACCCTATATTGCCTAAAAACATATTCTTACTTTAATGTGAAACTAATTAATTATTTGATATATAATGTTTCCCCATTTATTATTTCTCTGACAATTGTCTTTTAGCTATTTCTTCTGAAATTCTGTTGCTTTAAAATATTTTGTAAATCATTGCAACAGCAGTGCACAGAGAAAAAAAAGCCAGTTCTAATTTATTTTAGTTATTTTTCTTTGCATTTGTTTTCTTTTTCTTCATCAGCCTACTTTCCTCAAGTTATTTCATCAAGTGTGAAGCTGTGTCCATTTTAGTAAATTGCCATTTTAATTAGAATCCAAACAAACTACTTAGCATGATGAATATGAAGAAAAGGTTTAACTTTGAAAAGATCCTTTTTTTACTAAGAATTTTCAAAAAATCCTATACTGACTTTGATGCAGGGGGGGGTTCAAAATATGTGTGTATTTGTAGCATAAACCTTCATTATACTCTGCATTTGTTACATCCACTATATAATTAAGCACAGCTACATTACTTAAACTGCCATGTAAAGAAATACGTACAGTTTTTAACTCTTGTATTTCTTTACATGGCATTTTACGTAACGTCACAGAGAGATATATAATTAAAGTAAATAATCAAAAAATTGCCTAGCTCAGCAATAGTAAACATGAAGATGCACCATTGCACTAGCCAGGTATTAGCGTAGCACTGCACTAAAAACTACTCACATGTCATTATGTGATCCTCATTCACTGAAAAAGCAAGGGTGCCTTGCAGGAGCTGTGGCATCACCACACCAGCAAGAAGACCCTCAAAAAAAACTCTGCTTTAGGCATAAATATTGATAATAATACATTCAAATATTTTATACTTATGTGTACACCCAATACAACATTTCTATGAATATGTTCTTAAATTATCTTTGGCTTGTTTTACTCAAAATAATTTAGGTATCTTCCTGCACAGAGCAGGTGGAGAGAAAATGAATATATCTACTGAACAATGGCAAAAAAGAAATATTTTACCAACTATTTTGTTCTTTATTGCAGTTTAACTCGGAAAGAAAATTGTGAAGGTAAATTTCACTTGAGCAGTAAAACCCACATGTAGCTTGTTTTAGTACTTCACTGGCTTTTATCTCTCCATATTCTTTCACTGTTAAGCAGCAATAAAGATATATTGGTCAATAAAGCATTTTGCCTCTAGGTTTTGCGCATGCTGCACGGCTGTAGGTCATGTTGCTAAGTAAAATCCTCTCTTTTAACGTGCTTTCTTATTGGCTGTAAAGACAGTCAATTGTGCATGGATTTGTAGAATGAACAGCCGCGAACATTGAGGGAAGCCTCATTAACGTGAAATATTTATAGCGCTGAGATGGGGGAACTTACTGCCTTATCTTTTTCTTTGTATGATATATGTGCTGTGTTCTCCGCATCTTCAAACTACTACTGTAAAAAATGAACTCAGGAAGTGCGCATCACAATATTTCATCCCATTACTGTCTCAGTGGATGCACAATCAAGAGACATATTCTTTAATAATATGGCACTGTTGTCTACAAACTATATAAAATACTTTAGAAGCCTTAAAAAGAAAGTTATGGCTAGGCTTATGCGAGGATCTGAATATTTAGTGTTGAATTATTTTACATTTGTGATCTTATAAAATATTTATATTTGTCCTCATCTAACTTAATATGTCTCAGACAGACATTTGAATATGGATGTTAGAGGTCATCCAAAGTCTGCCTTGTCAAATAAATGGTAATACATACTCTTCTCCAAAGCCCAAGAGGGCATAAATGTGTTAAGTAACAATGCCCCATGGATTAGAAGAATGTACACAACTACAAGGATCTGTTATTTGACACACTTTTTACAGTCAAACGTTTGATGATCTTTAATCCTTTACACTTAAGTAAGAAATCAAGCTAAATATGGGGGAAACCTAGAGTGTGGAGCCCAGTATCATAGGAAAAATAGCTTAACAATGCAACAAGTTAAATTACAGTGGTACCTCGGTAAGTCCAACTTGGTATAAGTCCTGTTTGGATACGAAAAATTTTGTTTGGTATACAACCTTTGCTTGGTATACAAGTCTTGTGCTAGAACTTGTATGGGTCAAAGTGAGTCATAACACCGCGCGCTACCCTTTTTTGCCTCTCTCGGGACAAAGCCACGACTGCCCACGAGCATCAGTATGGCAGTTGCTACCATTCAGTGAACAACCCGCGCTATAACTCTCTGTGAATTACATAACATCTCCTCCCTTCTCAGCACCATCCTAGTAGGCACTCGACTCTTCCCAGCAAGTTAAAGTGAGGTTAAATTTTCATTTTTTTTCATCCAATTGTTTTTGTATTGATGTATATTAGTATTAAGCAGTGTTTTTTACAGCCCCATCAATGTATACTATGCCAATATTAGGATTTTTTTTCATAGGAACAGATTCATTATTTTCCTTTTTATTTATTATGGGAAAAATTTGTTTGGTATAAATCCAAGGATCTGGAACAGATTAAGGACTTATACCAAGGTACCACTGTATACAGAAATGATGAAGAATGAATTTGTGTAATTTGAATTATGCAATTACATTGTACTTTGTGTGGCTAGCTTTAGTTTCTAGCCCAATTGACTCAACTTTCATATAATATTTTATTACAACCCTGGGCCACAAACTAGTTTAGAGAAAAGGTAAATGGCTTGTGGGTCAGACAAAGATTGCTACCACAATAAGTCTCCTTATGGAAATAACTTCCATCACAAAGGAGTCTATTTTTAAAGAAGCGAATCTGACATTCGTCAGACATTCTCTGGTGCAGCATTTTCCAAGTCCATGTGTTTTAAATAGCAGATTCTGTACCGCTGAATCTTTGGTGAATGTCATATTCAATGCTTAAAAGGATCCCAAAAATGTTCTAAGAAGCAAATTAAAATAAAAATAAAAAAACAGTCTCACTATTCCTAACACATTTTCTATGTGTAAAAGAAAAACTCTGTAAAGCTAACAGAATCTTCAACAGCAAGACTTGACTTTCTATTTTGGGTTGGCTTGCAATACCCTGGCAAAGTGGTCATAACAAATGACATAGGATCTCGGTTTTAAAGTGCCCATAACAGGTATGGATCTGAAATGAATTACAACCATCCAGCATCTGTCTCATATATTGGCTATTTGTTTTTTTTATAGGTTTAAGTGTAACAGACAACCTTAAGTGCAACAGACAACTTTACAAAGTAAAAAAATGATAGCTGTATCAAGGTATTTTTGATGAAAGTATTTTTGATGAAAATGTATCGGCTGCTTGCCTGAACTGCATCATGTACATGATGAAATTGTTTTTTTATGTGAAGACAGTACTTGTTTTTGGACAATGCGCTCAGGCAGATTCTCTTGGAAGGGTAATTTTATCATGGTTTGACACTAGAATGACTACATGACCTCTCACAGGCATAAAATGAAGGTTTCCACGGCTAGTTCCCTAATGGGCGTTAGGACACTTGAGCAGCTGCCATTTCAGCAGGACTTACAGCATTCAGTGCTCTATGAAAACATGAGGAAAATACTAATTCTCCCTGTTTTCTTTACGTACGTTTATATTTTGTCTTTGAAAGGAAAAAATTCTTCTAAATGAATCTACTCAGTTCATGTTTTCGGAATGTCCTGCTGTTCTTGCTCAGGGCTTGCCTGCAAATCCTGACAAAACAATTAGTCAGCATTCTCCTAGTCACCGACAGATCGGCTAATTTTTGCCAAGAGTGCTCCTCTGACTTACTTCCCCATGATGAGACACAGGTACGCTCAGGAAGCGTACATCTGTGCTGCAGTTGCTGGGATGCCTCTGGCAAATATGGTCACAAGCATGTGGATGAAGGAGATAAAAAACATGCTCTCTACTTACATTTCAAAATGCTTCTACAGAACGCAAATTCACATAGACACACGCTATGTATGACCTCTGTAAATAGAAGATACATTCAGTATAAAGGTACACAGTTTTACTTATATTAAAAGTACACCTGTCATCAAACCAAAAAAATGGCCTCTTTGAAGCTAAAGTTCTGTTTGCTAATGTCAACTTTCTCAAGCCAAGATATTCCATACCTGTAGTTGCTCAGTGGACCTTTTGCCCTTTCCCTGCAAGGGGGTCAAGTTCTCGTAATAAGTTTTCTATTCTTCAGCACAGCAGACACTGCAACTGAGTTTACAGTGATACAGGCAGTGATTAGCAAGCAGTGTTAACCTCCAGGCACTAATATCATGAGCTAAGGAAAATAACAGGGATCCAGGCAAAACCTTGACCAGTTTGAGGGCATTTAGCTATACTAAAAGTTTAAATAGGTCATATGATGGGTTTGCTTTGAAGAGCTTATTTATTTATTTAATTAATTTTCATTCTTACTGCATTACTCGCTTTAGACAATTAAATATATTTTTTGTAGTTTACATCAGTGGTTATTTTAATTTTTTTTAAGACAGGAGACAATATTTTGGTAATGTTCTTATTTACATGTTTAACGCTGAAAATTGACAACTTTTGTCTATTTAAACACCATGTATAAAATTAAGTCATTGCTGTAGTTTATGGATAGACGTAACAACAGGTAAAAAGATTGTTCAGTTGGAGTTCCCAAGAGATGTACATGTTAGCCCTGCAGGTCGTGCCAGTGCCGATGTTCCTAATTGCAGGCACGGGCGCCAGGTCCTGTCTTTCAGGTAGAGTACCCCAGTACCTGTGTTCCATGCCAGAGTTTGCTTCCTGCTGGAGACTTGCACTGGGTTTTGAGCTGGCGTGGGTTTGTCTCTCTTCATCTATGAGGCAACACATACACGCCCCCTGTTTCTACAGCCTATGGCTGGATCTCTGCAGGTATTTAAAGGCACTTCCTGCTACAGGAAGTTGCCTGAGCAATCTCATGGGTTTAGCTTGTCTAACGCCTTATGCAAAGGTGCTTCTTCTGTCTGCTTTGCTGTGTACCGGACCTGTTTGCCGCCTGACCCTGACCTTGGATTATGTTTATGACCTTTTGCCTGATTGCCGCCTGACCCTGACCTCAGATCTTGTTTATGGACTTTGTCTGATTGCCACCTCCCTCTTGGCCACGCAAGCCCCCTTGGTGCTTGCACCGAGTACCCTGACCCCTCTGGTCAGCTGCCACTGACCCGGGGATCGCTCTGGAGTGGCACCTGGCAGTTACCCTATGGCCCAAGCCTATCCTCACCATCAGAGGCTCTAGTGAAGACCAGGTAGCGGCTTAGTTACGCCCCTCCGGAGCATAACCAGTCAGTGGCACAGTGGGTCCACACCCGCGTGCATTACAGTACAAAGCAAACACACTAGTAATAATCCATAAATTACACTTTAGATTTTGGTTGGACTGAAAAAGCTCTGGTGCCAAATACAAAGCTCATTGGTCCTTGGTGTGTAGCCTGCCTTCGCCCGGGCCAGCACCTGTTGGGCACCTGTGAGGAGTGGCAGCAGGGTGCATGGAACATGCTGTGTTACAAAGTCTTCCACTGAAATAAATGCTGTACTATCTTGGAGTGATGGGGTAGAGGGAGTGCAGTGTGAAAGTGTGTGATTAGGTAACTGACTACTGCAAAGCATTCAACACCAAGGCAAAGTGGCTCAAAAATACAAAATTGATCACCAAAGTGGATGGGGAATTAATCCAATGTGTGTAGTGTATGATGGAGTTTAAAGCCACTGCAGCTGACAGCAGGGTTGAAGGCCATTATTGCTGTCATCATCACCAACACCCACAGTAGTGCAGTACAAATAGGAGGCACTTACAGCAATGCTTAGGGTTATTATTTAGGCACTAACACTATTATTATGGTCACAGACACTTTTCTAGTGACTGTATAAGGATGGGATTTCAATTTGCCTCTAGTAGTGCCCACAAGACAGGATGTAAATGAAAACCTCCTCAATGTTTGCCAGCTGTTACACCAAAAGTATCATTGAATTTTACATTTAACAGATCAGTAATGTCCCTAAAATTCCTATACCTAATAATTAAATTTGGAGAAATTACAAGTTACTTATGTATGATGTTCCTGAATATTTTCAGACAGAACTGAGAAATATTGCACAATTTTGGGCAATTGTGATTGAAGAATTACATGATTCCTCTCAAACGAACCTGCATATATATTCAGGTATATAAAAATGAGCAATTCACTTATTCGCCTCATTTGCAAACTAATATGCTCCACACTAATTACCACAGCTCTAAATGAAATGCGATAATTCAAATTGGAGAAAACAAGGCCACTTTTTAGCAGCTAATAAAATATATTTGTTTATCTAATAAACCGCCAGTGGCCTATCTTCAAGCTTTATTAACATAGCATAAACTTTCCAACTTGTTTGTCTGCACTATTTATTATTAAAACTTGATCTGTCTCAACTTAGTGAGCGAATGCCTTGGGATACACAGCTTGAAGCAAAGAGAGAGGAAAAAATACATACTTCTTGCTATTTGCATAATATTATACAAACAATATTAGCTTGGAAATATGTGATCCCTGTGGAAATTCAGCGCACCCCTTAGTGTTTTTAATGTTGGTAAATATTTAAATATCGTCACTATTACAGACTGCCTTGCACGCCTTGATCTGAAGATGTAAAACATGAAAATATGTGTCATATGGAGATATAAAGAGGGCTTGCCAGTTGGCAATCACAAAACACAGAAGGCTACACAACAATATTTCCTTGACCGGTTTAACATACAAGCAACAGCGAAAAGAATTGTTCAAGGCCAAAAGCAACTGACATTAATACTGAATTATTTGTCATTGTTACAGCAAGTGGTTCCAATGCATAATAAAAATCAGTAGGATTTGAAGGTATACCTTCTACTCATTACCATGATGAATATATATTATATATGTGTTACCTAGTTTTCTCAACCCCATATGGAGATTACAGAGAATACAGATTTTTATTCTTAGATCCTAATAAGATCTAGTTTGGTACCTGGTTTTGGGTGGGATAAAGATTCCAGTTTGAGGAACCATTTAACCTCACTAATTAGTAAGCTGTGAACAGGCTTTTACAGATGTTAGATGACGTTCTTTCTCTGCTACCTATAAGCCTGTTGCTGGTTGAAAAGCTGACTGCTGATAGAATGCTACAAAGGGTACATGTGCTGATTGTTCTGGGGGAAAAAATTAGGGGGACCCTGTTAGTCAGGGACTAGCATCATTCTACTAAGTACATGAGATGAGCAACTTGTTTTACACTATGGACATGATGTACAAAACCCTCTAGTAATGAACTCACTTTGCTGCATAAATGTTCCAAAAATAAAAATGTTTGGACTGTTCTGTGTGTACCTGGCTTGTGCATGATAACTGTTTCTACCAGTTAAGCCTCCTTAGAATATAAATTTGTAAGTATATGTGCACATAGGGTGCCATATTTATTTATTGCAAATGCATGCACCACAGGTAATGTACAGTCCCTTACTCCATGCATGTAGCTAGTATACTGACCAAGATGCAACCCTGGGATCCCAGTGCTACAAGGTTGGAAATATAACCAATTAGCCAACAAATCGATGAAGACTATCTTTTTAATATTGTTTCTCAATGTGTTCATGTTACCAAATGATAATACAGTATATGTTAAAGGTAAAACTGACACAAATAGGTGGTATTTGTGTCTGAGTATTTCAACTTTGTAGCATATTTATGGTAACAAAGACTGACTGTACCCTAATAAACGGACCTTGGCGAAGTTACAGTGACTTTTTAAAATATTGCCACTCCACCCCCAATGCTTCCATTACACCTTCTATCCTAGCTTTAGCTGGCACATAAGTGTCAGATACTAAGAGGTAGGAAAGTTACTCCCCTGGTCACGTGACATATGTCAGGCCTACGGATTGGTTACCTGATCCAAGCACTGTCAAATGACAAGAGTTTGTACAGAAGCAGGATAATGGCAAGAATATGGTAATATAATTTCACAATGTTTTATGTTTGGTTGGATACTGGTAGGGATAAAAATAATATAAATACTTTATGTAATGTAAGTGCACTTCTTATACAATGGTACAACATTTTGGTGGAATTGGACTTTAATAATTAGGTCAAACACTTGATAGTTTTTTTTACTAAAACAAATTAGGTAGATCCATATTTCCACCAAGTATTTCCAATTTAAATGTAAAGTAATATTTTACACATTCACAAATGAAACAGATCTACAGAGAATGATACAGCTTAACGTAATATACTTAAATTATTTCTTTTTTTTCCCTTGACTATCCATAGTATTTTGTTAACAGTGATTCTTTACCAGTATAATGTAACTGTCATTTATCTGATAAATACTGTCACAATACACATCACAGGCTTATATTATAGTAAATCTATTCTGAATGAAGATGAATTTGCAAAAGATAATTCAGTTATAGCTTAATCCCCTTGTCAGAAGCAGGTGTGCAAGGATATAGTCAGCTATGAGTTTAATTAACAGTGCAGGCAGTTCTACTATTTTACGTATCACATATGAATTGTCAAGGTTAAGTGCTAATTTGAAAGAAGTGTGATGCCACTGGGCCATATTAAGAGGCCATTAAAAGCCTTCAGTATCTGCTTTGTGTCCTTGTAATTCAGGAAAAGACACAGTAGGGTATACCTCATTGGTCATTACTATCCACTCTGCCTTGGTACAGGTATGTTTATGTGACTTAAACCATTTAGCCATGAGTTAAGGTTTCATTGCACTGTATAATGGCTTCTTTGTGAAAAACAAGGCTTCAGTCAGTGATTCCAAATCTTCCTGGTGCTTTTTAATGTACGCAGTCTGTTTATAAGCTGATGCTCAGCTAATGGGTTTCTTCTGAGCTTTGAGTTGATTTATGGAAAAAGACAGGGCAAGCTTTCATTGATGTTGTTCTGTACATTGGCGACAAGCTTGAGTTAATAGATTTGATCCCTGTATGCATTGGGTAAGTACTCATGGACTCCACCACTTACCAATACATACAATCATGGGAAAAATATTTACACCTCATGGCATTTTTAGCAAATTTGAACACGCAAACTGTTCTTCATTTAAACAAGGCCTTCAGATAAAGGTGATAAATTTTAAGAAATGACCCATAAAAATAAACTAGTATATTGAATGAAATAAAAAAATGAACACTGAACAGTAAGACATCTTTGAAGTGTATGTTGGTAGAACCTTAGAATCGTATTTAAACAGCTAGATATCAAGAGCCTGGTGTTTCCTTTGCTGTTTTGTGTGGTATCATCTTGCCAAGATCATAGGAGCGCTCTGACTCCCTCAAGAAAAAAGTTTTTTTTTTTATGCCCATGAGTCTAGCAAGTGATTTAAAAAGATCACCAAAATATTTGAACTCCTTTTACTGTAAAGAAAAAACCTAAAACACAAATTTCCAACATCTGATAACTTGTCCAGATCTGGCTACCACTGTAAATTCAGGCCAACAGTAAACACACCAAGTTCAGCTGACAGTTTTATGCTCAAAGAGGTCTCCAACATCAGAGAAATGTAATTACAATATCTGCAGATAACACTTGCAAAAGCTGTGTAGAGTATTAGTAGATATTTTGGGCCTGATTTAGTAAAGTTAGAGGAGACACTTTCATTAGTGAAACTGGGTGATCCAGAAAACCCGAAATCGATCTGGTCCAGGAAACATTTGCTAACAAATAGAAAATGACTTTTAGGAAATCCATTCCAGGTTTGCTGGATTACCCAGCTTCACTGATGAAAGTGCATCCTCTCAAGCCTCAAAGAACTTTAATAAATCAGGCCCTTTAGGTGAAGTCAGAATTTTTTTTGAAGTCCATACTAACTTTGAAGCACTGTGATGAAAAAGTTAAGGTTGGCAGTTGCTTTGCTTTACAGGGCATGGAGAGCTTAAGTCATCGCGTCAGCTATAAATTCTGCATTTTATCAAAATATGCGTGATAAGAATGTGAGGCCATCTGTCCAATGGTTGAAGCTGAAACAGAAATGGATATTTTAGCACAATGATGGGAACGTCTCCTAATGATTGGCTCCAAAAGAAGAAATGCAAGGATAAGCTTTTGGGGCTGACTAATTGAAAAGGCAAAATTTTAATCACACATATCACCTTTATCTGTAGGCACTGCATGCCTGTTAAAATATGTAGAAAAAGTCAATAACATGCATACTTTTTCCTATGACTGTACCGCATTTGAGCTTTGGAAGTAAAGCTACCTTTGAGAAACAATTTTAAGATGCCAACCCTAGCCAGTAGTCTTTTGAGATACATTTCATAAGGTTTAGGGCCATTCTTCTCAATTTTGTGTGGCTGGGGTATAGATCAGAAATGTTTTTACACCCATAGATAGTGTGGAATTTGTGATCTATAAACTATGACAGGAAGATATTTAAAGCAGACCTTTCACTACAATTCTAATGGTGACCGGGCCCTAAATCAACCACTATATGTGGGTACAAATATACACTGCAATGAATAGGAATGGGAAGTTTGCAATGTCATCCTTACCAAGTTCATGCAGGCAGAAGATGGTGGTGAGGTGAGTCTAATCGTAACTCTGTACAGATACATTTATAAATCTACATATAGAAGAAGAAAATTAGACTTTTTATTGCTCTAGTTGTTCACAAGAACAGATTTGAAGTGATGTAATGAATGTGGATATATCAAACAAAGTATAGTCAGAGTCCAGGTGCTTTTACTGGCTCAGAATGAAATTAAAACAGTTTTGTGGGTGCCTGGGACACCATCGTATCCCTAAGAGATCACTACATTCTATATTGTACATATCATGACACTTGTAACATTGAGAACAGTAATGGCCCTTTTGTACTCGCAGTGCAGTTGGCCCTCTCTGGGTCACATAACAAATGGCTGCTGTGTGTCTGTGAGTGGCAACCTGTACCACAGGTAGCCACATTTTCACACAGTTGCAGTTGTGGCACAGGTCTTTCTACAGAAGAGGAAAAGCAACCATGTATTAGTCTAAAGTGACTTGTTGTTTTCTGGAACTGTGCCACCGTTCATGGCAGCTGCATACACAAAATAGTCCCTTTAAACTGGGAAGGTGAAGCCTATGGCAGAACACTGGGTCTGGAATGATTTCAGACATTATTAATCTCAGGATATATTAAAACTTATAAAGTAAACAGATTTGAAACTGATGCACATATAGCAACTGGTTGAGGTGTGTTTTAATTTGCTCAGCACTTCTGTTAACCATAAAAGGCATGTGAATCCAAATAAAATAATAACTGTACTCTTGTGTATTGTAATTTTACATCCCTTGAATTATAAGTATTTTGGACAAAATGCAAAGAGAGTACACACCTAGTAATCAAAACATAAGTAACACTCTCTTCCTACAGTTGCACTAACCTAGATTGGTTTTCTATCCAGTTTTGCCCTTGAGCTGTCCCACGATTTGTGTTCAGTGCTCAGTCTGATACAAAACCACCGTAAACAAAATATAAATGTAAAATCTTATAAAACACCAGAGAAGGATTTTCCAGTTCTGGTTAAGAACTCAAGTCAGAACCATCATGGTAATTTTTCAAGGTGCAAGTTGACATACAGCTGCCTCCTTGTATGTTTTGGGAATTCCAATAGTAAGATAACCCAATAAGTCAATACTGACCATTAGACTCCATCATTAGGTTTTCCAGTGTAGAATAAAGAAATAACCTCCTATAGAAAGCAATGAGCACAAAGTGCCAAAGATGTATCAAACGGCAGTGGGGTAGTTCAACCTACTAGTGAGCCCCCCTTTCACAAACTGAATAGCTTTGGAGATAGCCTTTAAAGGATTATATTGGAGTCTATGGTCAAACATTGTTCCTTTCCTCGGGTTTCTATACATGAAGGCTGCTTTGAAATATCAGATTGTTAGGATCAGAGGAATGCAGAAAACGATACAATACTATATATGATTTTTCATGTCTCAGCCAGTAACCATAATCTCAATGACTGCTGCTATCAGACAGATGTGAATGAAATACCCACTGATTTTATTACCACTTTACAAAAGAGACATTTATTATCCTCTTTTTATTTTGGCTTTTGTGGCTGTCAAGAGAATCACCTTGGGAGAACTCCCATAATGAATAAACTGCTCTAATGTAATATTTAAAAAACACAAAAAAGATTTCCTTTTAAAGTTAACTTATAATCAAACAGTAAATATTCCCAAACCACTAAGCAGAACAACAATCTAAAAAGGGCCTAAAAACAAACCTTTCCATTCCCTTAGCATGCAAGCACAGTGGTAACTTCAAAATCTGCTCCACCACCTGATTCAAATATAGTCTTTCATTGCCCAAAACTGAGCTAAGGAAGACAAAATACCACTGTTATTGGAATGCAAATTTAGACTTTTTGTCAAAAGTCAACAGCAAAACCTCATCTTGATTCGTAATGTATGCAGGGATCAATGTCATATAAGTGTCAATGAAAAGGAAACATTTAGCTTTTCAAATTCATTGTCAGAATTAGCCATTTTCAAAGCTACACAAAGAAACTGCTTATATGATTCTCATCTGGGAGTCTGCCCTATGGTGTCGATTGAGACACCTTGCTTCTCCATATCTGTTTTTCCTTCTCAGAGGGAAAGCAGAACAAGTCAGAGCCAGGTGGCTTGCAATTGGCCTATATATCCTAAATAAATAACACTAGGTAATGCAAACAGTGACATAACCTCTTTGAAAAAAGTCACATGAAAATGTACATGAAAGAGAAAGCTATGTAGGACTCATTGATTCCTAGCAATCACTTCTACACAAAGAAAGTATAACTGAAGAAAGAGACATTAAGGAGTCCATTTATGAAGCTATGAATCTGACATTCACTGAAACATTCCCTGGAGAAGAATAGGTAACTGCTAATAAAATACATGGACCTGGAAGATTCTCTACCAAAGAATGTTTCAGTGAATGTCAGATTTAATGTTTTATATTTATAATAGACCTCTAAGTGTTTCCTGCAGCAACCACATAAATATTGCTAATGTTTTTAACAAACTAGAAACATGGACATTGGAATTTGTTGACTTGGGCAACACCATTTCCTTTCTTATAGATCTGAGCAATCCCAAGGGTTAAACATTGGACATGGGTTAAATTATTTCTCACATAGTTGACACTTTGTTTTAATTGTCTTTATCTGAAAGAAAGTAAAAAAAAAATCAGCTAACAAAGCTAGTGCTTGTTAGCTAAAATGAATGGCAGTATTCCAACACTTCGAAATATGTATCCAGTGTTTCAATTTTTATGTTTGTCGAACAACTATGTTCTTGAAAATATATTAAATGTTAAACAGATTTTAATATTTAAGGGACTGCAAGAAATATTTATACACAATGGGAGTGCCATGAAAATATCTATAGCATTGCCAGGAACATGCAGCCCACAGAGCTGGAGGAAGCTGTTCTATTAAGTATCTATGAGTTTAGTACACATAGGGACTTGTTTACCACTCCTCTTTAGTCTGTGCAAGTCCACCAACAGAAATCAGTTAAACTGAAACGAGAGTAGTTTTTCGTAAAATTTAAGTTTACAAGTTCATAAATGAAGTTTATTTAATTTTCATTTTTTGTAAAAATCATTATTTAAAGCCCAAAAAGAGTTTCATGCCTTATCTTTTATAGTGCATTAGGATTTATGACTGCTGTACAGCAGAAGAAAGAAGCAGCCAATCAGTTTTGCTACAGTGCATGCCAAAAGCATGAGAGAGCAGACTGGCAGAGAGATGGCTCATAAAGTCTGCTGCTTTTACTTTCAATGTGCAGTCACAAGGTAGAGAAGAGGTTTTTAAAGGGTTATCAATCTGCAAGAAATACAGGTCTTCTCTACTGACAGATGAGGCAGCGCTGTGTAGCAGCTGCCTAAATCCTAAAAATAATTGGACAGAAATAGAAATCTCATATAAATATATATATATATATATATATATATAGATAGATAGATATGTGTGTCTTTAGCTGTTTGCATGGAATTCAGCTTTAAAGTGGACCTCACATTAGTTTTTTTATGCTAAAGGCATTTATTCGATATTACAGTTGCTTGCCTCTCCACATCTGTCAACTGTCGTGGATCAATAGCTGACAGAGGTAACACATATATTACCAGAGGACTACTATGTAGCCAGAAAAGTGAATGCTCCAGAATATTAAATGTGAAATACCATCACAAAACCTTAAAAAAAATGGTGGTGCAACTAAATATGGAAAAAATGTCAAGGCTTCAGATAAGCGCTGTGCCTAGTTTATTGTCTAACCATTGCTAACCTCTAAATTCAGTAGGAAAACAATCAGCACTTACCTATGGTAAAAAATTCCCTCAGTAGATACTCAGGCAGAGACACCAGGGACCAAAACAGCAAGAAAGAGATGCTGGATAGATAATATGAAAAGAAATCATTTCATTTTTTTTCCCAAAAGAAACCTAGAGGAATACAACATAATCGATTTGCCTTGACTCATTTTGAAGGCAGAAGAACAAGCTGCTTTATGACCAAAACGGGCACATGATCTGACATGGTCAATATTAAAATAATGTAAATGTGATATACAGAATATTTACATAATATTTAATAGTTACTTGACTGAGATGCCCAATAAATGCCCAGTGTGTGTGAGTATTACAATTGTTATCATTATACAACCCCCACCCCAATCTAGCACTGATTCAAAGCTTCATGATTATGAGACATGTCCTCCTGGAAGAGGATGCAGGGAAGGTAATAAATGAACAAGATAAGATGGTGAATCAGACTGATACCCAACATCTATAGCTCCAGTGCCCAAGGCATTGTAGAGAAAAATTCCTATTGGTCTATTGGCTTAGCTTAAAGCAGGATGTTTTTTTTCCTTTATATCCCCTTTCTCCTATGATATCTGCTCTCTGAGCCTCTAGTAGGCTTACTGCAAAACTACAAAGTATAACTATTCTTTTTTTGAACAGCTGACCAGCAAGATTAAGATTAGGTTCTGTTAAGATTTTGGTGCAAATCTTCTTACAGTTTCTATTAAAAAAAGCAAATTTTAAAAAAAGAAGTGAGATGTTATCCAGGAAATACCACAACTGTGTTTAAAGAGCTATCTGATCCACAAAAGTCAGAATATAAATTTATCTTCGCATGTGGGAGTGTATATCCAGAATCTTCCTGAGAATCATCCTGAGATCTCACTAATTTTCTAAAGAAAGTTTGCATTTGATTAAAAGCTTTAGGAAACTTCTTTGTACAGACACACTGATACATCAGGTTTCCTAAAGGAGAGGCAGTGAGGAATCAGACAATTAGGCAGAATAGGGAGAAGAGAGTGAGGTTGCCCATTGTCAATTAACTAGGCCTGGATGAATAAAATCTGAGCATATAAATGTGTTTCAAAGATTTTGTTGCAAATACTAGCTGGTGTATATTTTTACGAGGATACGAAACAACATTTACTATGCTTATGTTATCAGTGTGCACAGTGTGCAACCGATGATGCTGGAATACGCTATTCATTCAGTAGCAGAGAACTGCATACCAAAGATTAACAGACAACACATTTGATTTTTAAAATCTACAACTGTATTAAATCAAACAAAGTACCATTTTGGAAAAAAGAGAGAAAACATATAAGAGTGACTCTCTTAGCACCATGGTAATGGTGAATTGGATTAAGAACAGACACAAGGGAACTAATTACCTTATGAAAAGCCTCCTAAGAGAAAATTTTGGAATAAACACAGAATAAAAATGGATGGAACAATAACCATTATTTCACATTCAGCCCTTTTATGAATAGAGAGATATAAAATGTCACAATGCTTGTATTATCCAGACTCCCTAGTGGCACTGCACCTCTAAAAACTGGTATGGCTGATAAGCTGGCACCTTCCTGTTTCCCTCTATAGATGGCACTGTTGTATTTCAAGCCATTTAGCTGGGTGGGCTTGGCACACGATGCAGAGACATTTTAATTGGAATACATACATACACACAATGAATAAATATTATAATTCCTCTCCTTCAAACAGCAACATCAATACTACAGTGCATTTGATGCTTGGATGTCATTGCCCAGAATAGTCTCACTCACCTTTCATGGTGGAGATCACACATACATTTATGGATTTGCTTTAAGGATGAAAAATAGACAAGATTAAATTTCACTAAGTTATAAATCTCCCCTATTTGAGCTCTTTGAAAGCCAGTCAATGATATATTCAAATAAACATTCCGTACAGTGCAAGGCAACAAGCCAGCAAGGTAGCATCATCCTGCAGATCTTTTCTCATTGCTGAAAACTGTTTCTTATTTTGGAGAATTGTCCAGGGTACGGTATGTCATGTCACATACTGCAGGAACAGTATAGGCAGACAAACAGGTTTGCAGATATAAAAGGAAAACCTTTAGGATATAAATCATCAGAATACTTGCGGAAAAAGTCAGGCACTATTCACTTACAGGTTTTTTTCAGTAAAACAAAGAACAGGTTGCAGTAACCTATAGCAAACAGACAGAAGTAATGATTCAGTGATTTTAAAAAAACTTAGCATTGAAAAGTAAAACTTACTTGGGCCTAGGCCCCAAGGTTTTACAGAAAGTTACAGGAAAGCTGTGACATCACCAGCACCCAGGCAAACATGCCAGAAACTGGGTGTATCTAAAAATTGATAAAGCTAATGTTATTTAGCTGTCATTCTGTCTTCTTAAAGCCTCCCAAACAACCTGAAGATTCTAAATCTTGTGAGAATATGCACAACATGACAAAGTCACCTAGGCACCTCACCAAAAGTCTGGTCTGTAAAATCTTTTGCTCATTTGTTTTTTAATTTTTAGCAATAGTTTGAAAATGAGGGAGAAAGCAACTTTGCTCTCTATGGAACAAGAGCTCTCCCCACTAGTGGAGTTGATCATGCGACATATCAAAACAACAGATGAGTGTTTTGAATGGTGCTTGTGCGGAAATAACACTTCATCCTAAGGGTAGTAATTGCAACAGCTTATTAGGACATGGAACATAACACTCCCATTACAGAGATTATCAGGCTCAACTTCAACACAATATGCATTTACACAATAGTACACAATATCTTATTAGGTAAACAGCAGCTGGACAGCAGAGCACATAGCATTCACTGACGGGGCACCAATACAAATAAGTAATTGTTGTCACCCACACTGGTGTTTGGAGCCTCTCGGAGTATTTTTAGTTTTTTATTTGGTGCACGCAAATAAAAAGTTCTAGCCTTAAATCCAGGATGACCATGGATACCCAGCCACTGACCACTGGTAAAAGTGTCAAAGTCCAGTGGCAGGCTTACAAAACATGACAGCCTGGCTCTCTGATCAGGACAGATCATGACAGATAGTCAACCCTAATGTATAGGCACTCTAATCCACAAAACTTAATGACCTCTTTTTTCACTTTATTACACTGCAGGAACAAGATGGGCGATTTATGATTATAGTCCCAATTAGATTGACTGCACACAGGGGGTAAGATGCATAAGAAGGGGTTCCGACCCTTGCCAAGCACCGCCTAACAGCAGGATTATAGTATTGAACAGGGATGTCCATTAAAGTATGGCTGCCATACTCTGCTGTTTGAGAATTGCTCTTTGCAGCTGACTCGACAAGAGAGCATTTTGAAACCCAGAAAATACTGCTGTGACAACAACTAGATGTTTTTCTGCATTCTATGTAAATCTAAACTAAAGGGTACCTGTACTAGGGTTGTACTGCCAGTGCCACCGGAGACTCTGAAACCTGGTGTATTTAGTAAGTAATCTGGGACCGTGAGCTACTGCTTACCAAGAGTTCACTGCAATATACTGAGAAATAGAAGGTATAGCGCTCCCACCTTGCCAACTAAAAGCTGCCAGTAATGGACCACTCATTGCTTTTCAGTAACCACCCGGCTGTTTTTGAGTAGTTACAGGTAGTCCCTGGATTAGGGACATCCAACATATGGACGACTCCTAGATACCCTGCTCCCTCGTGTGCAGGACGGAGGCTTGGAGGGGGGTGGTTTGCAAGACTTGCAGAAGAAATCTTTTGCTAAACACAGCTGAGACTGAGCTCTTGTAACTCTCTGTAACTCTTAAATGACCCAGACAAACTCTGCAGTTGTTTCTTTTTGCATATCAAAGCACAGCTTGCTCTAGAATATTCAGGCTCCATAATTTTTTTTTTGCTTTGTTTCTGATTAGCTCACAGTGAGGATTTTATACAGTAACTGACACCACTCTGCCTAATATTATGTTAAGACAAACATCTGTCCTAATCGCATTTTTTTTTAAATAATGTACCTGTTCGGACTTACATACGAGTTCAACCTACGAACAAACCAACAGTTCCTATCTCGTATGTAACCCGGGGACTGCCTGTATTGAATAGTTGGACCACAACACAGAGGCCGCCACCCTCTTGCAGCTTCTTCTCCCCCAGCTTGAAAGCACTTATGGGGAGAAAATTGGGCAGGTACCTTTTTATCTCGTTGAGTCAGCATTTGATTTTTTTTTTTGGAACATATTCACTTTAAAATATATCTGTTATTCACATTTCATACATTCTGTAAACTTAGTTAAACTTTCTACAAAAATTAAATCCAGAAATTTCCTAAAATGTAAATCAAAATATTTATCACAAACAATACATAAATATTTATTCTTCAGCAAATATTTCGCATTAAAGGTGCAGTGACTGTCAGTCATGTCTAATTTTCTCATGCACCCATGGATGCCAAAGTTTCTCCTTTAAAAAAATAATTAAAAAAAATCTGTCATTCATACATCTGTGATGACAATTCTTTCTTATGAATAATGAATAGACTGTACCCACCCACCGAAAGGGCTGACATTTTCCTCCCTAAATATTGTAAATCCTGTTACAGAGTCGGAGAGCAATGACTGTGCCCCTTTTGTGACTCTTATCTGTAATCAGCAGAATGGAGGAAATTGGAATTCTGAGACTTGGTGGAGTCTTATCTCACAGGCAGCAATAGAACACACAAGTCTGCTTTGCATAAACTCCTCTCTTAAATTTGTACATCTATAATTGGATTCTTGTCTGTCTCTCACTTTGTCTGACATTAGGTTTTTGTTGTGTATTCATATTCCCTCGGAATCTGAACGGTCCAAATGTCTTCTGCTTAGTGAAATGGGAGAAAAATCATCTTGTGTGACCTGGAAGCAATAATGAATCATTTTTTATAAAACAGGAATATATACTATACTGTCACTAGCAACATGTATCCTTTGGCTGCAGCCATAAGTGTTGTTACTGAATGTGCTATGCAGCCATAGATACAAAAACAAAGTGGACAATGGCTGTTGTCCAGTTCAAAAAAGAACTAAAGAAATAAAAATGCCCCTTTTATTCCTTATTTTTGTCACTGATCTTATAAAGAACAGTATCTAAAGAATAACATAATATTACAAATAATATTTATAAACACAGCAGTACCTACAAATGTTGCTCGTGCTGCTAACATTTGACCCAACCCTAATATTTAGACTAACCCCTAGAGGTAAGGTAAAACCTCTTAGGTACGCTGTGCTACTGAGATATTCCTCTACATTACTGGCCCTATCGTCTTGCACTATAAATGGGAATGCTATGGGCCAACCAACAACCTAGAGCAGTGTTTCTTAACCTTTTTCAACATGGGGAACCCTTGAGATACCTTTCAGGTCTTAGGGAACCCCTTCTCTAATTACTATATCTACAGATCACAGTATATTAGTGTGGTGATCAGGAGGAAAAATGCTTCTTACATTGCTGGCCATTGGGAAGAATGAAGCCTGTACAGATAGCAAAAACCATCACTGGTATCTGTTGAACTGACCTGAGATTGTTCATTACTCAATGAACCCCCTGGAATCCTGGTTGAGAAACACTGACCTGGAGCATCACAGAGAGAGGAGTGCATGAACGGTAGGTGCAGTGAGGGATAAGGTGTGTAAAAATGAATTTCAGCTATTCCCGTGCTTAATCCCGTGGGTCCCTCGATGGCGCTAGTCATTCCCCTCAATCCAGTCCTGTGTCGTCCTGGAATTCATCTTCGTCCCAGGCCAGAGGAAGCTCCGGACGCCGCCATCTCCTCTTCTGTTTCCTTCTTCCGTCTTCTTTTTTCGTCACCCGATCTCGCACTGCACAGGTGTGAGAAGAGGTGACGTAGCCCATGTAAAGGGGAAAAAAGAGAGCCAATCTCACTGCACATGTTTGAGATCACCATCTCTCTCCTCTAGGAGGAAAAATGCCCCTACTGCGCATGCCTGAGAATTAGGACATGCGCAGAAGAAGCAGCCAGAGCCTCCCGGGATGTGTGACATATGCATGTCAAGACTTAAGGGGGCAGTACAGCACCCTTTATTGTAAAGATAAAATGTTGAGTTTAGGTACACTTTAAGCTTTGTCAGCTTTCAGCAATATTACAAGTGCTATAAAGGAACAATAATGAAAGAAATCACTAACTCCTGCTCACTCCATTCAGCATTGTTTTGTATAATATCAGTTGCTACATTTTATTTTTGTTAAAGTGTGCCTAAACTCAGAATTTTCACTTTACATAAAAGGGTAGACAACCCTTTAATGTAAAGTAAAAATTCAGTTTTTTTGCATGCGCAGTGAGATTGGCAAGTTTTTTTCTAACCTATGTCACCTGATCTTGCGTCTGGGTTGTGTGACGTAAGAAGAACCCAGAGGAAGAGGTGAAAATGGCGGCGCCCGTAGTGCCGTCCCGAAGATGGATGCCGGGACGACTTGGGACCCAATGGTAAATCCCTCCGGATGAAGGATCGGGATAGAAGGTAAGTGTATTTTTTGTGTTCTGGGGGATTTTGAGTTTAGTTCTTCTTTAACCTCCCTAGCGGTAATCCCGAGTGTGACTCGGGGTGGCTTTTACATGCAAAAAACGGTAACCCCGAGTCACACTTGGGGTAACTTTATGAGCCCCCCTTACCTTTGCCCCGCGTTCCAGCGGCGATTCAATGGTCCTGCTGTGAAGCTGGGACGCCGGTCTGTTGGGGGGCGTGGCCAGGCGGGAAGTTTAAAAGCAGATTACTGAGTAATCAGCTTTTAAATACCACCCGGGTCCCGGCCACGTCGCTGCTCGTATCAGCAGTGAGATGCGAAGCACAATGCAGGACTTCTGAATTGTGCTTCACATCCCACTGCAGGTGCAAGCAGCAATAGCAGATTCCGGGGGTGGTCATAGTCAGAAGCCCTGCATTGTGCTTTGCATCTCTCTGTGCTTTGCAGCGTCTGTGTGAGGCAGGGCAGGGAAATCCCCCCTCACATCACCCTGGGAGGATGAGTCATCTTCCAGGTGATGTGAGTGGTGATGCATGGGGGTGTGTCAGGGAGGGAAATTTAAAAGCAGATTACAATGTAATCTACTTTTAAATGGTTTTTACAGTGCAAAAACACCACACAACATGAAATAAAAATAAAAGTACATTTTTAATTTTATATTTTATTTTAAGATTACATTGTTGTCTATTATTTCATTATTTTTTAAAATTATTATTTATAATTATGTATTATAAGATAATTTATGATTATAATATATTAAATAAATATAATTATTATACCCGGAAGTTAATCCTAAGAATTACAAGCCCACAATATAAACAAAAATTGTTATGCAAAAAAAATAGAATCACTTTTTGCATCAAAAAACTGACAGAATTAGAACGCTAGTTTATTAAGTCTAATAAGTTTGTATGACCAAGCAGGTCATTGTTACAGAAAACCAATGGCGATGTCCCTTCTACAATAATATGTCTTACATGCCTGGTCGCTCCAGTTCTCTGAAATCGAAGCTGCGTATGCTTAGGATCAGCTTTGGTTGCGATGGAATCCCGGCATTGCCAGCTTGCGTATGACTGGCGCAGGGGTTCTGTCATCCCAGCACAGCCAATCAAGATGGCTAAAGAGTGACTGGAACAAGAAATAGAACAGGAAGATGGTGGCGGTCGGCCCTGGAACGCAGACAGGTGAGGCGGCTGAATTTAGTTCCACTTTATTGTCACATGAAATCACTCACCCATTAATCTTACACATACAAGCCCATGACTTAAGGCTGAATTGTGACTAACCAGCTGAGCGTTATAGCCTTCTCATTACTCTGGATAGTAGTGAAGCAGCAACTAACACACAGTTATGTGAGAAGCCTAATAGCTATGTATTACATAAACAAGATGAATATTGTTATCTCACCCGGTACTTATACTCCTTTCTCCTCACAGGGGGTGTCATGTGACGCTCAGCAGTCTGAGGAGAGCCGCGTATGCCTAGCGTCTGACTCTTCCCGCCCTTTTGCTCTGAGGAGCTCAGCGCGAGCCATGACGTCACCGAATTCCTCGCCTCAGTGGCTGTGTGTGGAGAGTGTTGTGTCAGCTATGTTGGCGGGAATGTCATCGTTTTCTTCATTTCACTAGTCGTGATACACGGACAGGTCAGCCTCGGTGCAGCATAGACAGAGGAAGCATTCAACACAGCATTCGAGATTTAAAGTTCCACAGCAGCTTGTGGAAAATACCATTTGTTTTCCTATTGAAATCATTGAAGGAAGAAACTTTTAAATGTGAGGAAATGAAGTTTCATTTTATAGAAAGGCTGTGTATGCCTTAATGGGGTATGCTGAGACTTGTAGTCCTTCCTATTGAATTGGACAGGGCCTGGTATGCCATCTGTAGTTTCACATCACTGTGTTGCTAAGCAACCTGACCTACCTGCATAATAAAAACAACATGGCCAGACTTATGGTTCCTCTCCAGCTTGCATCAAGGCAGACGGAGCCACCTAGGTACAGTCAGAAAGTCAGCATGAAAAGAAAAAATGTTACCAAAATATCAATTTCTTATTCATGTACTCCGAAATGTAGAAGAACGATTAGAATCTTCTTCAGATTGCACCAACCAGGCTTCCTGAGACAAAAGTCATTCACAACCTACCATGTGTTCAATACAAATGTCATTTCATAGATTTACAAAAAGGATTTGGACCAAACGCCAGTCTGTCCTGCAGCCAAAGGATTATATGAATGCAGCCAATAAAGGGAATTTATTTAATAAAAGGTCATACAAAAACAAATGGACAGTGACTGAAATTTCCAGTGACACCTTATATTTTCCCAGGTTTCATGTTTTATTTAAGCTGGGGCCTTAGTGCAGGGAACTTAGTTTTATGACATTTTGGAACACTTCAAAGCTGAAGAATAAATGCGTGCTATATGTAAACTTTCCAATCTTTAGGACATTTAAATTACTATTTAACTTCACATATTGGGGATGGATATTTCCCTGACTTAGTATCCAGCCAGATATTTATTTCAAAGTCAGTAGCATCAGAACCAATGACTAGAAGAAGACGACCTCAAGCAATATTCCCAATGCACAAAGGGGTCATCGCCATTATTTATGCTAGGATGAAGACAAGGTAAGAAAACAATGGATGTGATGCCTTCCTTCTATGCCTCAATGATAGTATTTTGTAGGTGTGGGATGGGTAAGGTCTGTAACATTATACACTGGAGGTGCTTTGTTGATGCTGAATCTGATGCCTTTGCAATTTTTGTTTACAAATAAAGATAAAGGCTATGTATACACATGCAATAAATGTTGTTGGAAAGGACCTTTCACAATCCTTTCCTACTACAAACGACTGCACAATGCATGAATGAGTGCTGTACATACAGCGCTGTTCTGCTCTATGGAGAGGGGAGGGGGAGAACGACAGCGACACCAACGCTCTCTCCCCTTTACTTTCATTACGATGGCTTGTCGTCCATCGTCCGTGGATCCGCTGGGACGGTCGTTGGGTCGATGGGCACTGTACACACGCAGGATTCTCTTCCCAAATCAGCCCTGAGCCGATTATCGGACGAGAACCATTGCACGTGTGTACCTAGCCTAAAGCCAAATATTTTATTATAGTCTTGGATAGTGTACTGTTACTTTTCCATATTATACACAAATGTCCTTAATATAGCAGGACTGTTCCTCCTTCAGATCCAAATTTCTGTTTTTCTTTTTCCTTCCTTACTAACTCCAGCACTTTATTTTGCATGAAAATTTTCAAAATTATTTAAATTATTTTGAAAGGCTAATATAGAAAACATTTGCATAAAAAATGTCAGTTTATGTATGGTCCGCAACAAAAAAGGGCATGAAAGGGGTCATTGCATATATATTTTAGGTTAAAATGTGCTCCTCCACACCTGAAAACGTTTCTATTTGTGCACCATCATAGGAAATATAGGTAAGTGAGGAATCAAAATTTGAAGTTGCCATCAGATCAGGAATAGAGGGAAAATATTCCAATTCAGATACTCATTTCTGTGGCTTCCTTCAATAGATTTTACCCTTATTGTAATTTTTGTGAGATTTCTTCCTGCCATCTCTACAGACAAGATGTTCCTTATGGCAGAGGTCCCCAACCCCCGGCAGGTGGGCCACAGCTCTGGCCCAGTGCACCCACCAGTGGGAGAAGGACCCCGCTTGGAGGGTTGCACTGGCCAGAGCCGCGGAGCATGTGGGCGGGTTGTGTATCAGAACCTGCGATGGGAGAGTGGGTGAGTTCTGGCATTATGACGTCACTCTTGGGGGAAGTTTCTTCCCCTTTGAGTGACACACAGCTCCCCATGCATGTGCGGTCCGGAGTTCGTGCATTTAGTGGTCCGTGACCTGCAAAAGGTTGGGGACCACTGCCTTATGGAATACAGGTGGAAAACCAAAAAACCTGACAGAGGTTGTCATCATTCCCTACTGTCGCCAAAAAGAAAAAAAAAGTTTTGGCTTTAGTTACAATTTCATAATAACCCAAGGCCATAGAAATAATGTTGCCATAGAGTTAAAATGGATTATTGCTCATTTCCTTGGAGACTCAAACAGCACATAGGACATAAGTACTCATACGGCCGGTGTTGACAAAATTTTGTTCACTTTAATTAACTTTGCATTCTTGTACAACAAGGGCATGGGAAAACCACATGACTATTTTAGAAGCATCTCAAACTGATTTCAGCTTGGTCCTATTAACACAAGCGGAAAACCCTCTAATACAAACAAAGTAGTACACCTGTATGCTTGTTCCAAATGTATGTAGTATTCTGCATACCCATTCAGTCCTGGACCTGAATTAACAGAATGAAATAGTGTCTGTTCTATATCATGAACAATAGATGGTGAACTGCAAACCTGTACTGCTTTGCTAAAATCACATTGTCCATAGTATAAATGGTTTCCTGGCCACCAGTAGTTCCTGGAAAAGCACACTTGCTTTGGGTGGTGGAACAGCTACCCTAAAAACTGTTAAACTTCATTTTAAATGTGACATTTTACATTTTGTTTTAAAAGAGTAGACTCTTTTGTAGAAGAGTATAGGACAATGTTTTATCTAGTGGCTCCAGGATCAAAGAGTAAATGCACTTGTATCAACTGTTTGCTGAGTACAGTAAGCTTTTTAGATTCTGTAGTGTATGAAACATCTGAGGAATGTTTGGCGTTAAACCTGTGTACCTAAAGTAGCCTTTCTCAACCTTTTTACTTGCAAAAACCCTTGAAATAATTTTTGGGTGGAAGGTAACTCCTGTCTAAACCAATTTTTTAGGCTGGTTGCCAAATGGTGGTTTAGTTTGGTGGTTAGTGGTAAAAATGCTTCACCCCAAAAACTGACTGAGAAGGTTATTATTGTTGTGGCATTTTCAAGTGGCATCGACCCTGGAGCAACACAATCACCATCAAATGAGAGTTTAAACAGACACAGTTTAAGGAAGGCCCATCAGCCTAATTGACAGAAAATGCTGTCGAAGAACCCTTGAATTAATTGTGTCATGGAACCCTTAAAAATGATGATACCTACAGTTTATAGTACATCAGCATGTTTAATAAGTTGCAGAAAGTTCTAAACTTAAAAATAAAAAAATGCAGCTCACCTGCTGTATTTGACACCAAGGGCAGATAATTGTGTTGCTTTAAACAAAATGTCTTTCGCCAAATGAAATTAAATCAATAATTTAATTTAAAATAAAAGACCAAACAGTGGCGAATGTAAAAGTGATCTCTATGTAGCTTAGCAGAAAATTAATATAAAATTAAATGCTTTAATGCAATATCGGTCAATGGAAGAGGGGAATCAATTGGGTAATACTCACTGCACAAGGAATCCTTTAGCAACATCAGGAGGAACTCTAGGGGTTCCTTGATCCCTGGTTGAGAACTGCTGCCCTAGAAAGTGTGAATTCCTTTGTTTGGAATACTAAATTCAGGGAGCTAGTCATACACTTGTTTCTTGTCTCATATTCCCCAAATGATCGTTATGTGGGTGGGGAGTTTTCAGAAACTACAGAGCCATCAATGTTTTCTGTATCTTTTCAAATAGGAAGACCTAAGCCAATACCGTGAAATGGCAGAAATTGCGAATTTGCAAAACAAAGTGGTAATAAGAGCATTTTTGGGGGCCAGCTGAACAGGCCTGACAATCTCCTTTAGACACGAGATTGGATGTGACAGGGTGAGGAATGTACGTAAACGACACAGGCAGATATATTATGTAGAACGCCGTGCTGTTTCTCATTAGATATGCAGGCTTGTCCCTTGTGATTGTGGCATTCACAGAGCTATTGGACATGAAATGGCTTTCTTGATACAGGCTCAAAGTTAGGGACGCATTCACGACAGCTACAAGATTCAGTCAGGAAATATAAATGGAAAAATTGCTGAAGCTGAAATTTTATTGCCAAGTTATTTATCTTTGTTATTGCTTGCTGCTGCTTTTGTGTAGCTTGTTCTAGGAAACAGACAAGGCCAGATGTTCTTACTTACACTTAAAGTACATGTAAAGTTACACTTAAAGTAACCCCAACAGTTTTCAGGTTTAACTTTTCATACTGTACTAGTCACAAACATCAGGCCATGAGTTTGAAAGTCTGAGAAGGATCAAATAATGACCAACAATATCATCAAGAAATATGAGGTGCATTTAGGCTCTAGACTTTACACATATATGCCCTACCCTGCCCTTAAAAGTTCACCACCCCATTACTTAAAAGGTCCATCTACTCTAAACTGATATTTTGGTGTTCCATGGTTGCAAGATAGTTTGCAAGATAGTTAATTCACCTAGCAACATGTTGTATTGCAAGTGGAAATCAATAATGGCATCTTTTTATTTGAGCTCTGAGATTTCACGCAGCCAGTATAGGTGATTTTCGGTATTCTTGTTTTTTTCTTTCATGTATTTTACATTATTGCAAAAACACAATGAAACACACTTCCCCACAAGAGCAGAAAATGTAAAACCTAAAACATACCTGAATCCACAATAAAAAAATAAAAAAAATCAATGTATGTTTAGTCTGTTAGCATCCTAGTTTTTTTTTTTTTGAATTGTATCTTTCTTTTTAAAAAACATATATTCCACCTCTTCCTGTTCCCACGTATTCATTCTGATTTTGGGCATGTGTATCAACTCAGTAGCAAACCTCTGCCCTTCTCTTTCCTCCCCCTTGTGATCCTTAGCATGCACCTTCAGTGCTCCCACATTTTCTGCTCTGATCTGCCCTCTCTTGAGGCAACTTGAAACATGAAAAAAAAATAAGAAAGAGACCATCTAAAGTTAACTGACTAGATGGCAAAATCGGCTTGCCAAGCAGAGCAACTTAGAAATGATGTTAGTGCAAAATAATTTTTTTTAAATAATTTATTTCGGCTGTTTTAATAGCTGTGATATATCGAGAGTTTATATTTTGACTTCAGTTCTGCTTTACTGCTGCCAGGGAAAAACATGGAGCAATAAAGAGATGATTCCCCAAAAAATAAAAGATTGGATTCAGTCCACTGTTTAGTTGTACGTTACTGATCTTTAATACACACTGATTAATTATTATATATCACAAGCCAAAGCCTTTTTGACTTGACTAACTTGACTTTACTGATTGTACTACCTCCTCTATATCTAGCAACGATATGTAATAAGGAGCTGTCTGACCTGATACAATTTTAATTGATTGTTTAGGTTTATTTTCACATTTTTAACACAAAGGAACCCTTGAAATACTTTTCAGGTTTTCAGAGATCCCCTGCTATAATTACTCTATCTACAACTCACAGTACATCAGAGTAATGGTCAGTGGGGATAATGTCTCTTATGTTGCTGTCCAGTGGGAAGAATGTCACCCTTACAGAAAAGGGTCATTGGTGTCATGTAAACTGACCTGAGAAACACAAGTTGCTCATTGCTCAAGAAACTCCCAGCAACCTCTGGAGGAAAACTGGTTGAGAAACACTGGCATATAGTTTTGGTTAAGCTAAAACAGTACAAAGATTGTACAATCAATTCAATTTGTTTAGTTTTACAGCTTTAGATACTTTAATATTTAATTTATTAAAGCAGACCTAAACTAAAATCTTTACCTTACATAAACAGGTAGGCAACCAAAAGGTTAAAATTGCCTTTTTTTTCGGGAAGGGGGTTAAAATCTCCCCAGGGATACATACGTCATGGGTCCCAGGAGGCTTCTGGCTGAGCAATCTCTGGCATGAGTTGAAGGAGCTTTTTCTTCAATAAGATAAAAATGCCAATTTCACGCATGTGCAGTCAGATCAGCATTTTGTCCCCCCATGTACGTCCCCTGTACCTGTGCAGTGTGAGATCAGGTGATGAAGGAAGAAGACAGAAGAAGGGCAAAGAAGATGGCAGCACCCAGCACTTCCTCTGCACCAGGATGAAGGAGGATACTGGGAAGAGACAGGACCAGGAGGAATAGTGGATCTGCGAAGGTAAAGGTGAGTGAATTTTTTTTCCAGTTTGCTTCCGCTTTAAGCAAACTTTTTTTTTTTTTCTACATTACTGATGAGTCAATATCAAAAAATATATTTTGATCCCAATAGTGATCCCCAACCTCTTTAAAATGGTATTTCAGCCAAACGCCTTTCCTTTGTCTTTTAGCAGGCATGAGTTTAACCGGTAAGTGCCACTAAGTAATGATTTTAACCAGTAAGTGCAAAGACAACAAAAAAACCCAACTGAGATTCTAACTTTTTCCCAATTTATTCAAAACAGAAAAAAAGTAGAATTGCCAGAAATTTTTCAATTACACATAAAAAAAATCACAGTCTCATAACATAGCTCTGTATTCTAGCTATTAACTACTGTAAAAAGGTAGCTAATATTAAGTATTAGATGAAATTCTAGGAAAACTTGAATACACATCCTGGCAGTCATATGAAATCATAGGAAATAACAAAATGTATGCCCTGATACTTGAGATGAATTTATAGAAACACAAATTATACAACTGTATACTTTAATTCAAGGCAGCACAAATATGACTGTGAATAAAGAGACAAATGACACAATCACACTGATACAAAAGAAGAATACATAAGCGAAAACTTACTGACATGCTGGTATTTAGTCTGTATTTCTGTATTGTGCAACCTGACGATCTTTTGAAGACGCAGGCTCTTTGCACTTGGACGTTTTGATCTGTCAGGAAGCATTATCTTGCTTCATTCAGCAGATGGAAAAATGCATTGTGAGATGCACGTTTTGTGTTTTCTGCCATCTACATTTACAAAAATAATGGATAGAACATGGGTCACAGCACAATGCGTCAAGTGTTTCCTTCATGTTCAGGTGCACGGTGCATTTTTTTCCCTTTGCAGCACCTGGTTGAATGATGTGTATCCTCTCATGCCAAGGATCTAAGGAAAAAGTTGTAGAATTTTCTGTACACTATATTGCAATTTATATCTGAACTTCAGACAAATATAATAATAATATAGCTGTAATGGAAAGTTTTATTTGTCATGGTTACTGGTAAAGCTAGTATTAGTCACAATTAACTGGACCTGCAATGAATTGTTAAAAAATGTTTAGCTGCTTATCACAGTAGCCTCTTTAGTTCTGGAGAAGCTGTTTGGATAACGTAAAGAATCTGTCTGGATGAGCTGTAAAACATCTTTAACGTGACAGAACAAGTCCAAATAAACATGACAAACTATTACTATTTATTGCAGCTATGTTTCCGAAGCACAACTCTAGGTTAACCTAACAGTGTACAAGCTCTGTCCTGTGCAGCATAACCTTAAGCCCAGGCTGGTGTAATGAAGAACCCATGGGATGTCTTCATCATGGCCTGGACATAAAAGAAATAGGTTGAACGACAATGGGCATCATTTAACTAAGAGAGAGTGGAGAAGCAGAGCCATAGAAAACAGGTGAAAAATACCAAATTAAGGATTTTTCCTATTTCCTTGTTGGTTATGTGAGGATAGTATCTTAACTTGCACTGACTTTTGGATAGTTGGACAGTCCTAAATTGTTTTTTGTATAGGCAGTACGAAGTGATGCAGAAGATGGTATGGGGCAGCAGCTTTCTCTGGTTGAATAACACGTTGTTCTTAATAATGTAGGGGAAAATGTAAGCAGTTCCCAGTAGTTGCCTCTTCTCTGCCACCTTCACCACACTCCTATTGGCCTGAAGGGCATCATGGGGGAGCAAGGGAGCCGATAAGCTCCAGCACACTCAAACATTGTCAGAGCTTTGCCCAAATAAAAAAGCCAGGCATTAGGGCAGAGAGGCTGGCACCCTGGAAAATTGTGCAGGCATGTGTAGCCCACTGATCCTAGCAGGTACCATATATGTGTCACCTTATAAATGAACCTAGAAGTTACACAAAGGTATAAACCAATGCAGTACCTGGATAGAAAACACAGAGATTTGATGATTACTTTCTATTTATTATGAAGTTGCCATGTTTTAGTGGTTTATTAAAAAAAAAACAAAAAAAAAACACTTCTTTTTCATTTTCACATTGCTTACAATTTCTGAATTACTGCACTATTTTAATCCCTAACATTATATATTTCTATCACTTCTGAGTATAATTTTATCACAACTGTAAACATATTCTGACATAATGACATTTTAGCACATCCTGACAGCTAAAACATTCTCACATATGCAAGCACTGTGACATACCAACACACCCTTGCATTTAACTTGTTTCTTTTTTTATATTCCGTTATGCATTCATACATCTCATTGAACAGGCATTGGTTGTATCACGTACTTGTGTTACAACTTGGAATATAAATAAATAAAATAAATACAAATATTTTTATTTAATAATAATAAATACTAATAATATTTATATAATCATAGGAAGCTCAAGATGTCTGCTGTTGCCTTTGAATCTTTTTAGTCACTCACTCACAGGACTGTAAAAATATTCAAAACAGACACTTTGGGCCTGATTTAATAAAGCTCCCAAGGCTGGAGAGGATACATTTTTATCAGTGAAACTGGGTGATCCAGCAAACCTAGCATGGATTTCTTCAAAGTCACTTGCTATTTGCTAGCAAATGTTTTGAATCCTGGACAAGATCCATTCCAGGTTTGCGGGATCACCCAGCTTCACTAATGAAAGTGTATCCTCTCCAGCCTTGGGAGCTTTAATAAATGAGTCCCTTTGTGTTTACTGCTTTCAATTGCTCTTGCTGTATATTGGGACGTTTTACAAATGTATTCATTAAGGATTGAAAAGGTATTGGAAGGTCCACTGTAGTCACACAATAAACTTTAATAGTTAAACAGCTGTACACACTGGGCCTGATTTTTTTAAAGCTCCCCAAGGCTGGACAGGATACACTTTCATCAGTGAGGTGATCCAGCAAACCTGGAATGGATTTCTTAAAAGTCATTTGCTATTTGTTAGCAGATGTTTTCAGTACTGCACCAGATCCACTCCAGGTTTGCTGGATCACCCAACTTCGCTTAATAAATCAGACCCACTCTATTAATATGGGGCCAACATATTATGCAGATCTTAACAAGGCCCATAGTCACATCAATAACTGTGATCAAAGGAGCTCACAATCTCACATGTCTCTACTATAGTCATATGTCATTTACACAGAATAAGGCCAATATTAAGGGAAATTAATTAACCTAACTGCATGTTTTAGGGATGTGGGAGAAACCCAAAAAACACAGGGAGAACATACACACTTCTTGCAGATAGTGTCCTGGCGGGGATTTGAACATGTGCCCTAGCACTGTAAAAATGAGAGTATGTCCAAACTATTGCTTTAAATGTTTTGTCTTTGTCAACATTTATTAGAGAATAGAGACACCAAATGGGTAATGAATACTAATATTTAATTATATTATCTCACTGATTTGCTCTGCTCTGCCCTACCATATCAGTTCTCTTAGAAAGGTTAAACATTAAACTTGGAGAGATTCTTAATTATTTTGAAGTGGTTTTAATTGGCATCATTTGATTTAGTGTGCTCTAAGAAGCCAGATATTATCTACTGGGCACATTTAATCCCCTTTCCTGCAGAACCCAGAGCGCTGTGAAATGTTTTTTTACAAAAAAGCTGGTAGTCACAATCTTAGTGACTCTGTCCAAAAAGTTTTGCCATGTCCTTAGTGTCTCTCTGATTTCCTTTCTTTATAATTGAACTTCATACTATGGTATGGAAGTTTGCTTCCATTTGCTCAAACTCTCTTATTGCTATATAAATTATGCATGGGAAGACTTAATTTTTAATTGGAGTGCCTCCGTCTCTTTCTTTCTTTGCCTTTTCTCAACTGTTTTAGCCTTCGAATGAGTTCCCAGGAGACTCTTTCTGTGCTGATGGGAAAAATTCAACTTCTTGAAAACTTTCTAGGGTTTATTTAGCTAGGCCCATACTCCCCATAAGTGGTTTCATATGCATAGTAATAGATATCATTTTGTTTTTCTTTTCTATTCTCTTTGTAGAAAACACGTAATTGTGAAGGATTATACTGAAGCTTTACTGTACAATTTCATATTGAATCATGGTAACATTGTTTAAGTTTATATTTGTTGAGTGATGTCATTTTGTAAATATGTAGAAATACCTTTTTTTAATTTAATCCTACACAGGTAATGATGACCCTACTTGCAACCTATTGAATTAAGTTGTGTGTACCTTACACTAGCTAAGCCATATCTGCCAGCACACCTGGGAAGAGAAAACACATGTAAGGTATCTTGCAGCAGAAGTGTAAACCATAGGTCAGATTATCGTCCATTTCTGTAAATATAGCACAGCATATGAGAAATAACTGCATCATTTATGTGTCATCAAATCTCCATGGAATCCATTGTTTGTAACCATTTCCTAATGACCCAGACTGCCTAAATCCATGTAAAAACTTTGCTTTAGTTGTTTAGTTGTGAATGGCGTTCCAACCTTAAAGACAATTGCTAATTTCACTGCAGAGCTTATTGTCCAAGAATACTAGTCGTAATAGTAGTAATCTACCTTTTTACTACTAATAGTAGTAAAAAGGTAGATAATGCTGGGTATCCATTAGGGAATGAGATTGGCTCTGTATGGATGGTTGCAACTGGTAATGAATACTATGAAAAGCTTACTGGGAAGCGCAGCTGGCTTAGTGGTTATCACTCTGTACTTTGCAGTACTAGATCACAGGTTTGAATCCCAGCCAGGACACTATCTGCAAGGGGTTTGTATGTTCTCCCTGTGTCTGTATGAGTTTCCTCCCACATCCCCAAAAAACAGGCAGTTAGGTTAATTGGCTTTCCCTCAAAAAATGTTTTTGGACTACAATAATGACATTTGACTACAGTAGGGACATTAGATTGTGAGATCCATTTGAGGGACAGGAAGTGATATGACTTTGTAAAGTGTTGCATAATATGTTGGCACTATATAAATACTGGCTAATAATGATAATTGTCTACAGTGACATTAAACTATGGAATTTCAATACAGGAAAGCAGCCTAAAGGGAAGGATGGAGATCAGCATTAAGCAGATACACTACAATCCTCTGGCTGCCAGTGTGCTTATTTCCTGAACTTCCCAGCAAAAAGACTGTCTATTGGCATTAATGTAACTTTTCCCTTATTATCAGCCTATTTTATCATTTACCTCTGAAGTAGGCTGATCTTGAAAAGTATGACAATTTTGCTGCTGAACCAAATCCAGTCTTGTCATCCTAAAAAGGAAGTGCTTGTGTATAGAGCTGGTTGGTCTACTTTAAGGGCATATAGAAATAATCAGAATTAACACACACATTTACATGTACAGAAACATATTTGGAAGAAGTGTTTTGGATTGGATACTAATTTTAATTTATGACATTTTCCTATTGGGTTGGGTAAATATTTATTCTTTTTTTTGTTGTGATATGTGTTAGGTTCTTCCCCCATATACTTTACAGGTTATTAGTATTGTAGAACTTATTTTAGGTTACTATTTAGTTGATTTTAGAAGTTTATTTGAATCATCTTTGTTGTTTGTTTTCAATATTTTTTATTAAGAATAAAGGTTTTACAAGTTTTCAAAAGAAGGAATAACAAAAACTAGGGTACAAAAACAAAGAGAAAAAGAATAAAATATTGTCCATTTCACACATGGTGGGTAAACAATCAAAAATTACAATAACTGTGAATCGTGTCAGAAAATAAGACACTTGGAAACTAACAATTCGTTTCAGCCAATATTACCAGTGGCAAACATACACAAAAAGTAAGGAAGAACTAATCGAAGAAAAAAGGAGGAAAAGGAAGGGGGAAGAAAAGGGAGGGTAAAGAAAGGGAAAGCAAGAGCATAGTATCATTCAGTTTAGCTGCCAATAGTTCATTAAGGAAATACCAGTTGACCTTGTGTTTTACTTGGTTCACAGTAGGTTTGCTTGAAGACCATGCCTTAGCAAGTGTTTGTTTAGCAGAGGTAAAAACGAAATTAGGAAGTTCAAATTGGTGTTTTGTACAATTTTTAGGTTTCAGGAGTAGTAGCGCTTCGTAAGGGTCTTTCCGTGAGGTTGCAGTGCATTTACCACTTCCTCTTGCCAGCCAACTACTGCCTCTGTGGAGATGCTACATGCAGCTTCTCCCAGAGACAGACCCAAAAAGAATTAATGGGGGCAGCAAAGAGTGATACTAGCTTTCAAATGTGCAGACGATGGATCTTTAGAACCAGTTCTGTGTTGCTAGTTACCAAGTGGGGAGCCAAGTGAGATTCTTTGATCCTGAGGCATATCTGAACGTTCCTCAAGTGTTGTTTGCAGCAATTTTATTACACATAAAAAGTATTTTAGGTTTTTTTAAGCTCAAACTAGTCCCTAGCATAGGTGTGTACTGGTCATGTAAGATAAAAAGATGTGGGTTTTTAACTGGATCTCGGGGCTTTGTTGGGACAGGACAATTATTATTATATCAATTTAATACACTGTAATGATTTTCATGTGTTAATTGTCTACAGTGACATTAAACTATGGAATTTCAATACAGGAAAGCAGCCTAAAGGGAAGGATGGAGATCAGCATTAAGCAGATACACTACAATCCTCTGGCTGCCAGTGTGCTTATTTCCTGAACTTCCCAGCAAAAAGACTGTCTATTGGCATTAATGTAACTTTTCCCTTATTATCAGCCTATTTTATCATTTACCTCTGAAGTAGGCTGATCTTGAAAAGTATGACAATTTTGCTGCTGAACCAAATCCAGTCTTGTCATCCTAAAAAGGAAGTGCTTGTGTATAGAGCTGGTTGGTCTACTTTAAGGGCATATAGAAATAATCAGAATTAACACACACATTTACATGTACAGAAACATATTTGGAAGAAGTGTTTTGGATTGGATACTAATTTTAATTTATGACATTTTCCTATTGGGTTGGGTAAATATTTATTCTTTTTTTTGTTGTGATATGTGTTAGGTTCTTCCCCCATATACTTTACAGGTTATTAGTATTGTAGAACTTATTTTAGGTTACTATTTAGTTGATTTTAGAAGTTTATTTGAATCATCTTTGTTGTTTGTTTTCAATATTTTTTATTAAGAATAAAGGTTTTACAAGTTTTCAAAAGAAGGAATAACAAAAACTAGGGTACAAAAACAAAGAGAAAAAGAATAAAATATTGTCCATTTCACACATGGTGGGTAAACAATCAAAAATTACAATAACTGTGAATCGTGTCAGAAAATAAGACACTTGGAAACTAACAATTCGTTTCAGCCAATATTACCAGTGGCAAACATACACAAAAAGTAAGGAAGAACTAATCGAAGAAAAAAGGAGGAAAAGGAAGGGGGAAGAAAAGGGAGGGTAAAGAAAGGGAAAGCAAGAGCATAGTATCATTCAGTTTAGCTGCCAATAGTTCATTAAGGAAATACCAGTTGACCTTGTGTTTTACTTGGTTCACAGTAGGTTTGCTTGAAGACCATGCCTTAGCAAGTGTTTGTTTAGCAGAGGTAAAAACGAAATTAGGAAGTTCAAATTGGTGATTTGTACAATTTTTAGGTTTCAGGAGTAGTAGCGCTTCATAAGGGTCTTTCCGTGAGGTTGCAGTGCATTTACCACTTCCTCTTGCCAACCAACTACTGCCTCTGTGGAGATGCTACATGCAGCTTCTCCCAGAGACAGACCCAAAAAGAATTAATGGGGGCAGCAAAGAGTGATACTAGCTTTCAAATGTGCAGACGATGGATCTTTAGAACCAGTTCTGTGTTGCTAGTTACCAAGTGGGGAGCCAAGTGAGATTCTTTGATCCTGAGGCATATCTGAACGTTCCTCAAGTGTTGTTTGCAGCAATTTTATTACACATAAAAAGTATTTTAGGTTTTTTTAAGCTCAAACTAGTCCCTAGCATAGGTGTGTACTGGTCATGTAAGATAAAAAGATGTGGGTTTTTAACTGGATCTCGGGGCTTTGTTGGGACAGGACAATTATTATTATATCAATTTAATACACTGTAATGATTTTCATGTGTACATTCAATACACTTTCCCTGTTCTGTGTGGAAGGAGGTTCTGCCTTCTATAGCCCCAGGATCACCCCCATAATCATCCTGAAAGAAAAGTTACTTGAAAAAGCATGGGTAGGACTTGATTTTTCCAGATGCACTCTCATGCCACTCAACTTTCCAAGATAAAAAAAGGGAGACACCTTTAACTTAAAATGTATAGGCATTGGGCTCACCCCAGCCATTCCCCATCAGCTATGCAGACCTTTAACATTTCATTTCTTCTATACTGGCTTTTTATAAAAACAAATATACCTTTTACAAGATTAAAGTTTTAGTATTCTGTAACATTGTTGGTAAGAAAATACCATTTTATGGTGGTCAATATATTAGCATAAAAAGGGCAATTAAATAAAAAGACAAACGGGGATTTGGTTTCAAATAAGTAACTATACCTTTAAAAATGGGAAAGTAAGCAAGTCTGTACATTGTACTTATACAATGTTACAGTGTATTTTTTAATTTTAGAAACTCATTGCTGGTTCCATTGTAAAATTAAATAGTATTTTATGTAAGCGTAACTTTTCACAAAAGTTGACATTTCCTTTTATTATTGTCAACTCTCAGGTATGCGGGTTCCATGGTTAAACATAGTCAGTATATCTTCAATGAATCAGCCACAAAACCAGGGTCATTTATATATGCCAGCAATTAAAGGGATAAATAGACAACCCTTTTGCAAATCCGTTGATAAATATGTTGCAGTTTGTTTTACTCTAGATAAGCGTCTCGGCCTTGTTGCAATAGTCGTTGTTAATTCCCCCTAGTGTGTTAGAATACTGAATTGTGCTTTGATTTTGCAGTAACTTTGTGGAATTATCTATTAATGCAGTCTGCTGCAGTACAGTGATCAAGAAATGAAAACAGCTTGTGGTCGCCTGATCAATGGACAGAGTCCTTCCTTATTGGGAGGGTTACAATGTCACTACTGTGTTCACAGTAAATAAACATGTACCTCTCTGTTCCAAACCTTTTTGTTACTGCCACACAAATGTACTGGTGACTAGTTCTTTAAAGAGAAGTCATTGAGCTCGGAGCCCCCACTCCTCATCACTATGAATAGCAGTAACGGCTGGATATAAACACACAGCAAGGCAGAGAATTGTATAAAAGCAGTGCATTGTTACAGTACAATGGATAGTACTTGCTGCAGTAACTAGAATTGCACTTAATAAGACTTGTTATTAAATTACTTAAGTTACAGAGTGAACCAGCTTAACAGATATATCCCTGAAGTGCTAAATTGTGTGGCTGTATGAAAACAGCCACCTGATGCTAAAACACACATACCTGTTATGGATAAGTGTATACATCCACTATAACAGAAGGTAAGCTGCTGTTTGCCTGAGAGACAAAGCTGAGTGGCCTTGGTACTATAGTACCAACCTCTTGTTTACACAAGAATAATGGCAAATAATGGAAAGGAGACATTCTTGTTTAACAAATTTATCTAACACCCTACAGATAATTTTATTTTTACATCATTGCACCGGAACAGCAATCAGGCAATTCTGATCCTTGTGCTTGTTGGTTTCCTCTCCTGACAAAACCATTGTTAGAACTCTGAATTAAGCATTGTGCCAGTGACATCAATGTACAGTATGTAGTAATGCATCCTATTGCCCTTACTAAAGAGCTTGTGAACCCTTTATGAGGGGTTCTCCTTCAAATGCACTTACCACAAGGTACCCAAGTAGCTTTGTCAGGCTGCAGAATCTTTTCTGATTGCTTGGGGAGAGCCGCTTTCTATACTGGGCTGAAATTAAATACTTATACATTGTGTCACCATAGGTTTAGCTTATGTATTGAGAGTGATGAGGTTTCCACACCTTCCATATTATTATTAGGGCAAATGGGTTCTCATGTGGCTATAAATGCTGGTTTAGGCTCCTCGTGCAGCCGTACCATGACCTGGGCAAATCAAGATCTTCATAGATTCCCCTGATTCCCATGTGGGATCAGACCCACATGGATATTTCAGAAATGTGTAATAATTGTGAACAAAACCAACCACTAATGCTTTTACCTCTTCAGACATCAAGAGCAAAATTCCCCTATGCAATAAACCTGCTCTAAAAGTAGTTAAAAAGTCAATGAGTGAGTTGGTCAAGTTGACCAGCATACTGTATATAACCATAGTTTTGTGTGAACCGACCATTTAAACACAGATCCATTTCTTTTATGTATGTAGGTTGATGGTAGAAAGGGTAGAAAAATACAAATATAACCACACACTAAAGACTAATGCTGTTTACTTTGAGTATCTCTCATAAAAATGGCGAAATGAACCAGCAGATCAGCCATACAATATCCTGTGAGTAAGAGGCACAAAAAAATACCAGCATATTTTAAGAGTGTGCAATGCAAAATTGTATTCTAAAAGGTAAGGGAATAAACAGGACAGCCAGTGAGCTGTGTCATTTCCATGAATTTCTGATATGAAGCAAATATTAAAAAAGAACCAAGAGAATAGTTGTGTTTATATTCTAAAAGGGAGCTGTCTGTAAAAGTAAAAGTCTTGTTGTAGTGCATTTCTTTTTTATTTCTTTTCCATAAAAGTAAGGAGGATAATACAATATTTTCTTGGTCAGCTGTTTTCTGAATGCAAGAAGAATTTGAGCAATGATCACTGCAAGGTGTATATACAATATATATATATATATATATATATATATATATATATATATATATACAATATATACACACACACACATCTAGATCATCAACTTACCTGTCAAACCTACCCCTAACTACAACCAAAAATCTTTAATAGATCAGGGAAAAGTTGGAATTTTTGTTGAGTTTTAACAGAGGTCCTTAATTGCAGTAGAGATGTTCCAAAAACATGCCAACTGCAGGTCCCTTGCTATCTCTGGTATCCTAATGGCAGTACTAGTAAATTGCTTACATATGTAAGTCAGGTTTACCATACATTCATATACAATATTTATATAGCAACAACCTAACATGCAGTGCTGTACAAAGTCCATAGAGTCATGTCACTATCTGTCCCACAAATGATCTCACAATCTAATGACCTCAGTCATGTGTCTTTAATATAGTCTAGAGCCAATTCAGGGGGGAAAGCCAGTTAACATAACTGCATGTTTTTGGATATGGGAGGAAACCAGAGCAACCAGAGGAAACCCACACAAACACAGGGAGAGTCTACAACCTCCACGCAGATAGTGCCCTGGCCAGGATTTGAACCTGTGACCTAGTTCCACAAAGGCCAGAGTGCTAACCACTGAGCCACCATGCTGCCCATTTGAAGTTTCATACTAATATATGATAAAGCAAACAATGAAAGAGAAATACACCACAATTCACTAAGTAGGAGGCAGGCCCACCCCATATATCTGGGTAAATCTGGCTACAGTATGGTATGGAAAATTCAGAATATTGTAAACTAAATTAAAGTTGTAACTATTTGTTTACAGTTCCAGTTGTCTGAATTGTAAAAAAAAAATTGTAACGGTTTAGTTTTGTTTGCTTTATCCGTAACTAAGGGTGATCATATAACTTATTTGCATGCCACAGGTACATATATGCCCACTCTTACGTTACTTTTCGTTACATATTATTTATATATTAGAAAAGAAATAGAGGTATAATACATGGGTAGATCTGGACAGAAATTGGAATAAGGAGATGGCTTTTCATTAAACAGGAAAATTAGGTTAAAAAAAACTTGTCAGATAAAGATTCCTTGAGTGCGGTCATATAATGGTGCTACACTGGGAGTGGAGGTCTCCTTTTCAGGGTCAAAACAGCAGAAAAGACTGTGAAAAATAGGTGGAATTTAACTTCAGTACAAATGTACTCCCATTTGCATTACTTGTGATGAAATAGGGTAAATGACGGCCATATGTAAAACCACAAAGGTTTTGATGAAAGTGAACTCACTCTCACGCTTTATTAAGAAAGCTTTCCACACCACTGATGCAAAGCAATGAGCTTCCATCAGTCATTGTCTCAGCCCAAATCAGTAATTAATGTTATGAGAGAGTTAAAAGGAGCATTGACACTTAAACACTTCCCATCGACTCGGCAGAAAAGATATCTTCGGTGACACGCAAGTAATGTATGCGTGCTGAATTCTAACCGCTTTCGCCCTGACATCCTGCGCACCTAATCAATTATCATCATTTCAGATACAAGAGATATGTCAGCATCGGCTCAGCAACAGAAATAGTTTGTGAGAGGTTAGCACTAATTAACTCCTGGAATCAGAACACGCTAGAAAAGGTTTCAATTCATGTTACGCTTGCATTGTATTGCAGAGCTTTATTATGTGCCACAGCTCACTTTTATCTGCATCTCTATTAAGGAGAGGGCTGTTTATCTGCAAGTGTAATCTTCAGTATTTTCAATTCAGTAAAAGGAATAAAATAGGATGCGTCTGTGATACCAACTGCCGATGCTTGTAGGGAACCTTCAGCAAGTACTGCAGGTTGTTCTCTTTGTTGACTAAAAGTGGGTTCATTTTAGGACCACTTATTCACATGAACAATTTTAAAGTAATACTGTAGTGTCATTTTTTATGATATACAGTACAAGTGAAAGTGTTCAACTTCCTGAAACATTCTTATAATATGAGTTCCTTTTTGAAAATCTTGTTTTGTGTTTAGATAAAAATTACAAATGTACATGTGATCACTTGATTATTATTTGTGCAGGTTCTTTGTAGTTTTAAACAATTTTACCAGGCTTTAATGTAGCATTGATTTGGTTGCTGTAAAGCCTTAAAGTTTTAATGCCTTCACACATTATAGTCTCTGTAATGTATGTAATATCCTTTAACAACTATATACCTATCTCAATCCTTTGATCAATCTGTATTTAATTAAGTATAGCTGACCATGTATTGATTTACTAACAAATATGTTGCTTAAGGACATTCTTGATTGTAGGCCTCCGCATTTAAATGTTTTTATAAATCCAATAACAATCACAGGTGTCAGACAGAAGAAAAGATTTGCCTTCCCACCTGCCAGAGAGGTGTGTATCTGCATATTATACAGTGTGTCTTCAGTTTAGCTTTGTCACCAACTCGAACAAATTCTTTTTCCCTAGATGCATCTTTTTAATGTAAATTAGTGATGTTAAGGAGAAAGCATTGATGAGTTTTATATTTCTATTCTTTCTTTGGATTTCCTAGTGAGCATCATGATATCTTTGCAGCCCTAAAAAATGCGTGCCCACTCCAAATATTTACTAGCTTGTGAGTTTCTTTTGTTGCAAGTCAGTAATAATGTGCTATGATTTGCAGCACTCTGCAACTCTTTTAAAATAGGTAACATAAATTTCTTTAACCTAACTCATAATAGATATGGACAGAAATATTTCAGAGACACTATAGTGCCAGCATCTGCCATTACTACATTTAATTTACTCATCTATTTCTGCTATTGGACCCGCTAAGATTTATTAATGTTGAAAAGGGTGCAACTGCCTTTAGGTACCCAAATTTCAACTTGTCCTTGTCAATCTGTCCTTTCTAGTAAAATAGGTAACTGTGGGTTGTACTTGTTGTAAATATACTTGAAATATTGGCTCATAAAGTAGCCATATAATTTCCTCCATAAAGATTTACTTGTTAGTCCTTTATTTAATGCCTTTGTAAAACCAACAGCATTCAGTCAAACGAGTTGGAAGAGACAGCTTTACTAAGCCATATAGCAGTTCAAAAAGACAGATGGCAGTTGCCACCAAAGTGATAGAATTAAAACTGAAGCTACTGTGACACCAATGCAGGATTGGTGGTGGAAGGGAAGTATATTTGCCCAGGATTCCTCTTTTATGTAAAGTAGCAGGAGGAAGACTCTCACCTGCGGGGTAAATAATGAAGCAGCACTGAGGGTGGGTGTGACACCAATGCAGGATTGGTGGTGGAAGGGAAGTATATTTGCCCAGGATTCCTCTCCTATGTGAAGTAGCAGGGGGGAAGACCCTCACCTGCGGGGTAATTATTGAAGCAGCACTGAGGGTGGGGATATAACAGAGCCAGGAACTCAGTCAGTCTCTCTCTGCCTGGGGACACAGAAAGTTGGTCTGTGTGGATGAACTCAAACCTGAGTAAAAGGTTGCTGAAAGCTTTGTTTTGAGCTGATAGGGAGAAGCCCTCCAGCTGATAGACAGGAACGTCGGATGTGTAGTAAGTGCCAGACAGGCGAGGTTTTCATTTGCTGTTTTTGTTATTTTATCTGCAACCTTCAAATAAACCTGACTACAAGTCAACTTGACACTTACACCTCAGTGTGTGATCTGAAATGGATGAACCAGATAAGTGTCCTTTGACCCCAGCAAAGGTGATCCTGAGCTTAACCCCTCACACTACAAATGTACCTTATCCTACTAAGACCAATTATCTGGGGCATGTTTTACCCATGGGGGCATTACCCACTTATTCCAATGATTCAGTGGGCCACTTTACCAATGATGGTAACTTTTCCCCTATTCCAAGACCAAAGGTTTAGGGGACTAATCTCCCACTGGGGGCTGCTTTCCCGCTGTCTCCAGTGTTTAGGTGGCTATTCTCACATTGAAGGCTGTTATTTCACTGATACCAATGACTTTAAGGCTTTTTGTCCCTGCGAGCCACTACTCCAGTGATACCCCTAATTTGGAATGGGAATGGTTCTACTTTGGGAGCCACTATCTTACTAACATTAATAATTTGGGTAGATGTTCTCCTTTGTGGGCCACTATTGAACTAACACCAAGGTATAAAAGGGCTCTTTTCTCCTAAGGGCCAATGTAGCACTATCTCTAATGTTTTGAGGGCTATAATACTGGGGACAACTATACAATTGACACCAATAACTTGTGGGGGCAGTCTCCCACTGGGTTTCCCACTATTTATTTTTTCACTAATTATAAGTATAGCACCAGCTTTTTTACCACCGGGGCCATTTTCCTTCTAACACGTGTGACCTATTTTTATGCACATCAAAACAAACACATTTTTGTAAGTCACAATGTAACAGACACTGTTATATACTCTTATCACCTGCATTTTGTATGCTGCATTGTACGTTACATGCTTATTGTCAGCATTTAATAATTCTGTCACACAGATAGGTAATGAAATACAGAACCAGTGAGACACATAATACAACTGATTTCATCCAAGGCTACAACCTTCGTCAAAGTTCTGCTCTAGTTGCACTGTGCTCAAAAGTATAAAACCCAACGCTGACCACTTTTTAAATATGCATCCGTTTAGGGGGAAAATCTGTCTTATCACCCAAGGAATTCCAACACATCTGCTTCAGCTAAACTGTAAACCTGTAGCAGAGACCTCTCTGTGTGATAGGCACCCTGGTTTGCATATACAATGTCACACGTTGGCTTAATACTTCATGTCCTTCATTTTGTTTAATGCCTCCACAGTTCCTCTATACTTGTGTAGGATTGTGGTCATGAGCCACCTCTCTTTTCACTCCTGTGAATCTCTTCTCATGTTCTAAAGTCATGAGGCATGCATAATGTGATGTTGTGACATGATTTACCATAGCTATGGCAGAGTTGTATATTATTTTGTTGCGGTTTGTTAAGCTGCAGTTTTGGTATAATGTCTTCCTTTTGGTAATACAACTGTTGTTGTAGCTTCATATTCTATGAAGGTCTTATATGATGTCCTAGTGTTGTGATACAATGTGCTGTTGTTGCTTGATGTAATGGAACTGCAGAATCTGTAAATTTGTCATTGTGTCAACTTATCTTCCTAGAAGACAATATTACAATAGCACAGGAATACACACCACTGTTTGCAATAGAGCATTGCATGTTAAGCGATAAGGTGGGCCCTCATTCTCAACTGTTGGCAAGCTCCAGGTACCCAAGTCTGACCGTGTTTCTAACAAATTACAGCTCAGACTGCAAAAGAAAAGGGTAGCCATGCAAACCAACTATGCATGGTCTAACACACAGAGTATGCTAATAAAAAGGAATAGTAGAAATGGTGTTATCCATGTGCTGCAATCAGCTTTATTGCTTAATTTGCAGTGCATAAACCTGGCTACAATGTTTTATAGGGCTGGGTAAATATAAAGAATGACTGAACTGACTTACAGATCTGTAGCAGGCAAAACAGATATGGATTTAAACCATTTCATTTAGCTATTTCACTATAGTTCCGTGTTAAAAATATTAATGAAATACAAAATAGACCTAATCTAATATTTTGAAGATTGATTTTTTTTTTTTTCTTTATAGTGGCTGAAGTTGTCCTATAAGACAGTACAAATATAGCTAACTTTGCTGTAGTGGAATACGTAGGGTGTAAGAGAAACATTATACCCTTATTCTCATGGGGAAATGGGAGTTCTGATGTTCAGAGTGACAGTCTTTGTAAACCTAGAAAGCTCTTTCTCTTTGGAAAAGAGCGTACAGGGTTCTCATGACCTATTTTTCTACAGATACCTTTACAAAGATACTTACATAAAATAGAACAAAGTACAGTCGGTGGAAGTATTGCTAAAGTTGCTTAACAGACGGTGATACTTTTAAAGGAAACCCATACTGAAGTTTTTGGGCTGGCATTTCCTGAAAATTCTGGTTGTCTGGCTGATATATACTTTTTTGATTTACTGATTAAAACATTTGCAGCATACACGTTCTGACTTTTATTAAAGTATGTTAAAATGTGTTTTTCCATGCAGAACAAAGCAACCATTTCACTTTAATCTTCCTACCTCAGCAGCAGATACTTGCCAATTGTTCATTATCCCCACTCAAAATATTCTACTTAAACAAATTAAGTACTGCCACAGCAATGCAAAATTTGACTTTGTGCCAAAAGTCAACAAACGGCTAAACCCTTATCTGCATCTCTAACCTCTCCATTGGTGCTGAGTACACAGATAGCACTGACTCTTGGCTGTCACAAGCATGGCAAAGGTGTTGACTAGACAACTGTAATGAATAAGATGGCCCTACTCACTCTATTTTGTGACCCCATTGGGTAGTAACTGGATCTTGGAAGGGAGGGCAGAATGAAATGGAGTATTTGTTTGCTGGTTATCCACAATGTTGTTTATTAGTGATGGTGTCCATTTGTGGTTGTGATTAATGTACACAACGTCAAGGTAAGCGATAGCGCTGAGATTTTCCACTGTATTGTGTCTTTGTACTTAGGAAATTTTGATAATTATATTTTGAGGGGGAATATCTTGGGCATTTACTATAATTATGCAAGGAGGGTTTTAAAAACAAATGATTTTTACTTTATGAAAATAATTTCCTATTTGTTTAAATAAAACGTTTAATACAAAAATATATAATGTATTTAGATAAATTCCTTGAAAATACATTAAATTCTAGGACAAATTTTAAAGAAGAAAAGTTACTAAGCACCAAAAATCTTGTTCTGAAGAAGTTAAATACTAGGGTTTTAAAGCATAAAGTTATGTGACAAGAAACTGCAACCCCTTACAACTCCATTCAAAAGCAATGTGAAAAGCTCAATAAGGTTCTGTTCCCACTATGGGCTAGTTGTGCTTTTGAAAATGCATGCATACTTTTACCATTTAAGTTTTGCTTCAATGTATTCCATTTTTTTTAATTAGCTTCTTAATGCACCACATTGCACAAAAAAAATGTGCAACACAATGTACTATGAAAAGAACAGCGAGCTGCAATGCACAGCAGAGCTTTGCCACACCTTGTGGTCGTATGCATTGCCATGTGCTGGGTAATGCAAGCAATTCTAAATAGTGGGGACAGACTTTTATTCTGTCTACAGTACATTATTTATTCTCAGTATAGAAAAAAGTACTGATACACTGTATTCTTGATAACCTTATTAGTCTACGAATTGATTGCACTTGTTTATAACTTTTCTTTTTAAGAAGATATTCCTTAAAATGCAATTAAATCTTCCTACCTAACTGACAGTCTGTAATTATTCTGGTAATTATGCCAACTAATAAATATGAGGTGCTTTGTAAAGCTAAACTCTAGAATTAGCAAATATTGGTGAATTACAAAAAATTGAATGCACTGTACAGTGTAAAATTGTACAACCATGTCAGTGTGGAACTTTTCCTCTGTGCAGGAGTTTCCAGACTAGTCATTTCTGCTCTCTCCTCCTGTGCAGGGTGACTGGTTCTGAATCCCCCCTCCTGTGATTGTATGGGTTTACAAAGACATTTTGTGCACACAAAGCATATTTATATAGTTTGTGGCTATTAAGGAATATATTTAAATGAAAGTTGCTGCTTAATTTTAAAGTATCACTTGGTCTTATCTCTGTGGTATTTTGTTTTAAGCAGCCTTGTAAACATTACTTGCTTTTATTATTAAATTCCACGTTTTACGTGAGCAAGTTTAATGTTTCTATCTCTCCTCAGACATACCTGACCCTTTAAAGTTTTTATTTGCTGATGCAGACCAAGCTGAGCACTCTTGTAATGTTCATTGATTACCATGATTTTAGCAGTAATAGATAAATGCCTTTCATTTTCTTATACACAGCACTTCTCCGTCTCAATATACAGCCCAGCAATTCTCTGTTTCTATATACAGCCCAGCACTTCAGTAGCAAAAAAGAATTAAAGACGTATAGACGTGAAAGTTCATGCATTAAATTGGTCTATTTAAATATTCACTTGGAGAAATAAGGAGCCGGTAATTTTGCAAGATATAATTTACCTGTATCAGTACAAATAAAAGCACTTTACAGATTCTTTTAATATGCGGAAAAAGGTCATTTTTACATTTTATACACATTATTGTTTAAATGTTTTGCTTTCTAGCACTGTTATTCCATTGTGTAAATGTGCACAGATCAGTTTGAAGCAATTTTGTTGCCTAAGCTCAACAGAAGAACTCTTGACTTAAAAAAAACATCATATAGTAATTTATATTGTATGGTATGTCTGTATAATCCATACCAAGTAGTCCTGGTAAAAGAAAAGAGAAGTAAAATGCTTTCTAGTTTACTTTTTTAGCAAAAACTGTTAAAAGGGTAGATCTTCTGTGCTCAGAAGAAATAACAATTTGGAATTTGTAAAGCTGTTAACAGTCCCTTGAGTGTGGGCTACCATGACAAAATGAACTTGTATATATTTGTGGTATGTCCTTGCTAGCCTTTCTTAAAGATGGCTGGCTGTCATGATGATCCTCTGGCTTATCAGGAATTAGTGAACCAGCAGTCTGATTTTTCTCATACTTTAGTGGTTGTATACTTATTCTGGGTCAGAACCCAAAGACAGCAAGGCACCTAGCAATTTAATAAATTGGTCAGCATTGCCTATTTTTCATTTAAATAGGCTGAAGAATGACAGTATTTCAAACTGAAAAGAACGATGAGTACACAGTTTAACACAAATGAAATAGGAACAAATAGTGACAGGGATGTGTTTTTTTCATAAACACTTCAACAATGGAATGTCTATGGAATGTCCCCTAAAGACCTCTATGACCAACCTGGACTAGCAGACTGTTTTTACATAGCTTTCCCACCCAGCTTGGCAAGGGGGTGACCCTGATATTTCGCTCAGTTTTTGTCAGCTGTGCACTCTGTGAGCCTTGCTGTACTGTAGTCTACAAGACAATATCCTTAGATTAAATTAAGGTCCATTTACTGCATTTAAAAAAGAAAAGCATGACATTTAAATCGGTACAAAGCTACATTTAAATGTCTTTAATTCAGCTTTTGCTGTTTTTATTTAGATGTTTGCCTATAGTCCTGCTCACCAAATATAGCTTCAGGCAGTATAAATTGCACTGTTTTCCATAGTGCGTACATTCAAGTGCCTAATTATCAGCTTAGCTTTCCTAATGAAAGCCCAAACATCTGTGGGCTTTGGTATGAAATGTCAACCATCTCCTATAGCCTAAAAGTTTTACCTCTTTGCTCTTCTTCTCTGTGTTACTGTTGGCCCATAACCGTAATGAGTAGCCTCACCGACTAAATTTGTGGAAGTTAGCATTGGAAAGAGCTCCGACTCAAAGAAGCTGTTTAAGATATACATACAAAAGTGCACCTGAATTGAAGTTTAAGGTTTGTTAAGAAAGACATCTGAACTGAGGGCTGCAGAAACTGCCTGCAATGGCAAAAAAGTATGGCTGTAATATTACTCTGACTAAATATTTGCATTTTCATATTTATTGTTTTTTTCTGCCAATATGAAGTCTCTTAACAACTCTTGCTCTGTGCTTTGTTTGTGTTTTAAATGTGTAAAACTGTACACATTCATGAAAAGTAAGAAAGAGACTGCTAGTTTCATGCGGTATAATAAGTGAGTAGGAAAGTTTAGTGTTTCCTTTGGGCCCTTAAGGAGAAGAGAACACGGTGCTCTTAGTTAATAACTTATATTCTGTAGGAGTTCAGTTACAAGCTGTGACCCAGTAAAGCTTGTAAAAGTTTCCTATAGCCTTTCACTTCATAGAGCTGAGAATAAAAATACAGTAGGTTATATTGTTCTTGCTTATCTCAAGTGTGTTTTTACTGGCAATTTTGTCTATTTGAGGAACATAAATAGTAGAACCTGTTATGGCCTGAAAGGTCATACCTCTGCATATCCGCATTTTCATTTTGAATCTGCATGTAAGTGGTGGAATCTTCCTGCAAGGGATTCTGTTTTTCTACTTACCGTATTTTTCGGACTATAAGACGCACTTTTTCTTCCCCAAAACTGGGGGGGAAAAGTGGGTGCGTCTTATAGTCCGAAAAATACGGTACATCTATGTGGTCCCATATTTAAAAGGACCACGTATGTCTTCATAAATAAACATTTCAACACAAAGATTAATAGCCTTTTTGTTTTGCAGACAGAGATGGGGAGAAGTTATGTATTATAGGAGTGTCAAAATAAATAAAAGAAGTTGATAAGGGATTACATCCGCCACCATCTATCCAAAACTGAAATATTAGTTTTGTGCTGTGTTACCATTTATTACAACATTCTATCATTGTTCTTCTGAAACCTTTAACGCAAACGTAGGAGTTGTTCAGAGATCAGGGAATTAGCTGTTAGCCCTCTTCTCAGCAGATTGCAGCCTCTCTTAAGCCATGCAGCCTCCACCTAAGATGTACCTTTTTCAGCATCCCCAGCACGTACACAGAGGCTGTGCTTTTTGTAGTGTTAAGTTTGTTTGCTATTTTGCTGATGTGTTTATCTGTTGTCTTTATCCTTGGATACTTTGGCGGTTAGATTACCTGTATGGTTCTGCTTTCTGGACTTGTCTCTGCTGGACTCTCCTGTACTGTGTTATCTGTGAATCACCTTGTTAGTGACCCTGCACTGTCTGATTTCCTGTTGTGTCCCCTGTCCTGCTCTGTGGGCTCCAGGTCCCTGGTCAGTCGCTCTCCAGTGTGCCTCCTGAGGCTGAGCGATGCCTTGCTATATGTGAAGGGTATGAAGTTATATTATGGGTCTGGTGAACACTGGCACTGGACCAGGACCCTACAGGTATATCAGGGAGTACATTCTGTGAAATTTCTACCATTTGTTTTTTGGCAGAGTATATCATTTTTCCTAATAGCTGAAAACATTAACTTTAGTTAATTGCGCAATTAAGAATTTAACCTTGCAGAGTGTTCTCAGAATAATTAGTAAAATAATAATTTGCTTTGTTTTATACAGACCTTCATAGTATGGTCCTCTTTCAGGTTTCACTTGTCTAAATTTAGGTTTGTAAACTGGAAGTTGTTGATGTATAAATCTTGGCAATATCAACACAAAATAATGTAATGAGATTTGTGTAGCACTTTTTATCAAGGAGAATAGGATGGTTTGCAGTTACAAAAGTTTATATTGACAACATGGTTTCAGTATGACACTATCCAGTGTTGCACAGTAGTAATTTTAGGCTGCTTTGAAATTCCTTTAGATAGGTATTTTAAAATAGGAATGAAGAAATTCAAATGGTACATGCAAGGATGCAATGTTTTAGTAAGATATAGTAGAAGGTTTAATAGGAAACCAGTACATTACCCCTATATGATCAACAATACATTTACTAGGTAGATTTGATTTGACATATAAGAATGTTGTATTCGCCCAAAGAATGTTAGAGAATACCAAATACACATTTGTTTATATCACAAAAATGATTTCAGTACCCAGAAGCCAATTAAGCACATTGCTTCCAACCCAAACCTGAAACTTAACAGACCTATCACCACAATATTTACTATATATAGAAAGGTAGATAACCCTTCTATATAAATTAAAAATGTGTATTTTTCTTTAAATGTGGGAGATCGGCACTTTTTTTTTTTTTTTTTTTACAAATACAGCAGCATACCTTCCCCCTGCCCAGTATAAGATTTTTTTTTTTTTTTATTATTGCTACTTTAGTTCCACTTTAATATCAACGTAGTGTTTAATTCCAAAAAATGTTTGGTCCTTTGATTCTTGACCTGTTTTGTTTACAGAACTTGCTCTTGCATTCAAATATCCTATATTCCCCCTACCCACTTTCTCATTCAAATGGTGTATTCACTGGACACAATTAGCAATGTCTCTGCTTAATTCATGCAGTTCAAATCAATCTGTCTCATTTTTTCTCTTTCTTACCAACACAGTACAAGGAGACTTTATCTTTTTAATGTACACGGACATGTTTTGGAGGCAGATTAATGCTGCACTTTTTTGTCTTTGTGCTGCGTTTTATTCAACCCTTTCTATCTCACAAATAGAATTACATACCAGGCATCATAAATAATTGTTATTTTACATTCACAGCAGTCAGGAAAAAATGCAAGCATTTAAATACTTGGCTGATAATTGTTAAAATGCAAATAGGCCTGAAATGCAAATTAACGGACAGTAGTTGATGGTGTGTTTTTTTATGCATGAAAATATAGAGCAATAAAGCAGAACTTGTAAATTTTCTTTAGAAGTAAAGTAATAGGCGCATATGCTGCAGGAGGCTGTGTGTTAAATTTTAAAGTTCAGAAACACCCAAAACACTCTTCTTTGCTTTGGGGGATTGGAATAAAGTTTGATACCAGTTAGGTCTTTAAAATCCAAGACCCTGTTATAGCAAGATCAATAAATAGGAAAGGCCAGAGTTGGCCCATTGATTGGAGCACAGGCACAGTTCTTTGCAGTACTGATTGGCTTTACAACAGAAGCTGATAGTCATTGTCTTCCAGTGCTCTGTAAAAAATTAGTTATATTTCAATTTTTAATTTTCTTGTTTTTTTCAGTCCAGACTGTTAAATGCTTCATGTAGGTTGATTGAGAAAAGCAGTGCTTTGTGGGAGACCTCTGTCCTAATTTGGGTTAAATTTCATTAGCTTTTAATGTGTTTATTGGCCCTTTGCCTGAACGCTTCTTTTTGAACTTTACAGAACTTTTTTTAATGTCTTAGGTTTTCTTTTTATACAATGTTTATAACTCAACAAAGGATCTACTGAGATATGAAATGATGTGAATAATTTATCAAAGATATCTGCCAGACGTGAAACCCGCACCCAACGTTTTTTTAGCAGTTTGAATTTACCGTATGATAAATCAGTCTGTATGTATGAAAGCAGAACAAAGCTTTAAAAGTAAAAAAAAATTGGAAGCAGTGAAAGATCCTCTACATCATGCAGGCATGGGCCTTTTAGGCAATATCTGGTCACCTTTGACCTCACACAGTTCTGGGCGTTTCTAAAGGCAAATCCTTGGTATAATGCCAGAATGTCAATGTTAGTTGCAAACAAGAGCACAGGGTCTTGGTAAAAGCAACTAATGACTAGCATGTTGCAGCCCTTGCTCTCTTGTCTGCATTTTTTGGACATGGCCCAACATGTTAACATATAATACTCTATACAGCAAGCCAATCTTTTGGGCTGACCAGGTGACCAGGTATTGCTTTGCAGCCAGCCAATGTCAGTTCTATTTTATGAAGCATGCTTTTTTTTTTCTAAAATACAGCTATCCTAATTTTGTCAGATTCAGTACATGTCTGTTCCTTTCCCTTAGGGCTTATATGTATGTATGACAAAATTACTTGGTGGGTGTCTGAAATTGTAGAACAAGCTGGCTGTGAATGTCTGCATGAAATGCTGAAAAGAAAGGCAGAGAGAAATAAGTAACACAAATGCAAATCTGCAGTATTTTTGCAGTTACTGACAAAATATACAAAATAGAACTATACAATATACTTTCACCTGACTGAAGAACGAGTAGTATTTTAACTAAACTAAAAAGTAATTAAACTAAGAGTAAGAGATCTGTTTATTAGAACTGAATTGTTTTGGGGACAATTCAGTTACAAACATAACAATTTTTTTAATTTTGATAAGTGTAAAACAGTAAGCACTTTTTCCTATCACATGGATCAAGCAGGCCTCTGTTTCAAGGCTTTATCCATTTTTCCATGTTATGCAAAATTCCTAGGCATAATACCTGGGCCCCGCAGTAGAAACAGGTGAATTGGAGATGCCCTTGTTTGCAGAAGTTCTGGCAGAGGGTAAGGTGTTCTTGAAGTTTCATGATGGTCATGAATTTTTATAATGGGGTAGCTTGGTACACTGAAGCAATGTCAGAATGCAGAGTAATACTTCAACAAAACCAATACCCATTAACATTTAGCATGTTAGTCATATTTATGCCGTGTTGGTTTCAAAGTGTTAGCTTTAACAAATATATAAAATGGCCTATAAAATGAATTTAATATATGTCGTGCTATAATGAACAAATAAACTCTGAGATTAACTCAATATCTGAGATTTTAGCGGCATACCATAAACAATCTAAACATGTAGTTTATCAAAACAAATCTTTTTTAGAACAACATTAAAAACATAAATGTTAAAACCATATAAAATATGCGATAGATATAACTAAATACTCCTGTCTAGGTTGCCCACATATATGGGGGAAAACCGTGCTGATTTCAATGCGTTCCATTGAATAATTCCGCTTCTTAATTCGACTTTATGGTTGGCCTCTAAAGTCTCAGATATTGAGTTAATCTCAGAGTTTATTTGTTTATTAAAATAAGGAGGTGACCATGTGAAAACTAGAGGGTTGGTCTTTCATTATTTATATGGGTGCTATAATGAAACTAAAGGAGCAGGTAGGGCCATCAAATATTTGAACCTGCACTACTAAACTAGCAGTAGTACAAACATAATTTTTGCCATGTGAATACTAGCCCAGTTCACTCTGGGCTAGCTCCTCCTCTATGGTACTTGCGTAGCAAAATCATAACGCATGTCAACACTACCGAATACATGCAGACATCCTTATTTATTACATGCTTTCTTCAGCTAGTCTAATCTTGTAGTGAAATCATTGATATTTCATGGACCTTTCTTTTTAACTTTCATAATGGCAGCACTGCTGCCCCCTGATATGCTGCTTGAGATGTCACGTGCTCATGTCCTCTCAGTGTCTCCTGTTCTGCCCTATGCAATTTTTATTCTATAGATTTGTTTAGGGGCTAGCAGAGGCATGCCACATAACAGTACTGTAAGGTGTATTGTTTCCATAGTTCCATTGCTGCGCTTAATTGGTTTTATGGTAATTTTGCCCCATTCCTGTGCTTTGTTTGGTCTAACACTTGAAATGGAAAATTACATATATATACCAATTAAGTATTACCTGCTATTTATATAGTGCCAACATATTACTCAGCACTTTACAAAGTCCTTGGTCAAGTCACCAACTATTCTTTAAAGGGACTCACAATCTAACAGCCCTACTGTAGTCATATTAACAACCTAAGGTCAATTACCTTAATTGCATGGTTTCTGGATGTGGGAAGAAACCAGAGTACCCAGACAAAACCACACAAACATGGGCAGAGAATACAAACTCCATGCAAAAAGGATCCTAGCCAGGATTTGAACTTGGGGCCCAGCGCTGCCAAGGCCTGGGTGCCACCATGCTGTCCACATGCTGCTCTAGTTTATTAAAGATACTTTATACCAGCCAACCAGTGGTTCGCAAGAAAATGTTGGTGGTTCTGGCAGGTGCACCCCCGAGCGGGTGTCAGGAGAGGGACCCTGCCTGCGGGGCGCACCGGCCAGAGCTGCGGACCATGTCTCCCGTACAAATCCCTGGCTCAGGGAAGTGGGCAGGGACACAACCCGCCCACTCTCCCATTGCAGGCTCAGATCTGCGAGAGTGGGCAGGTTATGTTTTGATAACGTCACTACGGGGGAGGTTTCACCCCCTTTGATTGACAGCTGGCGGCTTCCCGCGCATGCGCAATAAGGAGCCAGAAATTTTAGTGATCCACAGGACCAAAAAGGTTGGCAACCACTGCTTTATACAGTGCCTATTGACCTCATGTGTTAGGACCCTATCATGTTGAGTGAGTGTGGTGATAAGAGGAAGATAAATGTTGCAAGAGCACTTCATACTGGCACTGAGATAAAGCAGAACCTATTGATTTGTACAGTTTTGGACATTCTAAATTGACGTAAAAGGCAGATTTGATGATTGTGTGGCATGAAAAGCCCTCTATTCTATAAATATTTATTTTGTTTGTAAATTTTATTGCATGAAGTTAAATAAATAGAGCATTTTTATGTATTTTGATAATCTCATCTAAGTATTTTTTTTTTATCTGCCTAGAGTAAAGCTACGTACACACGTCAGATTTTTATCGCCCGATAATCGGCATCGGCCAATTATCGGGCGGAAATCTGCCGTATGTACAGTCGGTGTCGTCCATCGTCCGGACGACCGACCTGCCGGATCCATGGACGACAGCCGATCCTAATGAAAGGGAAGGGGAGAGCGCGCAGCAGGGTGCCGCTCCATCGCTTTCCCCCTCCCCTCTCCATAGAGCATGAACGGTGCTGTATGTACAGCATCGTTCATGCATCGTGCACTCCCTTGTCGTTGGAAAGGATCGTGAAAGATCCTTTCCAACGACAAAAATTGCAAGTGTGTACGCAGCTTTAGGCTTAAAAAATGATGCCTAAGAAAATGATAACTGAAAGGATTCAGCTAATATAATTCCCTGTTCCTTTGTAACCATATAATTTAAAAGTGGAAAGTTTAAAATTTTAGCCCCATAAAAAATGATTTTATAGTTACAATCAATATATTGTTTTGACCTAGAAAATGTATCAATCTACCATTTTAGAGTCATATGAGTCCTCTTACCAATGAAGGTAAATTGCAATTGACCACGCTTGAGAGACTGAACCTTATGGACCTTTTTTCAACCTTCACTATGTAACTTTTTAAAACAGGCAAAAATGCTCATAGAAAAGTCTGCAGCAAAATGAAAGGCTTGTTTGTTAGCAGAGGTTGCAATGTTCTTCACTATCTAAACTTATTTACTTTTCTACTGTGGGTTTGTGTTTGAGATTAAAGAGAATCATTTCTCTGATTCCTTGCCTGGTTGCCTTAAAGCAACACTGACATTTGCTCTACACCCTTTCACTCCAAAAAAGGAGGACCTCCTCCTAGTTCTACTTATGAATTCTCTTTATATTCACTGGCTGCTCTGAAATCTTTCAACAGATGTCTATTTTGAAGCAACACAGATACGCGTTAAAAAATATTTATTTTACAGGATAATTCCAATGTATTTATTTTGACAATTGACAAAGTACCAATGGGCTTTACAGTGCAGTATAGACGGCTGCCATAAGTAGTTTGTTTAGGTAGAATCATAGTTATGATGGCTGTAATGATAATTAAGTAATCTAGTATATTTAAAAAAAATGTAAATACCCTGAAAAAATGCCAATGTTTTTTTGCACATTGCCTCAAGCTGAGTTTAGTAGTGATGTGCATGAAGTCCTGCTGTTCAATATGGCAACACCTGTACAGTAATACCCCAGGATCTGCGTGAGGAATTATGAGGTATTATGGTTGAAGGAAAAAATGACCCATGCATCAGTGCCAAAAAAAGGTCTGTGTTGGTGGGAGGAAACAATGATGCTCCTGTGGTGGTGTCAGTCTGAGGAGGACTGCTTAGGAATCGGTGTCATAGAAGGGAGGGAAACTGGAAGGTTGGAGAGTGGAGACTTTGAAATGACCTTTTAGGATTTCCTCATTATAGAATCTTTTAATTAATGTATACTTAGTGTTGAGGACTGCTTTATCCTTTTTAGTAACCCAGCCAGAGAACTAAGCTGAAGCAATGAGGTGGAAATTAGGTTCTGCACATGGGATCAGCATGCTGTGAAATAAAATATATTTTATTTTATAGTGACTAAAAATGAACAATGCATGACATTACTTGCTTAAACATTTTGAGAAAGAGCATGTGGGGGAAAGTGGTAGTCTGTTACCTTTCCTTAAGGGGCTGGTAGTTGTAGAATAGGCTAAAAAAGACTACCAATCAGAGGTATAAGTCTTTTTTTTTTTTTTTTTTTGGTAAATTTGTTTTTTGTTTATGTATGTTATGTATGTCGAACATTTTTGTAAAAATCTGCTTTAAATGGAATTTACCCTGACTGAAAAATAAACTTTCTGGGACAGATTCCACCTCTTTATTTTCTAATCTACTCTAAAGTATGACAACTGGAACCTGAAATTTTTTTTAAAAAACGTTCCTAGTATTGTAGCTTCTGTCTCGTTTTAAAATGCAATTTTTCAATTTTACATTTTTTAGCAGCCTGCAGTAGCATGTAAGGCTTCTTTGTTTGGATTTGTAATGGACTGGCAGACATTTGGCCACTGTATAAGGCTACATAGACACGACAGATGATTCTCGTCCGATAATTGCCTCAGGGCTGTACGTGAGATGACGAGAAATCTGGCATGTGTACAGCACTCGTCGTATTGGCAGATCTACGAATGATCGTAATGAAAGTAAGGGGTAAAAAGTGCAGCTGGGTGCCGCTCTTTTGTTCTTCTCCCTCTCCTCTATAAAGCAGAAAGGTGCTGTATGTACAGCACTCGTTCATCCATCATTCAGTCTTTTGTCATTGGAAAGGGTCATGAAAAATCTTTTGGAATGACAATTATTGAACGTATGCAGCCTTAAAATCCAATGCAATCAAACCATTTTAGTTTGCCATGATTGCTGAAAAGCTAACTCTCATGCTAGCTTTCTATTTAACTGGCTCAGATGGCTTAAATTCCAAGGTCAGATGAGATCAACTCTGATCAGAAATGTCCCAACACCACTAATCAGGACCAACGAAATTACTTAGCCCCATTCCTAAATCAAAAACTTTTGAATATAAGAGGTTGGAAGGTACAAAGCCCCAGTATCACTTTTTAGCAGTGATTATCAAATTCTCTAGTGCAAACAAAAGTCCACAAATTACCCCTAGAATTGTGTGCTTTTTTGTTGCTTTGATATTACATGGTGGCAGTTTCTCTTTGTATTGTCTATTAGATCATTCCTAGTTTGGAAGTAAACAATTTTGGCTTCATGTTTTTTTACTGGCTAACAGGGGCTACTTTGACACTGCAGGGACTCTCTGAGGCTTCTTGTGATATGACAAAAAAAAATAAAATAAAGGAACCTCAATTAATAATTCAGCTGCTTTGAAGCTAGAATGCTTTAAGAGGAGTTCAAACAGCATGCAGAAACTCTGTCAAATGTGTCCACAAGCAGCCATACATCCAAATCAGCAAACCAACAGATTAAAATGGAAGATGAAAGATTTCAGCAACAAGTTTGCCAGATAGAATTCATTCATGCGAACATTATTAAATTTAGATGATATGTCTTGTATATAAACGTGGACAAATTTTCCAGTACCCTTCCACAAAAAAGAACCTGCATCTGTCTTTGAAAAAACTTGAAAATGCCAAATGTAATTAGCACCTGTTATTGTTATTGTTTCTGTATTTAACAAAAATCAGACTTTGTAGACTTTAGAGCTTTAATTCAACAAAATATTCAAAATAAACAGTAGCTAATCTAATATTGCATTGCCGCTGAAACAAACAATTAGTGTAGCTCTCAATAAGACTTCTGTACTGGTAGTTTATATTATATGGTAGATTATATTAATGTTTCCCATCCAGGAAAACGCTTTCTGGTTCCATCGATTTAGGTCTTTTTGCAGAGTGGCTAAAAGTGGCAGGTAATTGTTGGGATTCCCAACTGAAGGCAAAAAACCGCTTTAGCTGTGTGCACTGATTGCTGGGAAGGGTGAAGTTTAGGGCTGCAGATTTTGAGTAGTTAATTTTAAAATTTGACATTGAGCCATATTCTTCTAAAGCTTTGAGCAAATTTGGTAAGCTTGTAGGATTAGAAATCGCAAATAGGAGGTCATGCGCATATGTGACGATTTTTAGAGGTTTTGGTCCGAACTGTCCTTCAATGGATCTGGAACCCCTATGGTACAAAGTAAAGGCTCCAGAGTCAAAATAAAAATTAGAGGTGGCAGTGGGCAGCCCTGTCTCGGGCCATTAGATATGTGAAATGGGGAAGAGTGAACACCATTTATGAGCACTGTAGCGGTGGGGCAGGAGTAGAGAGCGTGGATCCAGGACATCATCTTCAGTCCTAGACCGACGTGAGAGAGGGTTTATCCATGAATTGCCAGTCAATGCGTTTAAAAGCCTTCTCTGCGTCGGTGGACAATAGGATAGTGGGAACATCTTTAGTTTGAGCCCGATGGAGCTCTGGTAGTGTTGTCTCTGGCCTCCCTGCCAGGCATGAAACAGGCTTGACCATAGTGGACCAGCCTGTGAATAAGTCTGGAGGCCAAAATCACGTAAATAGTCTTGGTCGTGGGATAGCACTTTTTGATGGTGTTTGGCAATGTGTTTTGTTCTAAAATGTCCTTATAGTCTTAAATTTTTTCTTGTTCCCTGCATAGATTCCAGGCACCCCATGTCAGATGCAGCAAAGCAGCTTTCTATTGAAACTCTGCCATCTTTCAAAGTAGATATGTGTACTCTTTGAGAGCTTGATTTCTGTTTATTTATTTTGGTCTGTGGACATAGAGCTGATGGGTTTTGCCAAAAAGCATTTATTTCGTCTTACAGTCCTAATACATTTGTGTCTATTATGAGGTCAGGCTTCCCATCCAGGGACATTGGCTACAGTCATATGGTTTTAAACTTCCTATATACCGTAATAATTGGAATAGTTTAAGGCTATATTAGATTATTTCTGTACAGTAAGCAATAGTTTCTCTTTTCTTGCAAAAGGCATGCAAGTATACCTGGAATATTTTTGTTAAAGCACTTTATTAATGCTCTGAAAGGGTACCAACAACTATCAAGGATTCTGTATATATTAGTTATGTTTATGCTGTTTGTATAAGGATCTTTCTTGTTACGTGTATGCTAGATTCCCACCTCCAGATGTTTTTTTTTCTTGTTTTACCTTCCATGCAATTGTGAGTTCTATTTCTCTACTAGGGATTAGCGAGCAAAATTAGTAATTTCGATCTTGTGGGGAATCGGGCCTTTCTCACTTACCAAGCATGTACATGAGAATGGCCTTGGGATTCGCCATGAGGTCGTGTTCTCTCCGAGCGAATAGGGGGAAAAAGAAGGGGGCGGTAAGGGAGGGAATCATTTGCTCCCAGAATGCACAGCAAGGCCCAGCAGCCAATCGGGAGAGGTCTGAGCACAGGCATATATACAGGGAGGGAGGGGTTAGTTGCTCCATCTTGTCTGTGTGAAGGTTAGAAGCAGGGAGAGACATGGATTGTGACAGGGACAGTTTAGGAGCCTTCTGTATATATACAGATATTTCAGTTTTTGATGCTGCCTGTTCCTATTTACTAAAGAAGCTTGTTTGGTACAGAAAAATTTCTGTCCTACTATAAAAAAAAAATATATATATATATTATATAAAACCGGAAAGAAAAGAACCGCTAAGGAGGTTAAAGACCCCTGGTCCCATGGTGAGGATGTCACTTGCAGCCAACACAGTTTCTCATAGCGACATATGTTCAGGCCAGAAGCTCCCAAGCTCAAGACCTCTTGGTGCTAGAGATGCAGAATCCTTCTTCTATTGACTCTCCTTCAACCTCTTGGCCTCTTGAGTCTTCTACTGGTTCCACATTTAGAACAATCTTGCTCCTCACACAGCTTCACCAGTCTTCAAATCCTTGACTTTAATCAGGAGAACAGTGTGATCTGCATGAACACCAAGTAAAACTCCTTGAAATCTTCCATTACCCACCCAGTTTTCTGGTTTTATGTGTCTAAAAGCTGTACATTGTTTTTATTTTGAACATTTATTTTACAGTATAATTTAATAGTATGAGTATAATGAAGTTTGAAACCCAAAATCATGTAAAAATAATGAATTAAAAAATCTATATATTTAAAAAAATATATATATATATATATATACTGTAAAATAAATGTTCTTGAAAACAATGTACTGCTTTTACACATATAAATCCAATGTATTGCATTCAATACAGTTATTTTGTATTGAATGCAATACAAATGGATTTTCGAATTTTCCGCCCCACCGGCAACGTACACACGCACAGACGTCACCGGGGATTCCCTGGTGACTCATCGGATGCAGAAGGCGGCCGGAGGAGGAGAGAAGACGGAGATTGCGGCGATAGACGATGCGCAATGCCAGCGTATCAGGTAAGGCTGTATTTACTATTACCTCCCATAGGTTAACGCTTTTAGCAACTTTTTTCTACACTTTTCTACACTTTTTTCACACTCGGGGTTACCGCTAGGGAGGTTAATGGTTGTAATTTTGATAGTCTTCCCAATAAAACAGCTCAGAAAAACGTTCACCAGAAGTGGACTCCATAAAGAAACGGTAATGAAATTAATGCCAATAAATGTCAGACTTCTGCAGCCTCTGCTGCGTGAATTAGGCGGGATTGCAAACATTGGGGAGCCCCAATACAGATATTTTAGTGTTTGATACCTGTTCCAATTTACCAAAGAAGACCATTTGATACAGCTAAATTTCTGATGATGGACTACACCCGGCACTAGATGCCATTTACCAATGCGGTCCCCGCTCCGTCTCAGGTCCCTCCGCCTCCTGCTGCCTGTCAGTGCTCCATTCACAAAAATTCTTTTACACACTTCTGGGTGACCTTGCCGATGCACTATACCCAGCTCTCCATGACACTTACTAATGCAGTCCCCCTGCTTTCGCTGACCCACGCTCCGTTTCTGGTCCTCCATCCTTTTGCCTAATGTCACCGTGCTACTTCCCCACAACTTTATGGGGGGCATTCCTAACATGTAATCCAGGGCATGATGCCAGCTAGCAATGCAGTCTAGCTGTTTTGATGGCAGAGACTGCTGCTAGTGGGTTGAGTTCACACGTAGCGCCACCCTTTCTCAATGTCCTAATGTGTATGCTGTCCATCACGCAAAAATCCTATTTGCCCGCTGTCACTTTACCTGCCATTATCTGGAAAACCACAAGGTCTTTTGGAACTTTTGTATTTTTCCCTTGTTGCCACTGTTCTACACATACCAAGCAAATTTGGTAACATGTATAGGGGCTTTGCTGGTAATGCTTTTAGGTCAGCCTATTGACTTTACTTGAATTTGCGAAATTGGTTCACTGAAATTTCGCGGCCCATCGGAAAATCGAGGAAATTTTTGCGAGACTGTCAGAGGCCTTCTTGCTCATCTCTTTTCCCTACTAGACCAGCTTCTGCTAACTGAAAAATAAAGTTAAAAATAGACTTAAAGCCTTACAGGCATGTGTCTGACACCCCTGTAATTAGACTTGGAAATCCCAAGGATAAAAGTTAATATGAGGTAATTCTATTTGGAATCTGGTACCAGAACACAGTTTGGTGAATCTTTTCTTAATTTAAGTTTTGCAGTTTATTAGCGGTATGCGGTTGGTAAGAAAGCAGACCTTCCAACTGCATAGTTCCCCTTTATTTCTCCGTAGCCCAGCTCATTGTGATTTTCCATAATGTACTGTACAAAATGCTAACTGTATGGTTTTCCATATAGCTATTTTATAGTACTCATTAGTACTATGCTTCATAGGAAAAAATAGCTCATTGTGATTTTCCATAATGTACTGTACAAAATGCTAACTGTATGGTTTTCCATATAGTACACCAAGAATCTTTCACAATAAAAATTATTGAATGGGCCCTTATAGAAAAAAAAAACAAGTGAATGCTATATTATGCTATAATAGCCTAGACACCGATGTTGGAGTGGAAGTGACACTACTTAGAAACGTTTCACTTGTTAGGCTAAGCCATGAGGGGGATATGTGTATTTGTTTATGCAGTTTTAAGTTTACATAACAATTATACTACTGGATTCAGGATGCAGTAACACGTGAGTACCTTACTTTCCTTACTTTAAATTTCTTGCTAAAGCAGCAGCAACAACCGGAGTAGAAAAGCCTGTTGCCTGCCAGATGAGTTTTGCTGTCTTTGTTTAAGCACCAGTTTTCCTGTAGCTTGTGCTCTGATAAATATCAAGTGCCTCCGTAGCCAGTGTTCCTCAGTTCTCACCTTCGGGAGGTCCACACTCCATGACGTGATCAGTGATAGAAGCTGTAACGTATATACACTTTTATGTTGGGCTTTAAAATGGGAAGTCAGCTTTCAGCCACAGTACTGTTTGGTCCATTGTAAATATTACCAACTGTGATATTTTAGTATCAAGCCAGCTTGGCAAGGTGAAAAAAAACAGCTAATCATTCAATTTTTTGAAAAAAATTTTGTATACAGTACATGCATATTAATATGATATGCAAATTCTCCATGCCTTTACCAAGTAGATGTCTCTTTTGAACTTTAAAAGTTGTTAACAAATCCTCTGAATAGCTCGGGCAAAGTGGCTGTGGTGGAGAATGCTGTTTAAGCAGAATGTTAAATACCAGCACAGAATGTGGCGAGCAGGCACAGATTTCTTTGATGAAGGAAAGGCAGCCACTCAGTAATTCTGCAGCTGCTGCACTAATTAAGTTTATGCAAAGGGAGCATGTTACATCTGCACGGCAGGCCTTTCCTATAGGTAAATGGAATGGCACATAATTCTCAGTCATTTTCTGTAATATTTGTAACACAAACCTTTTATTGTTTTAAAAGCTGAAAACCTCCCATATATAATATTGTAGTATTGGGTGAAACCAGGCATGTTCATAAGATGTACCGCTCATGTTTCAGACATGAGAGAGGGTGAGAGGATACTTTACAAAGTTGTCAGGAAGTTTACTTTTTTCGCATGCTAATATGAGACCTTTTTATTTAATAGTTTTTTGCAATGTATTTTGCTGGCAGTGATATAAAATATTAATGCCATATGAACTGCATCAGCCTAAATGAGCTCAACTATTGCCCAATAATTTCCCAATCCTTAAGGACCCATTAGAGGTTGTTTTCTAAAATTCTAAGAACATGTGGTGTGCTGTTTGGCCATGGGTTAAACAAAGCCCATTGACTATTTCACGTATCTGTTAGAGAAGTTCTTGAAAGCATCACACTTAAATAGCCCCATTAAGTATGAAATGGTAAAAAAGTAATATTTGAAACCGTAATAGTGTCTGGTTAATAGTTTGAGATAGTGGTCTAGGTGGTTATGAAATAGGGGGTGTCACTTGTAGGCCACTTGTTCCTTAAGAGGTCAAATTTATGTGTATCCAAGTCGTGTCCAAACATGACTGTGAGGTTGGGTAAAATGAGTGTGCCAACTTCTGGATAAAATACATTAGTTGGTAATCTGCAATCCTAACCACTCCTAAACTGATAATTTAAATTTAGGGTAACAATGCTTTCTTGTTGATGCCAAATTCTTACTCTACCTTCTGAATATAGTAGCAGAAATCGAGACTCATCATAACTACAATCTAATCTGTATCCTCAGTTTTGTTTTAAATTTATTTATTATCCCTGAAGCCTAACATGTTTACTTTTTACATCACTTTGCACCTAATACTAAAATGACACACATGCCTAAACCTTCCCCTTATCTATTTCTGAACCCAGAAGCTAACCATTATCATGCTTGCACCAGTGTCAGTATCACTATAATATTGATTGTTCATAAATACCGGTACAACATGCCCCAAAATCTGAACTTAATCTGCTCCAAATCATGCTGTTAATCAGCTTTGTCATGGCTTCCACTGATCTGTCACAAATCCCTCAAATGACTCCCAGTAAATCAGTCTGACTCATTAGTACTATGCTTCATAGGAAAAAATATAGGTATTATTATTTTTTGCTATGTATGGTATCACTGCTATAATTTAAAATATTGTGTGGCACAGGAGAGTGGAGTCTGTTTTGTTCATGCAAGTGAACAGTGAAAAACACAATGGGAGCTTATTACCAGCAGCCGCTGCTGAGACTGTACAATCTATGAAATCCTCAGCAACATTCTTCGAAGCGTATTAGAAACAGCAATAAAAGAATTACAGTGCCATTCTTTCTGGTTTAATAGCTCCTTCTTTCGGCAGAGTATGCAAATTGTCCCTCTCAGGGGAGTAGCCATTTTATATGGAATTTATCATGTAGAAATAGTTGTGTTTGTCATGCACATTTAAATGTATAATGTTTTAGTTAGTCCAATACAGAACATCTTGCCTACTTGATTATACAGTGGCTAGAAAAACATGTTAATTATTTGAAGTGATCATTTTAAGTGGGTGTGTTTAGCCTTTTTGTATTGTTATATATCCCTACTGCGAAAAGAAATTATATTCTTTTTCATCCCTATCACAATCACCTAGCTAGCGGTTCTGACATAGTTTATCTACAATATTTTTGTCTATCAATGAGCTTAAATTAATAAAGCTTTCCAAGGCTGTAGAGGGGACACTTTCTTCAGTAAACCTGGGTGATCCAGCAAACTTGGAATGGATTTCCTAAAGCCATTTGCTATTTGTTAGCAAATGTTTCTAATCCTGGACCAGATCCATTCCAGGTTTGTTAAAAGTGTATCCTCTCCAGCCTTGGAGAGCTTTAATAAATCAGTCTCAATGTTACTATTAATGTAATTTATGGGGTTCTTAAACGCTGTAATACCAGGACACAAGTAGGAGAACTGTTATCATGTTTTGCCCCAAGAAGTAAACAATTACCAGAAGTCGGCACAAGGACATAAAAAATAAAAAATAAAGCACACAAGAAATAAACTTAGACCAGATAAGAAAGGGCTTTTTCACTGTAAGGTCTGTGATAATGTGGAATCAGCTCCCTCAAGAAGTAGTTTCAGCAACTACTATAGATTGCTTTAGGAAAAAGCTGGATGTTTTTCTAGAAGCACAGAATATATCTGGCTATTAAGGCTTTAAAGTAAAGATTACAGTGACTGTTGATCCAGGGAACATCCGATTGCCTGCTGGAATCAAGAAGGATTTGTCCATGGGGTTTTATAACTGGGATATGTTTGTTTCCCTAATGGTTGAACATGATGGACCTGACTTACTATGTAACTATATTTTTTTATTTTACTTTTTTATAAAGCAGTAAAAAGCTAACATTGAATAAAACTATGGAAATTGCTTTTGCTCACCATAGATTTATTTAAGAAGGAAAAAACACGGGTTTAGGCATCATCACAAGAACCCTAAAGCATTAATCATAATCATTATAATTAAGCACTTTTTTTGCAAAATGCATCAAAGTCCGTGATGATACCTGTACCTATGGTTAGCATCTACCACAACTTTATTTGTTCCTCATTTAGTGAAATGTAGTCCATGCATGGTCGGAAGTTTCTGAATGCCTTGTAATGGGGCATATGGGAGCATGTGAGAGATGTCGGCTACTTATAGTGTGGACTTTTTCTTGCCAAAAAGCTATTTATAATAAAATAGTAATTATAATTCAAAACATGTAGGAGATCCCCGAGAAGTAGTCCATTAGGACTGTGAAAGATTTGTCACACACCTGGCACTTTAAGGAAAACAATTCTACAGCATGTTTACCATGCCACAGCAAACCATGGCTACTGCAAGACTATGCTGGCAGTAGGAAGGGCTTAATAGTCCCCTTAACTAGAACCTCAGCATACAAAGCACACATGGGCCGCAGTCCTTATACATAGAGATATGTTAGAAATTCAGCACAAGTATTTACAAAAATTTAAATTCTTCCCTTAAATATGCTGTACTTCTGTGTTCACCTCTGTACTCATTGTCTAGAATTAATTTCTGCACCCTTCATTCACTACTCATCTTTTTCACTCTTTTTTTCACCTATCTGAAATATTTCTTCACTCTGTCTCTCTGGCTATGAAAAGTTCCTCTGCAACATTTTTCTAGATCTGCCAATTATTCCCATTTGTGTCATAACTGGCTCCAAAGAACTGACAAATCTGAGATCAGTCTGTCAGTGTGTCCTAATGTAACGCTCTACGTAAAACATGTAAGGACTTTATGACCTATTGGCTGTCAAATATCAGGAGCATTGTCTTGTTTTTTTCCATCAGATGCTGTGTTATCACCTATTATTATTTTGTTAGATCAAAATATAAGGGAGGGAAGAGTCAGACATTAACATCATTCAAGGCAGTCAGTTGGTTTCCTGGCTGTCATGCTGACCTCAAATTAAATACTTTAGGTTGTGTTTTGCATACTGATTCTAGTTAGAGGGGTCAGAGAGTATTGAAACTAGAGAGCCAGTGTAACAGCATTTTTAAAATGTGATCAGCAGGGGCTGTTCTGCTAACTAGTTATGAAGTACTAGTCAGGGATCAGCTGAAGATTGTTCCCTCACGGAATCAAATGTTCAGATTCTAAAGTGTAGGTTCATTATGAACAATAGAAAATTAGATGAGCCTGCATTCACTTACTGAGTCATGGGCAGAAGGGTTTTAAAAAATTCATGCAACAATAACTTTAAAAAGAGCTAGTGTAGAGAGTGTACCAATTCACCTCCTATTAACATAGGATGTGCTGCATACCCTTAAAAATACATAATTGCAAATGAAAAGACTGAGAAAGAGTAGGGTATTTTTATGCAGCAGTGTATTAAACAACATAAATTTAGACAAGGTTATACAATGCTGAATCACATAGCAAGTGTATAAATTACAGGCTCTCATTAATATAGAATATAACATAGAATATTAGTCTCGAATTGTTCCAATAATACACATGGTATATAACCAATATATCTGGCTGATTACGTGATTGTTTGTTGTTAACTAAAATATTATGAGTGTTCCCCTTTCTTTTCCCCTGTGTGTTATTCCCCCTATTGGTTATAGTTGTTTGGTTGTATATGTATAAATGAAAATCAATAAAAACAGTTTAAAAAAAAAAGTATATTAGGGAGTATTCGGAGGAGTCAGAATCACAGGTGATTGATGGGTCACATCAATTCCAGTACTTAATGGAATCTGGTAGCAAGTATATGTATGTATTGCAATCCCTAAGGATCAAGGTGCCTGATGGTGGTGCTGGTGGTTGCAAATATATGCACTGCTGCATCAAAAATACCCTAATCTTTCCAGTCCTTTCATTTGCAACTTTTAAATAGAAACAGATCTAAAGTAAATAAACCCCACTTTCTTCTTTGAGTCTTAGAAACTTTGACAAATTATTTTGAAATTCAAGGTATATGATAATGTTAGGTTAGCTTGCACCTACAGTATATAAACTGCCTCCCTAAACATCTTCTCGTCCAGCTCCAGTTGGCTGGAACAATCATGGAAGAAATTTAAATTGTGAAAAAGACAACTGATTGGTAAAACAGAAACCACTGCACTCTGGTCTAATTTCTGGTGTGAAGATGTATATGAGAACCTGACGAATATGGAGACTTATTAATAAAATTTTAAAAAATCAACAAAGTATATTTTCCTGACCAAAAAGGGTTAATCTGTTTCTCCTAGTACAGGGGTGTCAAACTCTGGCCTGCAACGTCCTCTTTTTTTTTTTTTTTTTTTTTTGACCCTCAAAAGTACTCTTTATATAAATTGCAGCTGGCTACTGTAATGCTTAGGCGGGCCAGATGGAATTCATATTAAGCTGCTGTTCTATAGACGCAAGTGATGCCGCTACTACAATTCCTGGCATCACTCGTGTCTGTAGACCAGCGGGCTCTCTGCCTAGGTGTGGCAGGTAATGCAGGGAATTGAAGTAGCGGCATCACTCGTGTCTATTGAACAGCAGCCTGTGTGTGGACCCCGCAGAGTTTATACAGACAGGTAAGCCAGAGAATTGTGCCAGAAAATGCAAAATGAAACAAAATGAATGCAGCAATTCATCTGGTTTCACATTGCATTCTATGGCAATGTAAAACAATTAGAAAAAACAATAGGAAGAAACAAGACTACTTACCCAACTATACTACTGACAACCATGCAAATTAAACCAAAATTAAAGTTTTGTCACGCTCCAGGATAAACAAAATCCAAAAGACTTCTCCTCTGCAAAGCTTATTGTGGTCTTTTTATTTTTCTATCATGCAGTAAAATTTAAAAAAAAAATTCTTAGGCTTGTTTCAGATTGAATGTTAAGCAAAACCTCTTTGTTTCCATATGAAAATGTTTTATATCTAATGAGAAGGAAAAACTTCCTCAATTTTTTTTTCAATAAATTTCGAGTTCGGCCCGAGACTTGGTCTAAGTTTTTAACCTTCCCTAGTGGTAACCCTGCGTGTGACTCAGGATAGAAAAAAGTTGCTGAAAACGGTAACCCCGAGTCACTTGGGGCAGGTAAATTTACTAACCTATGGGAAGGTTAGTAAATACCGCGCTTACCTGATCTGCCGGGGGCCCGCTTCTTTCTTCTTTCTCTTGCGTCTTCTGCACACGAGTCATCAGGGCAGTTCCCATTGACGTCAGTGCTTGTGTACATTGCCAGCGTGGCAGGGCGGGAAATTCAAAATCTATTTGTATTGCATTCAATACAAAATAACTGTATTGAATGTAATACAGTGGATTTATACGTGTAAAAGCAGTACATTATTTTCATGAAAAAATAATAAATATATATATATTTATATTTCCATGATTTTGTGTTTCAAACTTTATTATATTATACTCATACTATTATGTTATACTGTAAAAAAAATTTTCATGAAAAACAATGTACCACTTTTAGACATATAAATCCAGACAGAATTGTACCTCTAGGGAGGTTAATTTCGGCCCTCTTTGTATTTGAGTTTGATACCCCTGCCCTAGTATGAAAAAGCCACCTAGCTCCAATGATCCGTCCTGAATATCCAAGACTGCCCTTGGACACAATCTAGAAAAGACTGTGGTAAAACAAAAGGTCTCATTTCATTTAATTTACCTCTTATAGAAACTGAAAAAGGCTAAGAGAGGGTTAAAAGAATTACCATCCTATTACTCGTCCTCTACAATAGCAGATCATCTTCCCATAATTCCTTTAATAAAGAAATGCGACTTCATTATTTTTAGTACGTGTAAATTAACTTTCTACACTATCCAATTTGTCAAATCCAACGCTATCAAATTAAGACATTAATTTCTAGTGGTTCGGACAGTAAGTCAAATTTAATTTTTAATTGAGCTCCAAGGCCCGGAGTAAACTCCCATAAAACATATTGTAAGGTTCTATATTGTAACATGATTAACTGTTATTCAACACTAGCAGGCCTGACAGGTCTTTGTGCCTTCTGAAGAAAATAGAGCATTTATTAGCTCAAAGAAATGATGCAAATTGTTCCTGCATGTCATCAACACATTATTTTTATCGGGTGACACCAGCGGCAATGTTTTACTATTACTCAGAAAAAAAAAACAGAAAAATGGTTTGATTCATATAAAGCTTTCAGACAGGAAAAAACTATCAAACCCAGAGACAGCTGATGATGCCAAATTTATGACTTATGAATTTAAGTTTTCAAGTTACAAATTTTGTTCCAAATTGACATGTCTATTGTATTTGGTGAAAATGAAAGTTGGTGTGTACCCTGTTTTTAATAAATTGAATAAGCAACGGGTAGTATTTTTTAAGTTGAGCCAGCACACATGTATGGTGATGTCAATTATCAAATAATTCTGGGTTTCAATGCATTGTATTAACAGTGAATCCAGTGATAGATGTTGGAGATGTCGGGAGGAAGTGGGTACAATATATCATATGTTTTGGACAGTCCAAATTATAACCCCCTATTAGAAACTGGTAAATGACCTCCTTGTTGGCTTAGTAAAGATTGCAATCACCCTGGATGTGGTCACTCACTTTTTGGGATTGCCCATACATAGTCTTTCTAAACTTAGTAAAAATTAGTTTCCCACATCCTGACTGCGGCCAAATGTGCGTCACTGAAAATCGACCTCTTGCCGGGTCTTTTCAAACTATATTCACGAATTTAGGATGTCCAGCTCAAGGAAGACCTCACAGCCCGGCTGCATAATGATGTTGAAAAGTTCATGACAATTTATCTCATACTGATATATTTCAACAATGTACTAGTGCCCCCCTTAAGGTGAACTTCCCACATAACTGTTACAAATGTATTCTTTAGGTATTGTGATCCCTTCAATGCTAGACATTGACTCCTAATCCAATCAAGTGGGCACAAAGAAGTAAATGATGAAGTGGATGTCGTGTCCTGAAGCGTTTCGCCTAAACTGGCTTCTTTAGAGGACTAATAGACATCAGAATAGTGATGTATACTGTATATGTATACCAAGACACTATATTGACTGCAATACTCCAGGAGTGATCTACTTACTTACATGTACATGTGGAGCCTATTATATAAGCAAAACAAAGAGACCCTTCCGCAAGCGAATTTACGAGCATGTTTACGCTATTTCAAATGGTAAAATTACTACACCAGTGACTTACCACATGGCTAACAAACACAAATCGTATCCCCAGGGCATAAACTTTTAAGGTTTGGAACATATCCCCCCAAACCAAGAGGTGGGGATAGTGATACACTTTTTGCTGCAAACAGAATGCAGATGGGTAGTGAATTTACATGCTACTATGTATCCAGGAATGAACTACATGTTGAGTTACAAATCTTTCTTACATTAACTCTAAAAACTCTCACACATATTTAACCTTCAACGATGTATAAATTGCCTTGTTCAATACCTAAGACTTTATATTCTGTATTTAATTTTCTATACAAGGATAATCATACAGGTTAACAGAGTATTAATGTTTTATTTATTCTACCTGTTTAAACATTGTTATAAGTCTTTTTGCTATGTTATTATATTACATTTGATTATTGTTCTAGCATAGAAACTTTAGAAAATATAAAATTTGGTATATTTCTAGGTCATCTTGCAAGTATCTCTTTGTTCATGGTATTTGTTAACACTGCATTTTTTACATCCCTCTATGCGTGTGGATCTGCACATGGATGCCTAATACGTCGTAGCTGTCGCCCTTTACTGCGCATGCGCAAACTTTTCGCGCATGGGTAGCTAATGTTTCCCACTCCACATACATGAACTGTCACGCATGCACAATAGTCATTTCCGGAAGCCACACACCCACATGGCTTTAAAGGGCCAGAACAGTAAGGCCCATATCATTGCTGCATTCTAACCACCAGCACCACCATCAGGCGCCTCGGCCCCTTTGGAAATCCTACCCTTTTCAACAGGCAATACTAAGGTATTTTAACCTTAAAAAAACTCCTGCATATTCTTTTTATCTTTTTACCACTGTTCCTACTAGTAGGTATTTGAAATACCTATTAACACTATTCATAATCTCTAGCCCTAGAACTGATGTGCCTTGCCAATCATTTTTGATCATGCCTCCTCTGAATAGTCCTTTTACCCACCTACCTTCAACTGTGAGTATCTACCACTTTTTCTCTTATCATTTTTTTTTTTTTTTTTTTAAATGCCATAACCATATACTATTGATCCACTACTTAGTCTATCAACCATACTCCTAACATTATGAATAATTATAAATGTATATAGGAAAATACCTATGGTTTATTGATCCAAACTTCCCCTTATTCATTGCTGATAACTCCTTAATATTCATCAATCATACTCTAACGTTATGTTAATATATGTGTATACAGTAATATATTCATCTTTTATTGATCTAATTTCCCCCTCAAGTAATGCTGATAATTCTGTAATATTTGTAATTAATATCAAGATGTTATGTTAGTCAATGCATATAGCCAATAATGTAATTTTATTTTTGTTTTTTCTTGTATACGAATTGTCATTCTCATAAGTTTGCATTCATTTGTTTATTTCATATACAGTTATATTCTGATGTCTATTAGTCCTCTAAAGAAGCCAGTTTAGGCGAAACGCTTCAGGACACGACATCCACTTCATTATTTACTCCTTTGCGCCCACCTCATTCAATAGGAGTCTATGTCTAGCTCTCCCCCCCCCCCCCCAAAAAAAAAAAACCCATAGCAGGTTGCTAAGGGGTTACTATTGAATTTAGGAAACGTATATACCAATTGTGATGTAACAATGTATATGTTTTTGTCTTTATTTGATGTTTATTATACTGCTGCATTTAAAATACCCTACCTTTCGTCATTCTTTATTTGTTACCATACGTCCATGAGGGTATGCAGCCTATCCAATGCTAGAGGAGGTGATTTGGTATATTTTACACTTAATCTATTTTATGAGTATATGATTGATATTTTAGCATAGGAGCGGCAGTTCACAAAACTCAATGGGGTTTCCTGGATTTTTGGGTACTTTTATTGCCTCCTCTTTTCCCACTTACTTTTTTTCTCTTTCACTTCATTTATGGAGTGATCACCAGGACAAGAGCTTAATATAATCTTTTTAGTGGTGTGCTCAGCATTTTACTGTTTTACACTTGGTGTGAATGTCTTGTCCTGCAGATCATACAAGAAACAAATGTCTCCAAATCTGACATAGGTGGGTTAAATGAACCTGGATCTTTATATATCCCTTAAGGACACTTCTGTTTTAAGCACTGATAAAGGATAGAAAGGTCCATAGGCAGTAGTCACATTGAACTGTTGTGACACAAAGTACAAGGGTGCAACACTGCTCTGGTGTAAAACATAGGTGAGGTTGACAAAATCAAGAACAGACTACACTGAAAAAATAAAAAGGCATTTTTTAACAAGCTGCCAGTGGCCAATATAATGGAATATACCTTTCTCTGTTTTTATGTCTCCGATACATCTTTAATCATTATGCCAGACTACTGATAATAATTAGCATATAGTCTTAAACTTCATACCGTTTGCCAGGTTAGCAACACACGGATCATCTTACACATATGACAATGAGGTTGTTACAGGCATCAATGAGCAGTATTCAGATATTAAATTTCTGCAAAGTTACCATTTATAATGACAGCCCAACAAAGCCTAGGTTATAATGAGCTGAAAAGCTCCCTCCAGCTATAAACCCGTGACAGGTAAATGGAATGGTACCATAATGACTACATGCTGCAGATTCTAACTTTGCACTAATAGTCTTTCACATTGTCACCTACTGATAAAAGGTGAGCTTTAGCTAGTCGCACATTATATCTTTTTCATTCTTCTAACACATTGCCTCTCTAGACACAGAAAATATACATCTCCATCTATGTACTAAAGCACAGGTAAAAAAAATAAAAAAAATAACAAATAAAGGTGATTGTTGAATATTTTTGTCAAAAAAGAACACCTATTTTTCTCTTATTGCAGACCTTAAATTCTCATTTTTTTTTTTCAAATTATTTGTACTGTGTGTATTTTTCAATATCTAAATTGCATTTCAAAAGAATTTCTGTCCACATCCAATTTGATAACATTCAGCCAAAAGATCATTTGGGAGGTCAGATTCCAATGCTGGATGAGAGGACTTGGCTTGCAATCAGCTTTCCAATTCATCCGGAAGGTGTTCAGTGGGGTTGAGGTTAGGGCACTGTGAAGGCCATTTGAGTTCTGCAACACCGCACTAAGCACAATGGAGGCTTAAAAAGGGATGGTGGTATTTAGGCAAGATAGCAGCAGGAACTGTGCCATTGGCTCCATCAACAGTGGAGGTGTCTGTGATGGGGCAGCTTTGTTGCTAATGAATGTTTTTCCAAAAAATAGGACAGCAATCTTAGATTACCAATGGGCCAGAGAAGGTAGGGAGGAGATTGGTCGAGGAGAGGTTAACCCACATTCTGTGGGCTCAGAGGGGTAAATATATATGTGGGTCGGGGCTATAGAAAGTTTGGCAGGACAAGAGCATGTCCAAAGTCTACTTTTTTATGTTTTTGAAATGGACTATTTTCATTCTGTGTGTCAGGGATCAGTGACCATTGTACAATACTCAATGTTATTCTGCAGTGTAAAAATCATTAAACTGTTCCAATGCTCATAGAAAATGCATTAAAATACATAGAATACAAAATCTTAGCGAGTAATAATTCACAAAAGGATGCTTCCAAACATCCAAAATGATAATTTACTATATTTCTTGAGCTTTAACTATAAAACAGGGAATCTGACATTCCCTTAAACATTACATTGTAGGAATCGGTTACTTCCACTGAAACACGTGGACCTGGAAGATTGCTATGAGGGAATGTTTGAGGAAATGTCTGTTTCCCTGTTTTGTTAAGAGGCCCTAATATGAGATACCGGACCAATAATTAAAATGCTGAAAAGGCACTTCATAAATTTCAACAATCCAGAGATGCTTTAAGAAGCAACAATACCAGAAGGTATGACATGGAATGCAGCAGAGTATAATGTCTATGCAGAGAGCAAAGGACAAGCAGACATTACCTTGGTAGATGTTATTAGAGCCAAAGTGAACAAGTGAGGTCCTAATCAAACCAACATTTCAGAGAAAAAAAGCCTCTTCTTGGGGGAGATGGCTACTTTGTCTTTGTAACAAATAAATAAAAAGGATGGTAAATTATATCAGGGGCTGAGGGGACAGAATAAAAACACATAGTCCCCTAAAATATTTCAACATTTTTCTGGTATATTGTTTTGTAACCATTGTAATCTGAAATAACAAGTTTACAACTTTATTTTCTGTTTTTCCATGACCTTAAATTACCGATAAAAGCTTATTTAATAATACAGTTGGAAATGTTTTTCATTCAATACCAGAAATCACACACTGTATTAATTTAACCTGCAGTGAACAGAGAAATGCTAACCTTCATTTGGTATGGGTCAAATATGGATTTGTCCATTTATCTACAAATACCTCAGTTAGATAGTAAGTTCTTGAGGTCAGTGCATTTTCTTTACTGCAAGAAATTGCTGGACTTTTTATTGCCTATTTTCTTTCCTGCACTTCATTGCAGTTCCCTTGTATGTATAAATAAATGAAAAATGTCAAATTGGTGTTCTTGTGAAGAAATGATGCACTTATGTACAAAATGTATTCCTCCAGCAACATGTAGATTCCTATAGATGCATTCTAATTATTAACTTTAAAGGGATAACTTGCATTTATGAACAGACTTGTCTTCAGCAATGTTTTATATTGGTATTTTGGTATATTGGTATTTAGGGATCACAAAGAGCTAAACTGTGGGGATGATTCCACTAATATTATTGCAACAGAAATTGATCATTACTACCAAATCTTTTCCTATTGTTCTGGATATGCCTAAATAATGGCCTAAATAATAGAAAGTAATGCTAAAATTTATAATTTTAGAACTCTACTAAATGTCCCCTTACTTACAAAAAGGAAGAAAAGTTTCCCAGGGCACAAGTGATGACAGTGTAGTTTCAGACATTTGTTACTGTTGGACCTTTTTTATATTATGGTCACTGTTACCTGTTAAAACAGTGTCACAATTGGAATAAGATCCTTAAGATACTTTAACCCCCCTAGCGGTAATCCCGAGTATGACTCGTGGTGGAAAAAACCTGCAAAAAGCGGTAACACCAAGTCACACTTGGGGTAACTTTGGAAGCCCCCCTTACCTGTGCCCGCTGTGATGCCGGGGCACCTCTCCCTCCATTGGGGGGGCATGGCCGGGAAATTTAAAAGCAGATTACCAAGTAATGCAGGATTTCTGCATGGTGCATCACATCTAACTGGGGATGTGATCACCAATAGTAAATTCCAGGGGTGACGCCAGCGGCGATATCCCACCGGCATCGCCCCTGGAATTTTTACTATAGCTGCACGCATCACCCACAGATCAGTGATGGCAGGTAATCTATGTAATCTGCTTTTATTTTTTATTTTTACAGTAAAAACACAAAATAAAAGTATAAAAACACAATTTAGTGCACCAAGAATCATTGCCCAGTGCCCTAATTTACATTTTGCCCACTATTAGCCCTCACCTTGATCTGACCTTTTGATGGCTTTAAATCGCTTCCTGAATGTATCATTTCATGACTTTGTCTTTGACCTTGATTGTTCCTGACTGATTGCTGGAGAGCCCATGGCATCCAAGCGGCATCTCGCCGGCGCAAGCGCTGTTTTGGAGAAATTTGAAAGCAGCGATAGCGTTTTGGAGTCCCTTGTGGAATTGAGCGATCGTGATTTAACAGGAAATGTGTCATCAGACAGTGAAAGTGAACCGAGCGACGATTCTGGACCTGAGGTCAGTGCTGTGTGCACATGGTGCTCCATTGATCTTGATGCGGACCAGGCAGCACCCCCAAGATTTCCATTCACCGGTGCACCTGGGATGAAAATTGAGGGTGAATGCGATGACACCCTGGCATACCTGAAGTTGTTTTTGACCGATGAAGTTATGGGAAAAATTGTTGCAGAGACACACAGGTAAGCCGTTCTTGTGTTTGCTAACTTTTTGAAATTTTTTGCTAATTTTTTTTTTTTATGCAAATCTGTGTGCTGCTTTGTGTTTGCTAACTTTTTTAAAAAAAATTATGCCAACATGTGTGCTGTTCTGTTTGCAAACTTTTTAAAATTTTTGAATTTTTTTGCAAATGTTTTTTTTTGCAAACATATATGCTGCTTTGTGTTTGCTAACATATTACTTGCAACCTTCACACTATAAAAGAACATATCCTAAAATACCTTTTTTATTTTGTTTTATGCAGGTATGCTGGACAATAAGAGGTTTGCAAGAAGCAGAAAATGGGAACCTGTGACCAAGGATGACATTTGGCTGTTTTTGGGCTTAGTGATCCTGCAGGGAGTTGTGGGCAAACCCGTGCAGAAGTGGTACTGGTCCAAGAATAAAATGCTTGTCACTTTATTTTTTGGCACATTCATGCCAGAATACCGAATTATTTATTTTTTTTTCCCCTCATCATGAAGTACCTGCACTTCGCAAACAATGAAGAATTTGCCAGAAATTTGCCATGTGTCAGAAAGATGTCAGCACTGACGAAAGTCTAATGGCTTACAAGGGGAGGCTGAGCTGGGTGCACTACATTGCGTCAAAGAGGGCACGATTTGGCAAAAAAAAATGTATATGCTGTGCAAATCTTCATCTGGAATACAGCACTTTACACTGGAAAAGGGACACAGTTCAACCCCAGATACAGCCATTATGGATTGGCAACATCTTCAGTGCTATCCCTCATTGAGCCATTGCTAGGTCAGGGCTTTTGTGTCATAACTGACAATTTCCACACCTCTCCTGAGCTGTATGAGTTCCTTCTGTGATACAGAACAGATGCTTATGGAACCGTTAGGGCTAACCGGAGCAACCTGCCATCACTGTTTGCAAAAGGGAAGCTGAAGACAGGAGAAATTGTTGCCTGGCAGAAAGGAAAGATGATGGCCTTGAGATGGCGTGACAAAGCTGACCAAGCCATGACATTCTACCCAGCGATGAGGAAACGGCAAAGGAAGTATTACAAGAAGATTTTCAGGCATCTAGTTGAGCAGTGCCTATGGAATGCCTACATTGTGTACAAAAAAAAGTCAGAGGCCTGTGAATCATTCAGACTTCATTTTGCAAGTTTTTGAATTCATAGTCAAGAACCACCAACACCATCAGTGGCTATGATTAGACCTGGAAGTCGTGCTTCACCATTGTCAACCCAGAACGCCTGACCGGTCGTCACTTCACTGAATACATCCCACCAACCCAGAAAAAGGCGGCACCTACAAGGATGTACGTGGTTTGCTGCTCAAAGACCGATGACAGAGGAAGAAAGAAACGCAAGGAAACTAGGTTCTACTGTCTTGACTGTGATATTGGGCTTTGTGCAGCACCCTGCTTCAAAATCTACTACACCCGGGATGTCTACTAAAAATGTAAATTTTTTTTTTCTAAAATCTACATTTAATTTATATTATCATTTATCAATAATATTGCACCCTTGTTTAGAAAATTTCAGTGAGAAATTTTTGATAAAATTTTTTTTTTGATAAATTACATTGTTGTGGTCTATTTCATTATTTTTTATAATTATGTATTATATTATAATTTATGAATATAATATAATGAATAAATATAATTATACCCGGGAGTTAATCCTAAGAATTACAGGCCCACAATATAAACAAACATTTCTATGCAAAAAAAAATAGGATCACTTTTTGCATCAAAAAACTGACAGAATTAGAACGCTAGGGGGGTTAAGGACACTCATATTCTTATACTATGAATTTTATAAACTGTATAATTAACACATTGATTTTTGTAGTGCTCAATATGCAGTAAATCACTGTTGTATGACAATAAAATTACCCATGTATTTTATCTTTTATAGCAATGTCAATGTTCTGCTGCCATGTTTTTGCCTATAATAAAGAGTACTTCCAGAGTTTTTTCCTCTTTCTTTAGCTTTGATAAAAAGGTAAATAGTTACTGCTCTCCGGGGTTTATAGGAGAGATTTCCCCTTACTTCCTGTCCTTGTGACAGTTTAGGCAGTAAGGAAGAGTACATTTCCAATGGAAAACAATTTCTCTTCTAGCAGGGTAGATGTGCACTAAAACCTCATCTGTTTTGTTTGTATGATTGTTTTGCAGACTTCCAGACTGGTAAAATTATTGTCCCCAGGACAGTAAATGACGGGGAAACTTTCTAACAGTGCCTTGCATAGTAAGCAGGAACTCCTTTCCCACTCAATCCAGAATAGCAGCCAACAAAGCTTTAGGTTGCCAGAGATTTTAGGCCCCCTTTAGACTTTTGTGTTTTTGTGCATTACTGGACACATTATTGTGCAATATTAGGTCCATTGGCACTGTCTATAGATATGGGTTTGGGTGTGCAATTCTAACTTCTTTAACTATGAGTTACCACAACAAATGGGTCCTAAGGGGTCAGATCTCCCATGAATATTTCCGTAAAGCAGTAATAGACGGAATTACCCACTGATTACCTATCAATCCAGAGGCACAAGGACAAGTAGGGTTGCAAATTTCCTAAATGACAAGAAATTATCATGCAGCAACATTACAAAATATATATACTAGTTTTAGATGCACCCTCTAGCACAACAATAATTGTGCAAAAAGTGGAGTATTATTTTAATCAATAGAGTTCTTTTTACACTGCCCTTTCTGTTACATAACCTGCCATGTTAGCATGTGCTTAAGGCTTTAATTCCATTATCATATAATTCAGTAAGGAAGAGCAGTATGCTTGAAGTGTCATTAAACTGAGGATGCTCCGAACATGATCTGCTCCTTTTTGCATGGTTAGCTGCTTAATTCTGACTGACTGAGCTCACATAATCAATTTTTACTGCGCCATTGCCGTGATTATTATTGTTAAAGCATACATGTATGCAGTGGAAGGGCTATCAATATCAGGGAGAATCTTCAAGCTGATATTTTGCTGGACGCTTGATAAATTTTGGAATCAGATTTCCTTGATAGCTTTTAAATGAGGTTGGAAAGTGTTTTCATTAACAATCAGGCTTTTTAATATTGCCAGAACAATGATTTAGTTACTGGAGAAAATAACATTTTTGTATGACTGATTATTGATAAAAGAAAACAAAGTAGACAAGAAGTTTGTAAAGAGAACTCCAACTTCATAGTACTGTGTGCCTCAGCCAGTGATGACTGGTAGGGACAGTTTGATTTAAGGCAAATTAAACTACTTTACTAAACCAGTATTTTGCTCATATAATTTTTGCTGAGGTGTTACCTGGGTTTTAGAGGCTCTTTAGACTTGTGGTAAACACCAGGGGTTTACTGCAGACTTATTACACCCCAACTGCTTCTATTTAACCATATGGAAATGCTTGGGAACTATTTTGTCTACGCCCCTGAATTTGCATTGTGGTTGCAGCACAGTTCCTAGATGCAACATGTAGTTTCCTCTATACCGTTGTGCAGCCGGCCACTTCTATTGACTTCAGCGGGAATGCGGCTGCTTTGGAGTTGTATTGTGATTGCGCTAAAAGACTGGGGATGGCCAATAATCTCTTGTGAAGCAGTGAACCACACCACAACCACACTCAGCTTTGTGTAGCAAAGCATTCTTCAAGGAAAAAATTGGTTTGACATACACTTTAAAAAGACTCATCCTAAATCTTACATACCTATTCTAGGTCAGTAAATCAGTACATTGCAAAGCCAGGTTCAGTCTATTTTCAATAAAACAATGGCAGCTTCCCTGTTTTTACCTTGGGTTTACATAACTAAACAAAAAATATACAAGATCCTATTGCTTCTGCTGTTCTGACAGGAGCGGAACAATGTACTGATGTGCAGATCGCTAAGCTGCGCTGTATTTTCAGGAATGGCATAATAGGTAGTTGGCAAGGAGAATGGTATGGTATTGTTTATCCAAAGACAGGTCTTTAAAAAATGGAAACATAATATTCATGAGTTTTTAAATTATACACTAGCTTGATTCTCTGACGAACAATGCATGGGCATTTCCATTACAGATAGCCTGTCAGGTGAATGTTTCAAACAATTTGCAGTAACCATAGCAACTGCCTGTATCAGCTCTCCTCTGTTTCATCCCTTCCACTTATCATTGAAAAAGAAGTGAATTTTTTGGGCAAGACCACAATGGACTCTAAAGGAATGATACCATGATTAAGATTAAGGAACAACACCAGGCAACAGGTTAAGCATTTAGTCTTGTAAATATATGATATTTACATATACTTATTACTTATATATACATATACTTATTACTATTTATGTATACTGATATAAGTGGAGTTTTGAAGTAGTGCTGAAGTCAGAAAAAAAAAACCTTTGTTTTTCGGTGCAGCCAGATTCAACAGGGTTTGCTTCTTCATAGGTCTGTGTCATACTAGCTCATCCATACACTTATCCATAAACTTACTTTTGCTCTAGTGTATATGCAGTGATGAAAAGGATTGTGCTATGTCAAAACACTAACCTCCATTTTTCAGAAACAAAAATACTCAGGAAATATAGGGATTTTGTAAAAATTGGCAGCAAGCCCGCAAAACAATACATACACCTATTTATACAAATATTTTCATGTAATATATAATTTTTTTTTTTTTTTTAATTTTGTTTTTTGCTAGTTCTGTACTAAATGCAAGTTATTTTCAGCATTGATTTTACATTTTATTTAAGAGGTTGCTCTTTTGTCCCCCAAAATGTGTTGGTTGTATTTGATGCTGTTGGACAATAAATTGTGGACTCACAAAGCGGTTTAGTGGCCCTTTCTATATCTGTTCCTTGAAGACAAATTAGAGCAGCTAAGTAGTTATATTCCCTTTCTGAATTGTACAGTAAAATATTCATGTATGAAGCAAGTGTGCCTTTAGTTAGTTGGCCTGAACTAAAATAGGCTAAAAGTGATCAAGCCTTATGCACAACGAAAGAATAAAGAGTAAATTCATTGAAAAAATAGATTAAATAGTTTTATGTGAACTTTCAGCCTAAGAATGCCTTCGTATACACAAGCATTTTACTTCAGCTTTTAAGCAAATAAAAACACATGGTATCATCATAATGTTTTCTATGGCGCTGTCCTTGATGATTTTTTTGCTCCATACTTTTAATGTCTTGCTTTTGTACTGGTGTTTCCTTAGAAGTCAGTACTGCATTTTCCGCTTTTGAAATCTAGTTTCAGCTTTTGCTTGCATGAATAATATGCGTAAACACAATGCAATAAAACATGACTGCTAAACAAATTAATGTCTACAAACCTTAAAAAACATTATCACTAATATTAGTGCATTTTAGACTTAAATATTTTATCAAAAGACCACTATTTAATTAATTCTTAAAACAAATATTGTATTTAAATGATAGCTGCAGCTATAAAAAAAAATCCCAATTTTTATGCGTATACAGTCTGATTTTTAAGCACATTCCTTACACAGCATAAATGCTAGTTTTTTAACTGCCAAGCTGAAGCATCATTGGATTTTATAACCAGGATGCAAATCCACAATTGCCCCAGTATAAAATTAAATACAGGGTGGTGGAGATTTTACATGCATTACATTCTTATTATAGGATATTGAATTGTAAACCTTCCCTCTCCATCTTACAACGGTATCCTGGGGTGGAGAGATTTTAAGAATGGTATTGTAATTTTTATCGTTTTTTTTTTTTTTTTTTTTTTTTATAGCTGTTGGTACAACCGTAAACAATAAATTCCTCTCAAGTATATGACATAGCGCCCCTTACATTGTTGCCAGTAGAGATAAAAATGCTTGGTTTGGATGGTCACAGGGGGAACAAATTGTGCTAAACTGTTGGTGGTCATTGGGTAAAAATGTCTGGCATCATTGACCAGTGGGAGAAAATACCTGCCCTTATTGGTCCGTGGGAGAAAATGTCATTGGTCAATATAAAAAAAAAAAAAAAAATGCTTGGATTCATTAGTTAATAGGAGAACAATTCTCAGCACCATTGGACAGTGGAAGAATAATGTCTGTCATTATTTATCAGTGCAAGGTAAAAATGCTTGTGTTAGTAGTTAGAGTTAAAATTGCTCTGTTGTCAGCGGTCATTAGAAACAACAGCATCAGTGTTGAAAAACAGATATTGTGAAACGCATCGGGACCTCTGGCATACAATTGTAAGCTTTGTATCAGTGAATATTCAATTATTATTATTAAGTAATTATAAACCATTTTGTATGTATTTATGTGTAAAACCTTTGTACACAAAGTAACATGCTGTAACAGTTGTTCATCAATGTATATGTAATGGACTAGACTGGTATTTAATACTCTTTTATTATACAATCTGAACCAGAAAAAAACTAACCTTTTATATACCTCTACTTAGTCTATAATTTAGTTTACAGGTAGTCCCCAGGTTACATACGAGATAGGGACTGTTGGTTTGTTCTTAAGTTGAATTTGTATGTATGTCGGAACAGGTACATTATTTTTAAATATTAAGACAGATGTTTGTCTCAACATATTAGGCAGCGTGGTGTCAGTTACTGTACAAAATTCTTACTGTGAGCTAATCACAAACAAAGCAAGAAAAACTTTTTGGAGCCTAGAGCTGAAGCTGTGCTTGATGCATATGCATATCAACTATATGCATATAGAAACAACTGCAGAGTTTGTCTTGGTCATAAAAGAGTTACAAGTTGTTGCTCAACTGTGTTTAGCAAAAGATTTCTTTTGCAAGTCATGCGAACCGCCCCCCTCCCTCCTATCAAACCTCTGTCCTGCACACCAACGAGCAGGGAAGCCACGTTTGTATCTAGGAGTCGTCTGTATGTCGGATGTTCTTAACTTGGAGGCTACCTGTATTTTAATATTTTCTAGAAGCAGAGGTAAAGTAAAACTCTAATAGTTACAACTTCTAATGTCACACAAAGATGTGACTGATTCAAGTAAATAGATACCAAATATATCAGGAATTAAAATTGTAATCATGGTACCATGTTCAAAAGGCATTGTGCATTCAAGTGATTCAAAATGTTAACAGTTTCTATGTACCCTGGGTGTCAAATTAGAGAATGGTTGGTTATAAAAATATGCCTCATACATGTACCAGACGTCTAACTTCCTCCCTAAGCCCTGAACAAGGTATGTTGGTGGATGGTGTAGATGTGTGTGGATCTATCTATTGATATCCTATCAAATTTTTCCAGTTGAATAATTTAAAACTGTTAACCTATCACATGTTAAATAGTATGTGGCCTTGTATAAAGAAAATACCGCATTAATGATCTGTTTCCAGTATTGGATTGGCAGTAGCCATTGTGTTCACCACTCTACGATCTAGTATGTTGATTTCTCTGGAGGACCAGAACACTAGTTTCAGGATCTTCTAAAAATGAGGGGTTTTGCCAATGTTTGGGGTGACCAGATGCTTAATTGAGTAGATTTTGTAAAAGTTATTTGTTTCAATGCTCCTAGAGCTGCTCACATGGAAATTGTTATAGGGCAAACCAAAATAGGCTCCTTGCATAGCAGATGCTGTAGTGCTTTATAAGTGCCCAGTATTGCCATCTTAAATATGATCACCATTAGTAGTAAATCTGGAAATGCAAGTCCACCATGGTGTTTTTTTCAATTTAAATCTGGGGTTTGGAGACCCAATAGTAATGCTGCTAAGATTTTATTGAATTAAGAAAAGTTTTTCATCAGGACATTTTAAAAAACATAGAGAAAGAAGTAGAATTTTCTTACATTTTACTAAATATTTGCTTAATATTTTCTTCAATATTTTTTAATATTTTAAAAGAGGGAGGCAAATTTTCCAATACTATTAATTTTTACTTGGTATTGCCAATTATTGGTCTGTGATTGGATTTGGAGTAATCTAGTACATAATGTAATTTCTAAATATATTTTTTTTGAAGTATATAGCTCATATATTTCTATTTGACTGAATTAGGAGCTTTTTCGAAATCAAATGTAGTAAATATTCTCAAAATTGGATTCTTATGGGTAATAAGTAAGTTGACTCTTCTTTAAGTTAATATCAGAAGATTTATCTGATATACATCATGTCAAACCAGTTTTCATAAGGAGACCAATCCTTGATGACCAGTCCATTTTCAGGAGAATCAGTGTCTGCACTTTTGCTTACTTCTGACTTCACAAAACTGTTTTTTTAAACTACACTTTAGATCTTAGATGAGACCCCCAGCTCCAAAACCTCATATCAGCCCCCCCCCCCCCCTTTTTCACCTGCCTCCCCCAGCACTTACTGTATTTAGACCTCAAAGAAGATTGAAACCATATGACATTTTTGTCACATGACCAGAAACAAACATAGCGGCAGATTTCCTTACTTGTGCAGGTTACTGCCCTGGTCATTGATCTAAATAGCATGCATTTATACAGAAACGAATATGTAAACTGTTATACTTCTGTGTTGTAACTCAGGTTTCAGAGACTGAAAGGAATCCTTTCCACAAACATGACACAACCATGATCCAATGTTGTTTCTGTCAGTAAACATGCTTTTAGAAATGCCTTGCAGCTATTTTTTCTGTTAGGGAAGGCCAGTGAAGTTCATAGATGGATATCATTGGGTTCCAAGGAATATCAAAGTCTTTACCATACTACACACTATACTACAACATATCAGCTGCAGGATGAATACTCAGTATTAAAAAAAGTGGGCAGAACCAATGTCCTCTGATTTGATTAAATGTTTCTGAGTGGGCCTTTTGAATATATATTTAGATTTAGAGGTAAATATACAGTGTTTTTTTTTTTCTACATACAATTCTACATGTATTTTTTCTTTACTGCTTTAGAGCAGTATACAAGCATTATAGACTGGGATGAAATAGTGAAAATGACATTTCTAATTATTGTTCATTCTACTGTAAGACATGTTTGTGAAATAGATAAATCAGCTCTGATGTGATTTTCTTCAGATACATTTATGTCTTTCAAAGAAAGAAACAAGTACTATATGAATGGGATATGATCACAAGGTGAATATTAAATTGTTATGGCTCACAACATAAAAAAGAGCCCCCACATGTTTAGGCTGAAGAAATATCCCCATAATGCATCGGATAAGATACAAACATGTATTTATACTATGTGGCTTGATCAGCATGGCAGTGCTCATATCAAGGGCCCTAAACACAGGGGTCAGAGTAATTAAAAATGTATTTAGACTATCCTTTTTAATAAATAACATGCAAAAGAACATATTATTGAAATTTTGAATGCAAAAACATCAAAGACAATGCCAACTCATTAAAACGAGAATAAATAAAGCACAATGGGAACGCAGTCCTATACTATGCAGGAACTCATTCTTGCAAGATTTGAGGCACTCATCTTTTAGATGGCCCATGTTTTGTTTTGATTTTAATTAGAAGTTTTTTCATACAGATAGTGATAGGGGCTAGGGATTGCTTAGCAAAAAATTCATTACCTAAATCTAAATCATCTGATGAGAAAAAGTCAGAAAGTTGGGGCATGAAAATACTTTTCAGAAATTCCAGATTTCTGTATAGCCTAAACCCTATCAGATTACAGTCAAAGGCTTGAAGAACACATTTGCAATTTTAGCCTTGAAAGGAAAGCGAAGATTATAATTGTTTATGCAATGTGAGATCATGTATTAGACATTAGAAAGGTATTTAACCTTATTCAATTCAACGTGTACCTATTATGTAAAGGATTTACTGTTTTTGAATTAATCAGTCCTAATTTGGCTAAAAGAAAAAACATAGTGCTGGTATGGTAATCCTAGCTTCAACCCATACCTCTGCACTGTTCCAATATGGCAGCCATTCCTTAGTACAAAGAATGGCTGCCATATTGGAAAAGTGCAGAGGTACACAGGGTTTTCCATTTCCTGTGGGTGAATTAGTGTCAGCATTGATCTGATTGAGACTGTGTGGTGCAAGAGACTGGTACCAAGTCATATCCAGGTATTTCAACTCCATACATTTAAATTATTCACTGACATACTGATAATTACTGAACTGTAGCATTTAGAGCTTTTTTTAGTTACCTAGAGTTTAGCTTTAACTGCCAGATATTTATGCATTAAAAGGCATATGATTAAAGAGAATATTTTCACATGTATATTGCATGAAGAAACACTCACTTTATTACCTCACTAACTACTGTACCTGTGTAATGAAGTGCAAATTACACACAGCGCTATGCTGTTATTTCACACAACCAAGTATGCTGCAAAAGTGAAAATTAACTACTGGAGAGCGTTTAACCTCTGTACAGCCAGCGATGAACACAGTATATAATATGTATTTTGTTCTGTGCACAAACTGTTAGTACAAAGTGTGAACATGAACAAACGTCTCATGTATACTTCCAGGCAAAATATGTTGGAAGCAAAAGCCAAATACCAAATAAATATATTATAAATATCCATACCTAAAAACAAACTACAAATCCAGAATAAAAAAAAAGTATTATGATGTTTCAAATAATAACCACTTCAGAATTAAAGGTAGATTTTCTCTTTCAAATTTTTTGTAAACACCAATGTCAATTTCTGCACTTTTTTTTGACAAACTACAGCATTTGTTTTTTACTTTTGGACAGTAGAGAGACGTTAGTCGGAAATGGGGGATCTGTGGGTAAGGTGTCGGGAAACAGCTATGCTGAGATTCTCTTTATAGGTGAATATGGATGGAGTTTGACATCAATTAAAATAAGGACACATTATAGACTCCATATTTTTGTTCAATTTAGAGAGCTATTCCTAAATTAATAGGATTGTCAGTAAATTACAAAATCTGAATTTAGACAGCAGCCTCATAAAATAAATTGCTTTGGATACGAGAGTACAGTGTGGCTTTAGTAGTTTAGGTTTGCAGTTTTATGTTCTCAGTCAGACAGAAAGTGATTTGCAGTAGTAATATATAGTTATTTACAATTGTTTTAGGTTTTATAATGTGAATATGGGTATTTGATATATATAGTGCTTAGCAACAATTCAGGGAATGGCTTTTTTGCAGACAGGAGAGGCCTTTCTGTGAAATATATCAGAAACGCTTGCCAAGAATGAGGTAAACAATTATTTAGAAAGATTGTTTTTTGGTTATGTTGGATTTATTTCTGAAATCTTACTCAGAAGTAGAAGAACACTTTAAGTCATGTTAAACCAATTGTTTTGTTTTGAGCATGGCACATCGCAATAAAAAGTTGGCTCCCATGATAACAGAGGTGCTTCAAACGTCTGTTATAAAATGATGATCAAAGAAAGGAAAAAAAACAATAACAGAATGAGACTGGAATCCACAAGCATCACGTTGACTAACCCCGACCAGAACCGATTGTTTTATATCATATGTTGAAATTTCAGCCAAGAATAGTGTTTTAATGCAACACTGCCGTTTATCCTGCAGCATACATCACACCGTACAGCAGCTCAGTCTAAAGGGAAATAAAGTACCAGGTTTAATAAAGAGGATTCGGAGAAGACCTTGGAAGACCTAATCTCCTTTGATTTCTGCAGCGTAATATCAGCAGAGAAGAGGGTAACGGGAAAACAGTAATAAGATTCCCTTGGAGCGCTGAGCAACAGACTCACCTTGATTTTTGAAGTTAAAGGGGCAGCTCTTCAAGTCAGCATCACAGTTACGATCGATTGATGTCTCTCAGCTGTTTACACACAGCTGGAAGTACCTACCTCCTCTATAAGATTATCGCAATGGAAACTTTTTTTCATTTTAGCATGATATTGCTTTGGCATTTTTGACCTGGGTGGCAGGTTTGAGAGAATTATTATAGTACAAAGGAAAACTTTGTCTTTGAAGGGGATTATGGGAAATAATGCAGAGATAGCTATGATATTTCAGCAGCATTATTCCCCTGCAGCCTGTAATGTTTCTGAAAGAAAACATAAACCTTTACTGATATGACTGGTATTATGGAGCAATCCTATCTGTTTAAACTGAACTCCAGGCAAACACAGACCTGTCTGGCAGGATAGGAGATTTTTCTTTGCTGCAGTTTAGTAAATTATGTAACACTTGCAGGTTTTATCTCTTCCCCAGACTGTGACTGGACAGTAAAAGTGAAAGCAACACACTGAAATCTATCCTTCTGTCATACTTTTCCCCTACTGTATAACTGACTCTCACTGTGCTTTGTCTCGCACTTTCAGTCTGAGCTCTGCCCTATGAGCAGTGGAAAACACTGTTATCAAGTCAAATTCAGGAAAAATGGATTTTTATTTTAATAGATTTCCATTATAAAAATGGATACATTTAAGGATGCATTCATTGACACTTGGCTTAATTATTGTGGTCATTTTCTGTCTGTTCTGAGCTCACCTTTTAAGTGTTGTTGAGGTGATTTAAACAAGGACAATGTATTGCTTGATTGGCACCTCCAAAGGAGGCCGTCTTCAACCTTTGCTATGGGCCTGCTATTCAATAAAAGTAATTTAAAGACTAACATAAACATCCTGTAAGAGACTTTTTCAAAAGTTCACTTCAGTTATAAAAATGTACAGTAACATTTTAATGTGTCATTTAAATAAATAAAGTATTAAATGAGGAGAATTGCCATTTTTATGGCAAATGGTTTTATGGTGAGTGGTTCAACACCCCTCTCATTCTGAGCATCAATAAATGTCCAGCCAGGTTAGAAAGCTTATTAAGGTCCATTGTTATCCTGGTGTCTAATAAAGGGAATTTTTCCTTCACTTTCTGATCTTCTGGATTCCCCAGTATGTACGGGTAAATCTTCAACTGCAACAACGATTTCTTTTTTTCCCCATAGTAGAGTGGGTATTGATAAAGGCTGAAATGCATATCAGACTTTTTATTGTTTTCTGTGTTACTGATGCACATTTTTTCTGTCTGGTGAAACTGTAGTCAGCTACAAGGTAAGAATCCTTCCAAAATCATCAATTTTTCTGCTTTGCGCTCTCTATTCATTGCTGTCTGGATTCCATAGTATTAAAAAAAAAAAAAAAAAAAAGCCAACAAGATTTTGTAACAGTTGCTGGTTTTGTTTTTTACTTACTGTATGTGTGCCTATTTACTTTTGATTGTTTTTTATTTTCCCTGGTTTTTAAGCTGGGCTTTCATACTTCTTCTTCCCTATTCTGTATGAGATATGAAGCACTAAATAAATAGAAGGTTTTATAATTCATTCCTTCTTTACCATCTGTTGAAATTTTACTGAGAAAAACAATATGTACTCTAAATGAAAAGATAACCATTTGAATAGTATTACCTGGAGCTCTCTTTGTTAGTTTAACAGGCAATACGCTTTGTTTTATTGAAAGGATAGAAGCATCAGCTTCTTACATAGCAATGTAAGGAGTCATACACATTAGGAAGATAATAAAACTATAACATTCTATTACCACATACATAAAACCTGTGGAACTGCTAGTTCTCTTTTGACACTGCTCAATGAAAGAATTCAAAATCACTTGTTGCTTTTAAAGAACAAAAGTAGTGCTTGCCATGTAATGCAGCAAAATAAAATGTTACATATGGGCTTGTATCCACGCATAATTATATTGGGTGCTGCAATTATCAAGCCACCAGTAATCCTTTGTGAGACTCTCCAGGTCGGAGCAGCTAATTAACCTTCTGCACACAATCTAGGTACACTATCATCAGTAATCAGGGGCTGAAGGAATAAAGACACCTTCCATGTGTCATGAAGAATAAAACTTGATATATTCTTTCTTCTTAATTAATAAGGTCATGACTCAATTCTAGCTAATAATCGGTGCATTTGTAGTATGTAGATTCCTTCGACAGCTTTTCTGGATATTCCTTTGAAATGCAGGGTGATACTGTATTCCACTTCTGTTCTTATGATTCTACTGCTATGATTTTGCTTTTCTTCCTCCCGATCCCCACCATCCATGCTAGTTTTACTGAAAGGGAACCTGTGAAAAGAGAAATATAGGCCCTGTTACTACTGTCTTATTGCAAAAATGCAACCACTCCTGCTTGCTTCCTATAGTAGTAACTCAAGAGGCTTTGCAGAACAGGAGCTGTTACTTTTTTGTATAATTAGCTTATATTTAGATCAGTTTATATTTGAATATATATATATATATATATATATATATATATATTAGAATTTACTGAAATGAATTGCTAAAGAAGCTGACACTAATCATTCTGTGATGCAACCCATTCTAGACAGCAAAAACACAACTAAATAACAATTCATTAAACACAAATTTCAAATACAAAAACTCAATTTTGAATCACCGTGACAGTGAAATCCCCTGTTAATGTGTTCTATATATTTTGTTTAAATAGCTAGCAATGCTTAAAAAGCACATGTAAAAATAAAATGAGCAGATTTAGCTTGCTGATTTCCCGGAAAAAGATCTCCTCATCCTCTGTCGCCATCATCATCCGAAGCCACACACTTATTCTGTGCTGCCAAGCTGGCTACCGATCATTTGGGCTTTGTAAAGCAATATAAACACAGAAAAGCGAGGTTAACAATCCATGGCAGAGAAAATGTGTACTCAGCATTAGGCCTGCACTGGCCACACTCATCGGAAAGTGAGGCCTCTAATCATGGAGAGAGCTTTGTTCAAGATGAAATATTGCAGGCACAACATTCCCAGCATTTCATTCCCCAGCCAACTGAATGGTATGGGATTAAATCTTCAGCAGCTTAGAAAAACCCCATCGCTTATTGTAGGGAGGCTTTAGAGAAAATTTCACAGCACCTCTGCATGTGTCAGAACAAGGACAGCTTAGGTTCTATCTCAGAGGCTGATCGAGGAGAAGATTAAAATAGCAAAGTTTTGGGGATGAGGGAGCTGTGATCACAGACTGGCAGAGATCAAAGGCAGAATAAAATAAAACACTCATCCGATCGCATTTCGCTGTACTCACTAAAGATTTCAAAGACATTTTAAAAAGTGTCAAATATAGTAGGTGGGCGAATCCTAATGGTGGTACTGTGACCCTTCCCCACTTCCAGCAGCCCAGGCAGGTTATTTTCACATGCAGGGGCCTGATCTCTGTAGAAATCCTATGTGCACTATTATTACAAGGGGCTGGTGCTGGGGCTTTAAGATTTGGGTGTCCACAGAAATTAGGGATGAATGTAAGGGGTGCTCTATCATTTGACTCTAGGATACCTAGTATACAGAGTGGTTCATTGCTGATTCATTGGGCCTGATTTAATAAAGCTCTCCTAAGACTTGAGAAGATAGACTTTCATGAGAGAACATGGGTTATCCAGCAGATCTGAAACCGATTTCTTAAAAATAATTTGCTATTATTCCGCAAGTGTTTTCAGTTTTGGACTGGATTCAATCCACCTTTGCTGGATCACCCAGGTACTTCCATGAAAGTTCATCTACTTCAGTCTTGGAGAACTAAAAATAAACTAGACCCAGTGACTGCAAGACACCCAAGCTGTGGGAGCAAACAAGCTCAATCATCCATGTTTGGGCTCATATGCGTTTTTTTTTTTTTTTTTTTTTTTTTTTTTTTTTTTTTTGTCGTCAAACATAGCACTGTTCATTGTGGCCAAACATCTCCACTTTGGTCTTGTATATTGTACAATTTTAAAATTGCCTTCATCTGCTTTTTATATTAGAATGGCATATTCTGAATATGAATAGCATAATGGTGGTTTTCTTTTGCAAAACACACAGGAGTAGGACATAACATTAGAAGGACATTACATTATATTAGACAATAGAAGGACTTCATTTTGTTCTACATGCCTGAAAAAGATTAACATATCTTTTTTATTAGGTCCTCAATAACAATGGACGTTTCTGATCAAAACCCTTCTGTTTCCCCTTTACAGATTCACAATTTGTTAATTAAAAAAGACAGTATAGCTATTAATTATAGACAGTATAGCTATAACATGTGCACAGTGTGAACTTAGATCCTGAATACCCTCCTGGGTATTCTGTGAATACAGAGTGATGTGAGAACCCTGATGTGTAGGTAGAAGGAAGAACCTTTTCAATGAGTTCTTGTGGTAGAATTAATTACTGTTAACTGACAGAAGGCAGGAGTAATTGAATCTCGTAACATTGCTTAAGATGTTACAATATATTAGCTTGCCTTTTAGCGGCCCATCTCTACTGTCCCTGTGGGCTTTAATGGAGTATAAGTTAGTCTTTCTATATCTCTAGGTTTTCTGATATGTTGATTGACCCAAGCAGATGGCTGAATTATGTGTCAAGGTCACCTTAATATTTTTTAATCAGTCCCAGACAAATATTAAATATATACATTCTTTTGTTTATCTATGTATTATTTCAAATACCATGATAATATTATAGTATAATTTTTTTTCTAGTTAAAACAGCTCTTTTATTGATTGTTTAAATTCACATGTCCCTTACATCAGGATAAATGCTACTACCCATGTTCTTATTTATTTTTCATTTCATTATATTTAAGGTAAACTTCACTTTCTTATATTATTATTATTATTATTATTATTTAATAACAATAAAAAACAGGATTTATATAGTACCAACATATTATGCAGTACTGTACATTAAATAGGGGTTTCAAATTACAGACAGATACAGACAGTGAAATAGGAGAAGGAGAGGACCCTGCCCCAAAGAGCTTACAATCTAGGAGATAATACTAATATTTTACCCTCCCTGGTTCCTTCTTACCCAACACATCAACATGCTAATGATGGAATTACTAAATAAAACCATTCTGTTTCCTTACATACCTCCTATACATAGATGCAGTGTCATCATCACTAAGATCAAGGAGAGTGGAAGAGCCTAGTGGGGTGCAGTACATAGCTTTCTGAAAACAGATATGTCACGCTAGGTCTCCATGTTAAAAAAAAAAAATGAAATCTAATTCAAATCTAGTTCAATTGGTAAATTGAGGGACAGTTCAGTTAGGAAGGACTTAATCCTTGTGGTTTACATGCAGTAAAATGCATATTACCATACCACATAAGACTAAGGGCTAAGTATTCTTTCAATTAAAGTAGTTCATCTCAGTGACAACTCCCCCACCCGCTCCAATTGAACCCACCTGCATTTTACTTTAGATTATCAGCAAAATAGTCTAGCAACCTACATCGCATCAGGGGGTCCTCCTTTGGTGAAGCCTGTCTTCTGGTTTAAAAGTATACAAGTTATGCATTTAGGCCTATAAAAAGCTCATTATGCTTAGAATTTTAAACCAGGACAAGGCAGTGGTGGAACTGACATCAATTTCAGTGCTGTTACCTTGAGGTAATTGCTATCGTAATGTTATAATTTTTTGCTTGGTGACTATGAAAATTGTTCTAGTCTATAGAGGTGGGGGTGCATTGGCGTGAGAGCTGAAGTGGTTAAGGTTAGCTTCCATTCACCTCCCTTGATCACCATATTCTCACCTGCAATCCTCTGTGGGACCCTGAGATGTCTTCTGGATCACAGTGAGACACTGAGGCTTTTGAGAGGCCGTATCTTGTTCAGACAAGCAGCTGAGCACAGTAATCAATCACATTCTTGTTGCAGCCTATCTTCCTCTGCAGGCTCCATTTATTGCACAGAAAGCCAAATTGCTTTGAGTAGCTTTTCCCATTGCTCCAGCCAGTCACCCAAAGATACAAGAGGGCGATCTGCTAAAATGTTAATTCAGCCCGATCTGCAAAAAACACTATGGCAATCTGCCAGACATTTCCGCTTTTTCTGAGACTGACTGTGGTGATTTGTAATGAGACAACCTAATAATAGCAAAATCAGAGCCATTTTTGTCATCATGTACTTCTTTTATCCTGGATTGTAAGCTCTTTATATTAGCATAACCACAAGTGGTGCAAAGGTCACATGTTTAAATAAGGGTTTTTGCTTTCATAAAAAGTTGTCTTGTTATTTTAAAATGAGAAGCTATTCAGATCACAACATACAAGCAAATAATGAATATAATTTTGTGTAATCCTTTCCAATCAACATTCATAGAAAATAAACTTTATATGGATTTTACTTTTATTTATGCTTACGGAAAATATAGCTTAGATACAGCTGAATAGGTAATGGTAAATCAGCTACTGAATCATGATAGATATTTCATAGATTTTCAGCAAATTTGGGACAATAACTCTCCATTATTTAATGTAAACATCAATCATCACTGTTATGTACTTTGTACCATCATTCAGCTTGGTATAGTACAGGTTTAACACAGATGCATATTAAGTGACTCATAGGGGTCTATGTATTAAACAGTGAATCTGACATTCACTGAAACCTTTCTTTGGTGAAGAATCAATAATTGCCATTGAAACACGTTGAATTGAAAGATTATTCACCAGGGAATGTTTCAGTGAATTTCAGATTCACTCCTTAAAAGTAGAACTCATAGAGTAATAATGCTAGAGGATAACACTGGTCAACAAATATTTTCTTTCCAAACAGATTAAAGTCATTTGAGGTTATGTTTAATGCAGAGATACCAAATAAGGTTTTGGTTTTGCTAGATTGGCATTAGTTTTTGAAATAATGACCTCAATAACAGCCTCAAAGAAAACTAATAATACATGAAAATCAAACTAGATTGGCCTACGTATACAAATTTAAATTTTTGAAATGCTTAATGTAAATATATTCTATATTCAGTATATTGACAGAACTTAATCACAAAGAAGTCATTGAAAAACTCTGTTATGTATGATTTCCTTTTATGCTGACAATCGCATTGAAAGCTCCAGCAGTAGTCTGCCATCATATGTCTATCCCATCTGCCCTGATACCTTTCTTCCATCATCTTTATATCTTTATGGAACCTCTCCCCTTGTTCCTCACTGTAATTGCCAAGGTTTTCTGGAAATATTTGCAAATAGCTATGGAGATAGTGTAAGTGTAAGTAGCTATGGAGAAGAGCAAGTTTTGTACCAGTTCTTCATAATTTTGTGCTTTATGAGTACCCAAGAAGTTCTTGACAACCATGACACTGTCATGGCCAGGTAAAAGCTTCAGTATCTTTCATGTAATTTTTCAGTATTCAATCCAGAGAAGAATCTCCAAATGTATTTGAAGCAATCACTGTCCTTGTTCAGAGCTCGGACAAATTGCTTCATTAATCCTAACTTTATGTGTAGTGGGGGGTGAATGATTTTTTCTTTGTCAACCATTGGCTCATTATTGATGTTCGCTGCACCTCTTTTCATGTTTTCCCTTGGAGGCCATGTCACTTTTTTCCAGTGATCCTGCGTTGCTCTACTATTCCACAAGCAGATGAGACATGGGTACTTTGTGTATTTACTTTGCTGTTCAAGTTCACCATTTTTAAATCAACACATATGGACCATTGGTGTTCATGATAGCAAAGATTTTGTAAGACCATTTGGATATTTTCATATTCTTCCTTAGGTTTTGTTGAGTGACCAATTTGAAGTGATGCATAGCAGTTATGCAGAAAAACAGATTTCAAACTTCGAGTGGAAGTATCTATGAAAAGCCTGCAGTCTTCTGCTAGTTATTCTGGTCCTCCCATATGGGCTGGTAGTCCAGGGATGTTACAACAATACACAAGGTCTCCATCTTCACTGAAATATGGTAGGAGTGTCACCTCTCTTGTCCTATAAACCGTTATTTTAACTTCTGGTTTCAGATAGTTCTTTTATTTTAGCCTGGATGCTAAAAGTTCAGATACTTGTTTTGACAGACTTAGGTCACGTATTAAAGCATTGAGCTCTTCTTGGGAGAACTGTTGGTTTGATGAAACACTTCCTTCATATTCAGTTCCACTGCTAACTCCTGGATTACACTCCAAACCCTGTATATCCTCCATGTTGGATACAGGAATATCAGGGAGTGTACTTAACACTAGTATGGGAACATCAGCACCATGCAGCAAAGGTCGCCTTGCACACGTCACATTTCAAATCGGGGTACTCCCACTTGTTTTTCTTGTAACAATTTAAACCTTTTACATTCACAGCACAAAAATAACAATTATTATGATGATTTTTGGGCTCTCGCAGTTTTCCATTTTTCCACTGACGTAGGTAGTCTACACAAGTTTTGCATACCATATGGGGAGCCCAAAACTTATCTTGGTCCCCCAGTTTAATACCAAAACAAGATATGCTTGTTTCACAAATTCTGTAATGTTTCATCTCTGTTTTTGCTGAGAATATTCACCACAAATGTAGCAAAATACATTAGGGTCATTTAAACAACTTTTTTTTTGAAGAACTCATATTTCTGTAAAAAAAGTAAATGTATGAATAAAAAAAGGCAAATAAAAGTTTCATGAAAATAATGCTACATTTAATATATAAAATGCAAAATATCAGTGTAAATAAAAATTGATAATATGCTGTGTTAACATTTGTTGGAAAAATCGTCTATTCCGATTCACGTATCACAAGAACTAGAACCAATTCAATGAAACTGGTGTCATTTCTTGGTTCAGCAGACCTGAAATACACTAAATATATTAAAAAATCCTTGGCAAGTGATATTTTTTTTTGAGCTGTATAATCATACCAGAGGCACATAAAGACAGCAATTTAAGTGATATAATAGATGTTTTTTAAAGTTATTAGCTGAAAAGTTAGTTTATTATAAGCTCCTGACCCATTGAAGTTTGTCTTAATTGGTTTTATTTAGTGTGTTTTAGCAGCTTCTTGTTTAGAGTAAAGTAGGTGTAGGCTTTGGTGTTGTAGGAGGGTTCTATTTCATTGGGTATTTAATGCCTTTCAGTTTCCACAAAACATAACATGAGAATGGTGTATAATTTTACATTAGCTTTACTAAAATACAAATACAACAAACATTACATCACATAATAAAGAATAAATCAGAAAGAGAATAACATAGATTCAATAAATAGCAGGCATATTCAAGAACCAATAACAAATGTATACCTAGCCAGAATAAAATGACATATGGAGGGATGGGATGAGAGATGAGGTGTCAAAAAATAAAAAAAATAACAAAAGTTATCATTTAAGTGCTATATTTATTAGAACACATGTTTTGGGAGAAACCTCCTTTCTCCAGAGTGTTGCTAAGGACATAGGGCATGTGGTGGGTAGGAGGTTGCTGCATTTTTTGCTGGAGGTTTAGGACTTGGAGCAGAAGATATTTAGACACTGGGACATGTTACACGAGACTGCTAGACTGCAAATAATGCTCTAAATCAATCTACTGGGGGCTGTACAGCTCGTAGCAAATGGCTGCATGTAGCTTTTAGTCCATTGACCACCAAGGGGTTAGTCCTTTGGCTGTGTTCCTGTTCTTATGGCTTTACTATTCACCCACACCACCAGGCTCAAAATACGGATTCCTTGAGGGCGACACTGAACTATCAATATAGAAAGGTTTACAAGTAGGTGTCACAAGCAGACTGTTGCATGTTCAAGTCATTGGATCTGGAAACAAAATGTATTTAGTGCAAATTCATTTACGCATAAAATTTATTTTATGTAATTGCTTTCCGAGGTCCTCTTTTAATAACATTTTCTGACATAGGTTGCTTCTGTGTAAGTCCTTACCCCTATTTCCCCATGTTTGACCTTGAGACCTGCCTGAAAGACAGAAAAGACATTTTCATATTTTCCATGAGCTCCTTACTTGCACTTCACATTTTAGATTTATCTGTATGAAGACATTGAATAATAAATGTGATTAATGGCTAATAGAATAAAAACCGTGAAAAAGATATATTATTTATGATTAATATGAGGACATTGTGAATCTGTTTTCGAAGATCTGACATTGGCTTTACAGACACAAGGCTGTTTTATACTTAGTCCAACATAATCTATACTCCCTTAAAGGAGAACTTCCACTCAGGATATGTATAACCAGGTATTTCAGTTTATATACACTAGTAATCTGAACCACAGTTTTGGTCTAACCTTTTCATCCTTTACAATGTGCTTTGTATTTTATAAGGACATAAAATTAATATGCATTAGTTAATGTTTGAGGCTCTAAAGTACAGTTTACAATCTATTGGGTAACATTAGATGATGTTTACTGTCAATCTGTTGGACTGTTTTACCTCTCTAGTAGCATGGCTAGTTGATTACCCTTAAGGCCTTAAATGAAAATTACCCAAATGTCAATTATATGGCCAGCGGCCTTTAATGTATGTGTCAAAGGTAGCGGAGATCTAGTTTTGCATCTAGTTTGATACCTGAATATAGATAAACGGTTTCAGCAGATCCTTGCACTGCTTGAGATAAATGTTTTTTTTTTTTTTTACCACATTGGGATTTACACCATATATTATACACAATGTGAAGATAACTGCAGACAAAGTTTTTGCTTGCATCATATTTATGCAGCTGGATATGTCTCACTGGCCAGAGGGTAGTAATTCAATTTAGATTCTCCTACTAAATACTTACATTTAAATGAAAATGTGCTGTGGAGATAACACAATACTTTATTTGATTTTTCTATAACTCTTCAGTAATTTACATACATTTCTGTCATTTAGCAGCAAGCTCTGTAATCTGCATGCAAATGTCTGGGAATTTTCTACATTTATAAAGCAGGTTGGGTAAATGTTGAGGAGGGCAAATGCAAATTAAAGCATAGCTGCACTTTTAAAAAAAAAAGAGCTGGTTACAGATCAGGCAGATGTTTCCCGGCTATAGAGCTTTTGAACTGGTTCCTTTATCTTTATGCTATGATATTCTTACACAGTATGGGCTGCACCTTTTATAGCCTTCCTGCTGTTGCTTCTATGCATAGCTGTTATCATGTGGGAAGGGTCTGGCAAGGGGAAGCTGTTATTTTCTATTGACCCTCTCTTGTCTACACCCAAGAAAGCTGGAAAGACAGAAGATAAAAGTATCTAATGTAATGTTCTGAAGACAGCTGACCTTTTCTTGATCTGTAACCAGGCTTTTTAATAGAAAGTACAACTATCCTTTAAGGCTTTGAGGTGAGTCTGCAACAAATGTGAACAATTAAAAAAAATAGAAACAGCACAGGTCTTTAAAGGAAGAGTGGCACAAGTTAAAGGCCAAATCATTGTGGAGAATGAAATGTTTATTGATTTTCAAACATGGTAATTATTACGTATCAGCTCTTGACAAGAAAGCAAAAAATCATTTTTTTTTGGAAATAAATGTGATAGTAAAAAACAGTGTAAATTAGGAGAATCATTTGTGGTAATTGTTTGATAAATCTGCCATGATGCCATTATCCCAATAAACTATGTATTAGCTATTACCCTTAAACGAAGCCTGTCAAGGTACTGTAGTGCTGCCATTGCGGTCCTCCTTCTAAAAATTCTGCTTTATAGCTCTCATGGTGATCCTCTGTCTTCAGCAGTCTTCACTAACCTGTACTACAGTTAAATACTACACTAAGCTGACTGACAGCACAGTTTATAAATAGTAAATGAATGGGCTGCCTTAACACCTAACTTACATTAACATGGGTACACTTGTGCTGGTTTAAAAGTGTAGGGTGTGTATATGGCTTTGTATCCACTGCTATCTTGATCTTATTTACAGATAATGGTGCAGTCATGACCCAGTTAGTTGTCTTCCTACCCCTTCAGTGATAAGCCACTAGTACAACAGGTATAGCTGATACTGTTCATTAAGCTTTTCTATCAGGCTATTGAGGAGACAGAAAGAGAGTCATTTTTCCAGTGACACATATCCTAGGCACTCTCTATTGTTAGCCAGTCTTCCTTTTTGCTCCTTTACAGCCTTGTATTGCTCACTGGATATTGCTGTCTTTTTGCTTTTCCTTACCTCCCCTCCCCTCATCTATAGCCACTTCACCCCATCCAGAAAGTATAAGTTTGCAATAGGCACTGCTCTCTCAGGCCTTTCTTTGGCATTTAGCTACTTCTGGACCCATTTCCATATAGCTCCCTGGTTCCCTTTTTCCCCACCCACTGGGGTAATTTTATACTATGCATAAGAATCTTTAGAAAATGCACCGAGCCTCAGAAGTTCAGATGTAAATAAGTGGACTTCAGCATTTACAATGTTTCATGAGTAAAATTAGAAGTCCATTGCTTGATTTAATATCTTACGCAGAGTAGCTGCACTGCTGTCAACTGACTAGCAATAAAAGTTGCAATTTTTCCAAAAGTAGCATTGCAAGAGTTCTGTGTGTATGGAAATGTATTTTAATGTCAGACTGAAATGTATTCATTTGCATTATCTTGAGTCTTCCAGTTTAAGGTAGAGTTCTTGACAATGTATAAAACAGGATGTTTTATACATTGCTCTTACGTAAGTAATAATATCAGTTCAAACCTGGAGTCATTATTAGGATTCTAAAAGATTTATGAGTAGAATTAGAAATCCATTGCTTGACTTCATGTTTTACACAGAGTAGCTTTTAGGCTATTTGGTCCAGTTTTTAGGATCCTGATTACTTCCTCACTCTATGCTACTCCTGCCCCAGCTGTGAGATGCTGCAAACTGAAGATTAGTAATACCTAGGTATCTGCAAAATTATTTTTCAATCAGGTTGTGCCATCCACGTAACTAATCCACTTTGTTGTCAGAATAAAAGAAAGGAATCACCTGACAAGGCTTTGAACAAAATATCAAGTAGAAGAATTCTTCATGGTAATTAGATTTCCTTGAACTCAGGAGAACTCAGCACCTAGAAATATGGAGTATAAATCATGCTTCAGTCAGTGTTATGTATTAACAGTTGGGAATGCAATTATAGACATTTTACAACATGTTTTAGATATATATGTGAACATGAGCAAACCTTTAATGTCCCTGACACGGGTATACATCTAACCTAAAAATTAGAAATTAGCTACTGGTAAATTAGAAACAACAGCTGTTTATCACGGTAATTTTTTGTTAACTATAAGCAGAAAACTGTACTCTCACCCAACTGCTAGAAAGGAATATAAAGTAAACTTATAGACTGGCCCTGGACAATAGATAAAGGCTAGGTCTTGTCAGGTGTCAATTGAAAGAAGTAAAAGGATAGATAAATAGATAGATGTGAGCTGGTAGCATGCACATTTTAACAATACATTAAATAAGATGTGGTCAACTTGTATATTTCCCTTAGTTATAGTGATGGCCAGCTAGATGCAGGCCCTGCCCCCATGTTTCTGAAGAATAGCTCTGCCTCTTAGGACATATTAGGGGACAATAGGACAATATAGGAGATTAGAAAGAAAAACTTTAAGTCATTTAGGTGTTATAAAGAAAACTAAAGACTTTCTGTAGTTTAGACAACAAATTTTCTTCATTTTCCTTTAATTGGTTATTCGTGTAGGTCATTAACAACTCTGCATCTTAAACATCAAGCAGTTCATTTTTGTTACAGGTATTAAAAAAAATAATCGTATAACTGTAGAGATGTAGCCTATAAAATAGTTTGTTTGTATTTGCTTACATCATATGTAAATAATTAGGCCTTTTTTATAGCTGTGTTTGTTGATCATTACAAAGTTAATGAATCAATGACAGGCCTTCATATGTAATAACTAAACAATACACAGACCTTATAATTGTCAATGGCAAGTGTTAGTTATAGGACACTTCAGTAATAATTTACCCAAGGTCACAGATCTTGGAAGATTTATTGAAATATTTCCAAAAAGGTCAAAAATAAAGAATAATTTTACAATCCAGGTTACGGAATAAGGTATTTTGGTGATATGGTTGAGGAAGGAGATATAAATGTAGGTCCAGTGCATTAAAACCTCATTGAGTGCAGAGCTGCATGAGGCAGAAAATTAGAGATACTCACTTAACTAATGCAAATAACCTTATTATTTCTCAATCAATTCAGACCCTGAAATAACTATTCTGCTTTCCAGTTGACTAGCAATAAAAGTTGCAATTTTTCCAAAGGTGGCATTGCAAGAGTTCTGGGTGAATGGAGAAGTATTTAAATGTCAGACTGAAATGTATTCATTTGCATTATCTTGTGTCTTCTAGTTTAAAGTAGAGTTCTAGACAATGTAGCAAGCAGGATGTTGTTTTTAAGATGAGGAGCTCCTACATTGGTATTAGTATCAATTTAAATGTATGTACATTGATAAGATTCTGTAAAGTATGAGACATGCAGGAACTGTCTCTGTGATAAAAACACTGGGCACAATCAAGTGTAGTTGTGGTCCTAAGATGCATGGCTAAATAGAAACAGACCTCCATATTCTGGAGACATTCCATTTACATATAATCTAACCTAACTATAATTATTTTTAATTATAGAGCTACCATTATCTTTAGACAACAGTGATATTATAAAAGACCCATGACATTTTAATAATCCCCTGCTAGCAATGACATTTCTGACATGTATTGCCATAACAATAGTCCAGAATCCCCCATAACAGTATAATCTTTCCAGACAGCATCAATATGATGCCACTGGTCTGCTAATAATGACAGGTATAATATTTCTCATGACCTTATAACAACCCCAAAGTATAATAAATCCCCTCATTATAATATTCCCTAGCTAGCAAATAAATCGTAATAAACTCTAGTCATTTAGAGTGGGGTTCAAATAAGAAATTATTAAAAGGTATTCATTTTTTAAAGTAAAGGTTCCCATAGCTTAGTGATTAAAGTGAAATTATTTTTACTTTCAATACCCAGTAAAGTGCAAGGAGCACATAACTGCATAGACATTCACTTATACTTACATATATTCCCTGATCCTTATTCCTTTAGTAAATAAAACAGTATCTATAACTGGTATTCATTTATCAAGTTTTGGCTTCACATGTGAAAATATGTAAAATGAAAGATACATAAATCTGGAAAAGGAATAATGACAGTCTCATATCCAAGCAGCAAACATAGGCAAGGGTACGTGCTGACAATTCCACTGACATATAACTTGTAATTGATTAATGAAATATATTAGTCAACACTGTTATACTATATCATAAAGAAATATTTTTTTACTTTCTTGTTTTGGGCAAGATTGGTGACATGCAAATCCTAAGTTTGCATCCTTCTATGTGTGGTCATTATAAGTCACAGGTACTCCAGAAGCTTTTTTTGCATGACAGCTGTGCAATATAATGAGTTTAGATAAAACCATTTGTTTCCAGATTTTTACCTCTACTTTTTAGTGTCACAGCTATTTGTCCTATTGTGCCATAAAGAAGTGCCGTTTCTGGATGACTTCTGGATCATTCTTTTGTAAGTGAAGGTCACTAGAGGCTTTTCTATGCTGCTGTCTAATTGTGGACCAGGGATAGGGTAAATAAGTACATGATTTGCACATTGCAAGAACCATAGAAACAAATTAGAATTATCTTTTTTTTTTTCTTGAATTCTGCTAAATTAAACCTGATTGGCTGGTGATTGGCTACTTAATTTTCTGTTGCCTTACCAGTAACTATCAAACTCAGTAACAAGTATCAGACTGTGATACTAGGCATTCTTAACACAATAGAATGTATGATATAATGCATAATGAGTATTTTTTTTACCATAATGGCAATACTTCGAATTGTGACAGTGTGATTAATTGAATAACCAAAACAAAACAAGTTGATTCTGGAACACAAAAAAGTTATTTCACTGTCTGACTGTCGTTAATATATAGGAGGAGAAAATGAATCCAGCACACGAGATAAGGGGTCAGTTTGCCTCTGATAAGGAAGAATTGTTATAGCCTGGAAACGTTACATCCATTCTTCATCCAGATTTTATTAACTTGTGCGGCTCACTGTACTCAATAGAGGGGCAAACGCTGAGGCTGTGCCACCTGTGTGGACGCTTCGGATAAGTAGCACTATATGGATCAAGATGTGGAGACTCATTGCATAAACATGGGTGCAGGAATGTCTTTGTGTACAAAGAGGTGTTCCAATGCCATACGAGGGGGTGCTGAGAAGTTCTGGGCTTTGCCACCTTCCACATAAAATTGAAAGATGAGTGTGGGGGCATATGACAGCCTGCCATCTTAGTATGTAACTGTGCAAATATCAGGTCCTTGCAATTCTTAAAACTGTTTTTTCTTTTAGTGAGAAGCTGTGATGGCAGAGGCACAAGCAAGTTCCACATTGTTGGAGTTAAGGGCCATCATGAAGTTTTTGTTTCCCCAGGGAAAGTCAGCAAAGGACAATCACAATAAGATGTCTCAAACACTGGGGGAGAAGTGTCCTTCCTACAGCACTGTCAAAACCTGAACATCTCATTTCAAGACTGGGCATTTCACCGTTGAAGATGAGCCCGGTAGTGGGCACCCCCCAGCCTCAACTGACCCGGCAACCTGCGATGCTGTCCATGAGCTGATAATTGAGGACTGGCGAATATCCGCAAAAAAGATAGCCCAGATAGTTTACATCTCACGGGAGCGTGTTGGGTTTGTTGTCACCACTATCCTAGACATGCGCAAGCTTTTAGCGAAGTGGGTGCCGAAATGTTTGAACAGTGATCAGAAGAAAAAACGAGTTGAAGGATTCAAAGTCGCTTTGGCACGTTTTGAAGCTGCACAGGACTTTTTTGGCTAGGTTAGTGACTGAGAATGAAACCTGGCACCACATCTATGATCCTGAAACCAAGGAACAGTCAAAGGAATGGCACCACTCCGAGACCCCACGGCCGAAAAAGTTCCGAATCCACAAATCAGCCAAAAAAGTCAAGGCGTCCGTTTTCTGGGACAAAAGCGGTATTCTGTTGGTGGACTACCTACCTCAGGGCTCTAGTATTATCTGACAGTATTATGCTAACCTCCTGGACCAGCTAAAGGAGGCAAAAGGGAGTTAACAAAAGGGATCCTTTTTTTGCAGGACAACGCACCTGCGCACATGTCCAACGTTGTGGCTGCCAATTGAACACCCTGGATTTCCAATTGGTCCACCGTCCCCCTACTCACCTGACCTGGCTTCTTCGGACTATTATCTGTTACCAGAATTTGAAGAAACACCTCAAGGGGCAACGTTTTGAGGACATTTCTGACGTCCAAGATGCTGCTGAGAGTGGGTTGGGGCGCAACCAAAGAACCTTTATTTGAATTGTCTAGAAAAGGTGCAACTACGCTGTACCAAGTGCATCAGTCCAAGGGGGGAAGATGTTGAGTAAATGTGTTATTTCATAACTCTGGCTCTCTTCTTTCTGGGCAAGGCCAGGAACTTCTCGGCACCCCCTCGTACTGGGTGTCTGTACTTTTTCTTGTTTTTTTGAGCAAAGTCGTGGACAGTTAAAAGTAAATAGCTCTTTAGGTAAAGCTGAGGTTAGACACTTTGCAGAAGAGGGGTTAAACTAAGAAGAGTTCAGCAGTTCAGGGTCAAATTATTAAAAAAAAAAATTAAAAAAAAGCACTAAGGGACATTAAAGAGGGATAGGACAGGAAGGTTTAAGTGTAATTTAAGATGCTGACTGGAGTTGAGCTTTACTGTAAAGAAATGCTGCTGAAGAATATATTTTTTGTGGTAACTCTAACTCCAGGCAAGAAACACAATTCAGAAATAAATACATACATTAAAAAGTGATTTATAGTTGTTTGTTGTTGCTAGAGCCACTAGTAGTATGAAAACCTATGTTCTGTAAATGTTTGTAACAGCAAATATAGTTTGTATAAGACAACTTTTCCTCCTGTGTGTGCCTGACTGCATACTAGCCAACATACACAATATCCATCAAGCAGTAACACTTCCCCATCAATCATTTAGAAAATCAGCTTTTGTTGCAGTGAGCTTATTTATAAATTCAGTAGGTAGTCACTGCTGCAAAAATGAAAAAGCATTTAGTCTAAAAATATGTATGAAAGTATCTTTATTAAATATATTGGACTTACTCTACCTTTTCTGGTACTTTTTTGCAAAAAAAAAAAAAAAATCTTTGCATGTATACCTGCAAAGCAATTCCAGTTCCTGCGCTCTGGTAGGTATTCAGGGAACCACAACAGACATATGTTCTGTTCCTAAATGATAAAGTAAGAACCAGAAATTTACAAAGAAAAGGGTTTCATGCTCTTCATACCACACGATGAAGAGTATGAAGGACATAACAAGGCTAAGGGTAATTTACTGTTTTCCCTGAAACATTGAATCATGTATTTTTGATCAGGCCTTAAATGTGACTTTTTTTTTTTTTCCTTTTAAAAAATGTAAAAATTCAAAAGCATGTAAAAATGCCCCATACTTACATGGCCTGCCACCTGTTTGTTACAGTTGTGTTGAATGCCTGCACTGCTACTAGCTGTATTACATAGTCTGTGGTCCTGTCCCTTGCCCTCTACTTCACTACTGCAACATATTGGTAAGAGAATGGAATCACAAACAGTGGCTGATTCAGACGTCGACCCACCCAGATGTGTTGGAAGCGCAGATTTTAGCTTCAGCTTTGCTGTACAAGAAAGCAAAGATTACATGAACAGGCGGCATTAAAGCTGAACATGATCTTTTTGTACTGGGAAAGAAATACATAAAAGTATTGCTAGGCTTGTGCTGCAACAAAATGCAGTCAGTACAGGGTTTGGGATGAAAAGACTATAGTGATATGTAAGCTCAATCACTGAACAACTTACTGTTTGCTGTGTTTCAAGCTAGCAACAAATTTGACAACTTTACTATTTACTAATTTTATGTAGAGCAGCTTCTAGTGACCATATGCAGAAATAAGCACAACTCTCTGCAAAAATGATGGAATCACTACTGTTGGAGGATGTTCATTCGGCTATTTTACTTTGTTCCGAAACAAAACAAAAGCAGGATACAACACAAAACTATTTAGATTAAGAAATGAACATTATAGTATTGTAAAACATGCCTCCAACAATGTATTAACAATTATTGGCACATTTTTGTTGTTCAGACTATATAGGGGAAACATTATAGAATCATTTAACAATAAGGAAAATATTGTCAAATCACCTGGTAATTTGCATTTCTAAAACAAACATCTGCACCAGTCTAAATAGGTCAATTAGTCTGTTATTAAATGTGCTTACAGACCTTAGCAAGCTCTTGCACCTGGTTTATTAGTAGGGAATATCGGCCCAACAAGAGAGCTGTCAGTTTAAACATTGGAAAAGATGATACAACTCCTTCAACATGGTAATTCAACATGGAGTGTGGCAAAAGATAGTTGTTGCTCTTTGTCAGCTGTGTCTAAAATTTGGAGGGAGGATAAACAAAACGGGACATTGGGAAAAGAGAAACATGGAGGAAGAAGCAGGAAAGAGCGGGGGGGCTCAGGGGCCAGAATAAGTTTTACATATTACAGATGGGCTGGATGAAGATCAGATGGATGGAGAGTATTTGTTTGATCTGACATAAATTACATGTAAAAAAGGGCTGGATTAAAAAACTCAATGGCTGTATATGTAGTTTGCCTATTCCTGAGTTAGAGATAGGACAGAAAACTCAAAGCAATATGGCTGGAAAATAGCAAAAACCACAATAATAGCAATTAAAATTAAATGGACAGAAACACGAATCAATGTTTGTAACTAACTATAGCTGAAATGGGATGTACATACAGAAAAGCTAAATGTAAACCATCAATAATGCCTAAACAAAGATAAACAAGTGGGCGATAGAGCAGCGGTGCACTATGGATGATGGGATAAAATCAATATTTAGTAAAGGATCACTTCCAATTAAACATAAGAATGAAGTTTCCAAAATCATTGATGATATAGGGTTATATATCAGGTAAAGAACCACTAGCAATGACAATCATTACTCCTTTAAATATGTATACATTATATTATTATACATACACACTTTTCTTATTCCATCCAAGTAGAACTGAAAATGTTTGGTGAAAATGTAATAAAATGTTCCAAGCCAAGGCTTGATCAGTCAACCAGTAAGAAAGTTGGAACCTGATTGATTAAGAACATGGTTTTTCATTAATGAAGTCCATGCCTAAAAGTATTCATGCTGTCATAAAAGTCAGGGTGCAACAAAGTACTAATTGAATTATTTTGGGTTGATTACATAATTTTTTCCCATTGAGTGATTCTATTATTTTTTTCCTGGTTGGTCTGTACAAACACGTCATATCACTTTCAACAAGTTATTTCATTTTTCTGGTGGTATCTTTCACAGCATCTTAATGATCAACTTTTAAATAAAATAGCTGTGTTTTAGACCTGTTTTTTTTTTTTTTTTTGCAACAATGGAAAACAAAAACTCTGTACCAAGTTAAAAATCCCACGTTATTATAAACAGTAGGATTTGTAACTTCTATTAATCCCTGCTACTAAATACTAGTGTGCCAGTGTGTAAAGCTCACAGGCTTTTAAGCCTGCACAAAGTAATAACTAACTGGCCCCTGATGTGCCAGTCATAGTAGCTTAACAAAATATACACTAGCAATAGTGTTCACCACAGGCATATTGTATAAATAGGCCTGGTATAGGTTGGTATTTCCCCTGAAATCAAATAGAAAACATTTTTCCCAATATTTCTTCAACTGGAAAACCCTTTTAAGGAAGATACCTTGTTTAATATAAGAGCTTAGCTTAGAGATGCAATGACTTGTTGAACAATCCGTCAGTGCTACATGTTAGGAAAAGGTCTTAATGAATAAAATCCAAGCTAGGCTGCTACAGAAGAAGTGAGGAAGGCGTGCAGAAAAATTCCCTGGAATCAATTCAGCCTTTCCCTTTCACCTCATATCAGAATCTTCATCCTACATTTGATCTATTGGGCACATGTACGTTTGGCAAAACAGAAAGACCTGAATAAGCAAGCTGTAAATCAGCTAAGAGAGGGACAGCGCCTCCATTTATTGTCAACACAACCAATCTTTCTTTGTCACGTCGGGGTATTTAGCCAAGTGAAAATGAAGTGTTTCTCTCGCCCTGTCACTCTGTCATATTCCCAGCCTCCTGTATGCGTTGTTTATTCATTAGATGCTTAATATCGTCAGCACACAGCATATACATCAACGTTTACAGCCGCCTTGGTCCGCTGCGGGCATCGTTTACTGCAGACATATAAAACACCAAGCAGCGTGGCATTTACTGGCTATTATTGTTCTTTCCTACAATGCATCTTGCTACAAACATTAGCTGACTTTTCTTTTTGGCTCCTTACCATCAACAAAAATAAATAAATTAAGTGATGGCAGAAAGATGAATCCAAGAACACAGAAAGCTTAAGAATGGCTGTATGATATTCAGCATGAAAAACAAAAAGTATTACCCTTATGTTAAAGTTTGTGATATACAATTCATTTCAGAGCTAACATGGCAGAGCTGCACAGCACAATGTTACAATTAAATAGTCTCTTTTTTGGATGTCTTTTCCAGCTCCCGGAAATTGTTATTCTTGCTGTTGACATGGTACAATGTAAAATGATTCTACAAGTATATTTTTTTCATTTAGGCATATTACAAATGATATTGTAATATTTACGTTGTTTGTAAAATTTCAAACTGATTTATTTGAAAAAAGGATGCAACAATCCTGAAAAAAATAAATGATACCTCTTTATTTAGTAGATATTAATTACAGATGATATCTAAATGTTTTAGGCATGGAGTATTAGACTAATGAGAAAAACTGAGAAAAGGTTCAGCGCTGTTTTGGTGTTACATTACACCCTAGCTGGTTCCATTCCCATTTACATCTCTAAATGGGAATGGAATCAGCTAGGGAGCAGATACATCATAGATGTATTCTGACTGATGACTTCAGGATGACTGTTGGACCCTTCCAGTCTAAGGTTCTGAATTGTCCTGTAAGAGATCCTGCATTCTGGAATTTGATGCTCGTTTTATTCCTCAGAAGGGTTACTAGGATTAGTAGTTGAATAAGAAGGCCAAGAAAAACTTGACAAAATGTATAGGAGACTGGATTAATCATAGAACCATTCCATGGTCTTTTATGAAATGGAGCAAATTCACGGAGGGAACTCTGAATGTTCCTGATGGCAAGCCGAGAGCTGACACAATCAGAAGTCTGGAAATAAACTTGACTGTAATCTTTCTGCATAGTACAGAGTAAAGGAGTAAAGTCTCTGGAGAGCTAGGTATAGGAAAAGTGAAATGAGGATACTTGCCATAGACAACAATCAATTGAGACGTCTCGGTGCTGGCGTTTTATTAATTATTGTGGGCAATTTCTGACCAAAGCAGGGAGGCAACCCATTTGTCCTAATGAGCAAGGAGGTGCAAGAGCAGTCCAGAGTGAAATGACTATAGACTTGGCGGCACTACATAAATACAAGATATTATTAACACTGTCCCCTTTCAGGCACACTGAAGATTTTTATTTCCTGGCCTGTGGTCATTGTTTATTAGTGTGACCAGGAGGGCACTTGTAAAGAAAAGGCTTGAGCAAACTTATTAATTGGGCCTACAAAGCGTGCACTATAAATATATATATATATATATATTAATAAAAATATAAAAGACAATGCTTCACTCACAGACAAGGCCACTGAGGGCAGTGTGAAGGGCCAGAGTAGAGAGATGCAGTGTTAGGCCTCATAATCCTAGCCGGTGCTGGGAATCTGTAGATATTACTTTTATTATTCTGAGCTAATGATGTTTACTGTGACCTCTCCTTTTTTACTATATTTTTTCTAGCTAATGGCACATTTCTTCCTTTAGGAGTTGCAGAACCTAGACTGCTCAGTTTTTCTTTAATTGATGTCTGACCACTCTTTATTTTCATAAAACTATTCAAGTTTCCTAATTTGGTTACACAATCACCAGTGATCTGTTGTTAACTGATACTCTGAGAAGTGTGAGTCCTAAAAGGTTCAAAAAGCAGAATCTAAACACAACACAAGTACTTTACCAGAGCACCCTGGAATAATTCACAAAAATTTACGGGCCACGAGGATCACAGAATCACATAGGAACCTAAGGAGTCACTTGGAGCACAAGGGTCACAAACTGCAGGATGGGGTTCAATACAAGTATAGCTTAGCATGTTGCTTAAGTACAGAGTAATGCATTGCTTGCGCAAAGCAGGAAAGATGTGCAGAGGTCCGACCTGACTCAGGAGTGGTAAGTGTTACAGAAAACTATCATCACCACTCTGATCTCCATCTTCTCCACCATATTTTTTGAATAAAGTCTTGATACTTTGGACAATAACTGATGATGAAACTCCTGTATGAACACTGGAGTTACATTCTCTTGACACCCACACAGAAGCCAGTAATAGGCTTCTAATGCTCGCTGCACATTCAGTGTAGACTAAAGACTAAATTAAATAAAAATACAGCCAAGAACTGACTGTTCCTACTACATTATAATAATCTTTTTTCTCTTCACATCTCTCTCCTTTTTCTGTGGTTTTCGTTTACATTTGTCCCTATGTTTTAAATTAAAATGATGTTACTACGATTTAGTAATGATAGGGCCAAATTACAGCTCATAGGAATATTCACAATTACAGCCATGATTAATGCAAACTGCCAGTTTTCTTTTCAAACCAGCCATGCCATCTCTTTAATGCTCACCTTGGTACCTTGTAGAGCCAAGCAGCAATATGAAGATCCTTTCATTTTCAAGAGGTGATTTTCCGAGTCGCTAAGTTCTGGAGAAATATGTTTCTGCCTGGGTTGCTTCCCACATCATGCTCCTATCTCTGAGTGCTGACAGAGGAGGAATATATGCACCCACTATTCCTAGTTAAAAGGCCATTTCTTCTCAGAGACGAGGTGTCAAGTACTGATCTCTACCCAACACTACTTACACATTAACCACAGGATTGCGTGCAAGATGCTGTGTGCTGTATTGGCAATTGCTGCGGGTATGCATGCAAAGTACAGCAAAACAGTTATGAGCCTATTTATTAAACATCTGTTTCTTAATAAAACAAACGTTATCTAATAGATTTTTTTTTAATAAATTTCAGGACATTCTTTCGAATGCTTGTCTTCCTTTTCACCTTTAGCAATGGTCACAGGTAATAGTACACTAATAGACAAGGCCCTTTGATATAAATGCTAAAAATATCATTAAAAAAAACCTGAATATTCTAAACATATTTATTTTTGTTTAGTTGTACATTCATTAAACATCTGCTATAGGTCCCTTTTGTTCAGGGGTCTCATTACTGATTTCAGTGCTGGATAAAGGGGCAAATGCCAAATGAAGCAGGTTTGAAGCTGGTGTATCTCACACAGGGTTTTTTTGCCAAAGAAACATAGGTTGTTCACAGTGAGAATGATCTCCTTACAGAGGGTATTTCCCTTAGCTTAGGGAACTGGACCAGTATTATGCAGTTACAATGTTAGTGCAGGTACCCATCCTGGGGTGCACCTCCTTGTTTTCTCTCTTCTTCCAGGTCTTATGTTCACGTGACCCTATGTATTGTAATCTACGGAAATACAAACTATCCATAGTATTGAATAGACATTGCAGCATGCATGCCAGTGCCACATGGAGTGCTTTTTAAGATAAATGTTGGCAAACAAATATTTGCAATAAATGTAACATTTAGTACTTTATGAATACCAGAAATGTTACAGTAAACAATACAAAAAAGAAGGCAAAAGTAAATCTTTACTGAAAGATGTGACTGATATGTTGGCATATGTAAGATAAAACTTGGAAAATTCAATAATTAAGACATTAATTATTATTTGCATGATTTATTCCATTTTAGCCCCCTGCTATCTGTGATATCTGATAAAACAGGTAGCAAACAGAAAACCACAGCTCACAAGAGAGGGACAATCCCTCTCTCATCCTGGATCTCCTGAGTCACTGCAGGCCAGCAATCCTAATTACCGTTACACGGTATGATATTAATATAGTCTGTTTGATTCAAACAGCTCTTTGTATTTTCTACAGTCCTGTCCTGTTGAATGATAACGATGGGCCCTGAGGCAGAGTACCTGAGAGGTGGTGCCTCACGTACAGGCTCTATGGGCTCGTTCCAGACATTTGTAAAACATTCCCGAAATCAAAGACATTTTCCTTGTATGAGCAGTAAAACATGGAGTGTGATTTATTTCCTGATGAAAATAATCAGTTCTGTTTCTCCCTTACTTTTCATAAGCTCAAGATTATTTACTTTGACACTAATGGCTTACGTCCAAGAGGATGTAACAGAAAGGAAAACATCCCTCCATCCACCAACTGTGCAAATATTCCAGATAAAGGGGACCTGTCACACTATACTACAGAACATTGTGTTTTAAAGATTTGCATTGGAAATATATCACAGAACATTTATCTTATCAGTTTTGTACTAATTCTATTTCTGACCATGTTTACAGGAAACTTACTTTTTACCGGATTACTTTAATTCTGCATTCATGAGCATGCTATAAGACTAATAATGCCTCTAATCTTCCCCATTCACTCTCACAGGCTAATGTATATTAGTGGGAAGCACTTCCAAACAACCAGCTTATTATTATAAACCACAGGGAGCACTCCCATTGGCTGCAAGTTGTTAGAAACCCTCCCCATTGATTTACATTTACTCTATCATAGTGGGTTAGGATGCCAGGGAAACAATAAATATTAGGTGGATATTAATAATTTACCCTCACTTTCTATAGTAGGGAATTTATCCTATTTTCTGTTGCATCTTCATGAACCCCAGAAGACTCACAAAATAAGGGAAATTCTTCTGGTTTGCCTATTCAAACACTTTAAAGCAGAATTCCAACTAAAATTTACTGCATGGAACTTAACTACACCCTCCCTGGCTCTACAGTTAGCTCAGTGTATACCTGCACTGCTCCCAACTCAGCTGCACTGGTTCCAGATAAATCCAAATTTGTCTACTGACTACCCTACCTCTTTTGTTGTACATGCTTTATGTAGCTCCACAGGCTCCTATTACTTAGATTGCCTCCACTATTCGGACAAACTCTTTCTCTCAGGCTCTACTGCAATTACTCCACTAGCCTCCAACTACATCATCATGGGGTACTGCATCTTCTAGAAAATGATGTACCTGTTACCTACTGTGTACATACTTGATCAATACCAACTATCAGACATTGCTGTCATATAATCTTACTGCCCGCTGTCATATAATCAGGTCATCTGTTCTACTTATATGACTTACTCTCATGCCCTTAAGCCAGGGGTGTCCAAACTTTATGCAAAGGGAGCCAGATTTGGTTAGGTTAAAATGTGTGGGGGCCGACCATTCAGCATGTACTCAGGGTTAGTGTGGGCGTGGTCTGAGCAGGTCCCACACAGCACACGCCCACCACGGTGATGTGAGGGATTCCTTGTGCACGGAGTCTGGTGTCAAAGCGGGCTCCGTGCAGAGCACATTTTTAGAATCAGAGTGGGCGTGGTCTGTGCGGGTCCCGCACAGCACATGCCCACTATAATGACGTAGGGGATTCCCTGTGCACATTTGGGGACTCCCGTCCTGCTGATTATGCCAGAGGAGTAGCTGGCCAATAGTTGCAAGGCAGTTGACCAACTCTAATGAAATATAAAATGAAATATAAAAGACTTTTGTGCGCGGGTCATTTATACTGTGGTCAATAGTGCTGGTGGGCCGCATATTATTGATTTTTTGACATAGGCTGTGAGCCAGTGGAAATCTGAACACTAGCCGAAATTGGCCCCCGGGCCGGACTTTGGATATGCCTGCCTTAAGCACTCCTGCCTTACACATAATGACATACTGACATAATGATACTTTTTATGCTATTTTCTGCAGATACTGTGCTACTTTCATACTCTCTGCACTTCTCTTCTGCATATACTACTCCCTAACTTTACCTTTTTTTAGAACAGAAACACTTTTGTGTTTAAGTGTAAAAAAAAAAAAAAATAATAAAAAACAAAATTAGTATACAAAGCTCCCATAAAAAATATTTTGGACACTGGAGGCTTTTAATGGTGAGATGGTAAAAATAAATAGCCAGTGAACAATAACCACAAATTCAAATTGTGTAATTGTGTGACATAAGTCTTTATAATAAACATTAGGTGAGCTTTGAAGTTTGGCTTGTGAGAATGCATACTGTGTATGTTAGCACAGTATTGGGTGTTAGGTACCCATGATGGCTGCTTAGGGCTACAGAATGGCACCCTCTCCAGTCCTCAGTTGTCTTACCTGTACACCTGGTTTCCCTGCTGTATGATAATACTTTGTCCATAATCTGCTAGGACTGAAGTAGGCAGTGTTACTTCCTAACACAAAATGTGTACATTTATTAATTCTCCTAATTAGACTTTTCTTCTGGAAGAAACAAAATCAGAGTTGACATTAGCAATCAGGTAATTTTACCTGTTAGTCCAAGAAACAGATGGATGTCTCTGCAGAACAGAGTGTGCAAAATTGTTGCCACTCTCCTGTTAGTTATGTCACATAGTACAACTGTACAATAGTATATGTGTGTAACCTTAGAAATGTTTTGGCCAGCAATATAGCTCATTACAAATACATATTGTTTATAAACACATCTGTGACTATTTGCCTGGAGTTGTTCTATAATGCAGCATAATCCTAGTTTACCGTTTTGCAGGAACATCAGTTTCATTACTGACAATAGGAGAGATGACGCATCTGGCTATTTTGGAGATGCAGAAAAATCCAAACCTACTGAGAGATGTTTGTGACTAATTGGCAGTTGGAAGAAGATGTAACACTGTGATGGTTACTTTGGATTCCACCTACAGGTTCCCCTGTCATGTGATATTTCTGCAGTAATGTTGCAGATGAATGACCTTCTAACCTAGCTTGTTATAGATGAATCTTCTGCCACAAATATAACTAACAATATTTCAAACAAATAATGAGATTAAGCATCTAACAGACCTCTTGGCTACATATTCTATTAAAGGCATAGTAAATGGAAACAAATGTTGGCTTGTGTAAAAATGCATTTTTATTATTTCTGGCATAGTCAACTGCCAAGAATATGAAAAGTTGTCGCTGTTACTGTGTGCAGTTTAAATGGCACTCTCTGTGCCCCAGTACCCATGCTGGCACCTACTATATTACTTACTCTTCTCAGATGGTGTTTGTCTGCTGATATATCCTGGGAGCAGGTCATCCAGGTAACTAGGTGTTAGGCAGCAGGATTCTTTGTGACCAGTCTTACTTCACAATGTTCTATTCTTATCAAGTCTTTAGATAGTATACTTTAATAAATTATAATTAAATCAGGAGCCTCTTTGTTTTATGAGATATGTTGTTTTTTTAGTAAACATGAGAAAATAGATGTTTGGGAGCTGCCAATGCTGACTTGCTTTTAAAGGCGTATGCTGCAGGGCTGTCATCCTGATTTCAGCATCACAACCTAGAAAGTCACTGACAAGGAACAAGCATGCAGCAACTGTCATAGATTATTGAAATCCTGTCCTCCATATTTATTCTCACTGTGTGACTTTTCAGGTAAATAAATCTAGAGCATATGATAAGCCTCAGAGTCTGCCCCTTTAAAAGTCAGCAAATGCATCTCCTATAAGTTGGTCAAATTGCTGTAAAACAGAACTGTACTTGTTGGTGGATAGTGAGAGTCTGCCATAATGAGTAAGTATGCACAACATGCTTGCTACATATTACTCTCTGGAGCATTTGCTAAATGGAGCTTCTGTTTATGCAGATTTCAGTGCAGCCCTCCATGAGGCCAAACTGGCTTCTCCAGGAGTTCAGTGTTTTCATCGGTGGTGGTAGTAGCCGGCCTTCCACTGCATGGTTTGTCAAGAGCAGATCGTTTCAAGAAAGTTGCCATGCAGTATGATGGCCTTAAAGCTCCTCAAACTCACGCTGAACTGCAGTCGGGGACTGAAAACCGTTTTGCCAAACAGCAGTTTTACAATGCTTCTCCAATATCAATTGTCAAGCCGTGGTTAAGGGAATGATATGCTTAAAAAAACTGCAAAGCCTAAGTTGTCATATGCTGATGGCCTCTGAATGATACATGGAGCGAAAAAGAAAAAAGAAGTGTGACATTTGGAACTCTAATGCACATTCTATTCAAGACAATTTACTCAAACTTTTTTTTTTATTTCACAGTAAGCAGTTAGCAATAACTATTGTAATTAAATTTCATTTTTTGCAATTTCTGTACATTTCTAAATGTTTAGTATACTGTGTGACCTGAACAGGCATTAGGTATGTTTCATTGGTAGATCAAACTCCTATTTCCTGTTCCTCTAGACAGGAACACGTTTTTACCTATTTTAATGACTGAACAGTTACAGCAATCTGTATTCCACTTACATTTTTATTTTACCTGAACTATATGCATTCATGTTTGGATCCCCCCACACAAGCGTGGTACCAGCTCCAGCAAATTCATTTGGTGTCTATTGTTCTGTAAACGCAGAGAGCAGCTGTGCTGCCAGGAGGTGACTGTGTAATGGAAGCTACAGGCTGAGAAAGAAACCTTGACATTTTAGTGGATTCGTTCTGAGGCCTTGTCTCAATTGCATTAAGCAACATCCTACAGTGAATGGCATTCAAAAAAAAAGAAAAAAAGCAATACATAACAACGTGATATACTGTCCACCATGCAAAACAAAAGAATGTGTTTCTTTGTGTTATCTAAACACTAAATGGATTTTTTCAACAAAAGAGCTTGTTGTTCTTGTCTGCAACTATACAATTAAATTTCAAGGTGTTAAAATGCATTAATTCAGCAGGGACGGATAGCTTGTCATTCTCTGCTGTCATTTTGCATACTTTTCTTTTAAACTGCTTTTGTACACACAGTCCCTTTTATAACTCTTTTTTTCCTTTCACAATGTTGCCTCTTTTTCGTAGTAGGTAAAATATTTAAACTTTGGTTGGATTAAATTTTTTTTTTTGAAATTGTATTTTTATTGAGAGAATTTTAATAGGGTACAGAAAGGAAAAAAGGGAATACACAAGGGGGAAGTAACAACATGTTCCATATCAAAACACAGTCAAAGTGCAAGGATATAAAGACAAAAAAAACAACAGGGTGAAGTATATCCCATTAAATAAAATAGATAATTTAAGAATAAAACATAACTAGGAATGGAGGAGCAAGGGAAAGAGTAATGTGACATTAGCAAGGCAGAGAAGAGATCAGCGGATCAATCGGATATAGTAGCAAAAAAATGATCCCAGGCTTCCCAAATCAGATCAAACCTATCCACAGTATTTCTAATAAGTGCCGTAAGATATTCCATTAGGCTAATAGACTGGATACGTGCGTAAAGATCTTCAATAGAGGGAGGTGTGGTTGCTTTCCATCTGGAGGGTATTAGTGTTCTTGCTGCAACCAACATATGAGATGCTAGCTTACGAGAAATAGGTGGTAATGAAGTGAGCGGCTGACCTAAAAGGTGGGTGATAAGGTTTAGGGAGATGGGTTGTTGGACCACAGTCGACAATAAGTCATTTACCCGTGACCAATACGTCTGGATAAGGGGGCAGAACCAAAATATGTGTTCCATCGAACCTCTGTGTTTTCCACATCTCCAGCACATAGGGTCTGCGTTGGGAAACATTCGACATAGGGCTACTGGGGTGTGGTACCATCTGAGTAAAATTTTATATAAATTTTCCTTGTATAGAGTGCAGATGGAGCTTTTGTGTGCTGCCAAATTTCAGACCATTCTTCTGAGGATAGGGCCCGGCCTAGGACTTCTTCCCATTTGAGCATGTAACCAAATTTATTAGGGTTCCCCACAGCAGAAGTGTGAAGGAGGCGGTAAATAGCAGAAATCACTCCTTTGACATAAGGGCCTGTTACACATAATCTTTCAAAGGCAGTTAGAGCCTGAAAGGTAGCCGTAGGTTGGATTGACAAAATATAATGCCTAATTTGGAGGTAGGCGTAGAAAGAGGTGCGGGGCATTTCCACCTTGTCAACTAATTCGGAAAAAGAAAGCAATCTCCGTTCAATTGGGTGCAAAATGTGCCTAATTTGATATAAGCCCCTAGCTCTCCAATGACCAGACATTGAACCAGACAGGCTATCAGGTATTTGTGGGTTAAGGATTATAGAGGTTAACCTCGAGGCCGAGGATGCGAGGGCAAATGTGTTTTTACAAGATGTCCAAATATTTCTTGTGAATACCATGTGAGCAGTTAAGTCTGAGTCCGATAGGGCGAGAGAGGAGCTCCATAACATAACATTGGGGTGTATGGGAGCTATCCACTCCCCTTCCAACTCAACACCAACATTGGGGGGATGAGGGGTTGTCCATAGCTGGAGATGTCTCAGGTGGGCCGCTAAGTAGTATTTATAAATGTCTGGGGCTCCCAGACCGCCCCCCTCCCTAGGAGTACATACAATATGTTTGGATACTCTGTGCCATTTATAGGCCCAAATAAAGAGCATGAAATAGTTTTGAAGCTTTTTCAAAATCTGGGGAGGAACTCTGATCGGCAGTGTCTCAAATAGGTATAATAATTTGGGAAGAAGCATCATTTTCACCGAAGCTATCCTACCCAGCAGGGACAAAGGATGTTTCTTCCATTTATCCAGGAGGTTGTTGACCTCCCTGATCAATGGCGGAAAGTTGTGAGAGTATAGTTGGGAGTATGTGGTAGTGATTTGGGTTTCTAGATAATGAATGGAACGCTCCTGCCAGGTGAAGGAAAAGGAAGTTCGCATGGCTTGGAGTTCCAGCAAGGGGATGTGGAGTGGCAGTGCCTCTGTTTTAGAGAAATTAATCTTGAAACCTGACACTGCACCATAATGTTGTACTCCCGCCAAAGATTGGGAAGGGAGATAGCAGGTTGGGAGAGAGTTAGGAGAATATCATCTGCGTATAAAGATAACTTATACACTTTCCCTCCCACAGGCACCCCATGTATATTAAGATTGGAGCGGATGTAAGCTGCTAGGGGCTCTATAGACAAAGCGAAAAGCAGGGGTGACAAGGGGCACCCCTGTCTCGTGCCGTTTTTAATAGAAAACATAGCTGAGGAGGCATGTGGGAGTTTAACTGAGGCCGTTGGGGCAGTGTATAAAGATTCAATCGCCTTAACAAAGGGACCTACAAAACCCATTTTATTTAAGGTAGCGAGCATAAAGGGCCAGCTGAGGCGGTCAAAAGCCTTCTCGGCATCCAAGCTAAGTATCAGGGACGGGGTCTTTCGTTTATTAATGATGTCTATAATATTAATAACTCGTCTAGTGTTATCCGCCGCATGTCTGTGCGGAATAAATCCCGTTTGGTCTCCATGTATAAGAGAGGGGAGGAGACTAGACAGCCTGGAAGCCAAAATTTTTGTAAAAATTTTTAAGTCAGAATTTAGAAGAGATATTGGTCTATAGCTTGAGCAGTTCAGGGGGTCTTTGCCAGGTTTCGGTATTACCGTTATATGGGAGACCAACATAGAGGGGGGGATCGGCTTGCCTTTCAAAAAATCATTAAAAAGGTTCAGGAGGTGTGGGGAAAGCTCTGGTAGGAAGGTCTTGTAACATAGATAGGGCAAGCCGTATGGGCCAGGAGCTTTTTTGCAAGTTTTTGCAAGTTTTTGCAGTTTTTGCAAGTTCTTCCTCCGTGATAGGGCTATTAAAAAGCTCTCGGTGTTCCGAGTTGATCTTTGGAAGGGCCACCTGTGCCAGGTATGAATCTATGTTTGGCCCCAGTAGTTTACCTAAATGAGTCTGGTCAGAATGAAATGTCTGATAAAGTTTAGAATAATATGTTTCAAAACAAGAGGCGATGTGGGAGGGGTCATATCGCACCCTCCCATTCCCGTCTCTAATCGCCCCAGGGGAGGCGTGGGACTGCATATCTCTCAGTTTCCTAGCTAGGAGCTTGTCAGCTTTGTCACCTTTATAATAGTATTGCTGATGAACCCGTTGCATCCACCAACCAACCTTCCTCAATTCCAGGGCCCTTAGCTTAGATCTGAGGGTGGTTAGTTGCCGCAATAGGCCCAAGGAAGGTTTCCCAATATATTTCGCCTCTACTGTTTTAATAGCCTGAGTCACAAGCATCCGCTGTAGGTTAGAGTCCCTCTTAAGACGGGAGCCTAAGGCTATACATTGACCTCTGAACACAGTTTTATGGGCCTCCCAAAGCGTGGAGGTATGAGCTACAGTGCCCAAATTTTCTCTGAAAAAAGAGTTAAGCGTTATGGAAAGTAAAAATTTGGAGTCCAAATTTTTTAAAAGATAATCGTTCAATCGCCAATGACATACTCTCACTGATCTGGGGGAGAGTGCCACATCTAGCGTGATGGGAGCATGGTCCGACCAGGCTATTGGTGTATCTCCGCCGAGATGCTGTTTCTCAAAAGAGGAAGTTTGGTGAATAGGTGGTCAATGCGGGTGTGGGTGCCATGCGGGGGGGAATAAAAAGAGTATTGTCTCCCAGAAGGGTGGTGAATCCGCCAATTGTCATAAAGTTGATACCTTCTGAGTAATTGCCTAAACACTCTGGATTGTCTGGACACCTGCACCGGGGGTGGAGATTGGAGCAAGGTGTGCCTGTCTCTAGTAGGGGAGAAAATCAAGTTAAAGTCTCCTCCCGCTATTAAAAAGGTGTGGCTAAGGCCTTGAAGGCGGGACAACACCTTACTGATAAAATGCGTTTGATTGGAATTAGGGGCGTATAAATTACAAAGAGTAATAGGAGTTCCTTGCACTGAGACATTCAAAATAATATATCTCCCTTCAGTATCTAAGATAGACCGTGAGAGTGTAAATTTGAGGGAGTCCTTTAGGAGAACCGCCACTCCAGCTTTTTTCTTGCCCCTTGCATTGGCAAGGTATGCCTGTGGGTAAAGTTTGGAGGCAAAATTAAATGAACCAGTTGCGTCATAGTGAGTCTCCTGTAGGAATACAATATCAGGAGTTAACCGTTTAAACTCCCTCAGAGCCAACTTCCGCTTCCTGTTGGAGTTTAATCCTCTTACATTGAAAGACAAGATCCTAGTAGCCATGAAAAGCAGAGTGGAACCAAAGAGCTACCATTGAAGTCATCCACCCACCGAAATAGCCCTCAGTAGAGACATAATTCAACACCCAAGGATAGGTTCTGTTTCCCAACATGTCACAAACAAAAGAGGGGGAAAGGAAGGAAGAGTCACAAAACATTGCCATAGCAAAAACGGAAAAGAACAGAGAACAGAAAACAACAACTGACCAGTAGGTAGAAATTCGCCCATCGGCGAATAGGGAGGAATCATCATCCGCCGAGCCCCGCCACCCAAAAAATGGGACCGGGGGACAAATTTGTAAGGCAGATAGGTGGAACCTCCCATAGGGACCATGGACCCAAAGGGTCTGAGAGTGCCGAACTGTAAATCTCATCCACAGAAAAGGGTTTGCCGGCCAGCGCCGACCACCCTCAACATCAGGTCACCGGGAAGAGAGCAGGGCCGTCCCTACAGGGAGAGCCCCGAACTCCCCCCAGCACCACAATAAACATAGGTAGGACAGCAGCAAAATATGTAAGCAGTTAGATCCAGGCTACAAAGCAGATACATTAGAGCAGCAGCATTACAGCAACCAACATGAGAAGAACTATTGGGTATAATGGCCCTGGGTGCCTCTGGATACCGTATAACAAATATACACCGTGTATATAGGGCCATCCAGAAAAGCATCCAAGGGAGCCTCAACTAGACAAACAGTAATTAAAACACAAGAAAGGCATTATGCAGGATACCGGTCTAATGTCTCAACGATGTTGATTAGAGGGACGGTTAATTGGGGAAGTAGAATCCCGTTGGTTGCCCCTAGATCTTTTCCGTGAAGTCACTATCTGCCATGGCGGGGAACGAGGCCGCAATAAATCTTCTCTCTCCCAGCCCGGGAGTTTAGGGCAGGTTATTCCCAAGGCACTGAAAAAGGAGGATAAATCTTCTGGTGACCGCAGCACAGCTGTTCTCCCTTCATGGCGAGCCGAAAGGCTAAACGGGAATCCCCATCTATATGAAATATGGTGATCTCTGAGCACGGTCAGCAGGGGTTGAAGTAAGCGGCGTTGCTGTAGTGTATGCCAAGATAGATCCTGATAAAGTTGCAATGGAGCCCCATCAAACTCAAGGTGGCGCATATTTCTAGCAACAGTCATGATTTCATCTTTCAGAGCAGGGTCTGTAAGTTGGCATATAACATCTCGAGGTCTGGCTGTAGTCCCAGGTTGCTTGGAAGTACGGAATGCTCTGGATATTTGCACCTCCCGGGCGGATGAGCGTCCCAGCACCTTGGTAAAGAAGGCCTGCAGGACCGGCCTAAGATCAGAGTCCCGGGTCGCCTCAGGCAGGCCTCGTACCCTAATATTGTTCCGTCTGGATTTGTTGTCTAAATCTTTAAGTGAACGCTGAAGCTCCCAAATTTTTCGGTCGTTATCCCCTACTGTGCGTGAAAGCATTGTGATGTCCTCTTTAGCTAGTTGAACATTTTCATCCAGGTCATCAACCCTACTAGCCAAGGAATGCAGATCAGCGCGCAAGGCCCCAATTTCAGAACGGCATGTGGCTTGGACATCTACCACTAATTTCTGAAAATCATCCTTTGTAGGTAAGGATTGTAGGTAATGCTGCCATGGGGGAAAGGAGCAGTCATTCAGCAGGTGGTTACTTTCCTCACCCCTCACGTTAGGGCCCGGCCAGGCCTTTGGACCAGGTGTTTCCATTACTAAAGCTCCATCAACAACTGAGGAGACACCCTGAAGGGGGGATCCCAGCCCCTGAGTATCTCTGATCCCTTCAGTAGGAGCTGACTGGTCAGCAATGTGGGAGCCCCTCAAGGATGTAGAGAACCCTCCTGCTGCTCTGTGTGATGCCCGAGCATCAACTAGCTGGGTATTAACTCTGGTGGGGGAAGCTGCAGGGGAGCAGTCTGCCCTATTATAATCCGTGGGACTCACCGGTTCCAGCATCGATTAATTCGGGCTGTGGGAGGGAGAGGGTGACAACTCCCTGTTTGCTGTGCAGGAGTTTGCCAGCTGCGGGTCTGTACTGGCTGGGCTCCGTTCTCTCTCCCCCCGCTGCCACGTGTGCGGGGAAGGAGTCGGCGCCATTTTGTATGCAGGAGATGAGGCCAGTGAGGGATCTCCAATATAAGCCCAAATGGAGGGCTGTGAGGAACACTGCTGTGATGCTGGGGTAGGGGGAAGTTTCCCCATCTTTGTCCTGCGTTGTTTGCCCATAGAAGCGGCTGCTGCTGTCCGGGATGCTGCAGATAGTGATCGGCGCTAGCGGAGGACACAGATCAGGCAGCCCTATGTCCAACCCTATGGACATAGTTGGTCCAGAGAAAGGCAAAAAAAAAACCCTGGTACAATTTGCTTCAACAGGGGAAAAAAATTCCTTCCTGATTCCATGAGGCAATCGGATGTTCTCCGGATCAACAGTCTCTGTTATTTTTACTTTAAAGCTTTAAAACTCAGTTATATTCTGTGCTTCTAGAAAACATGCAGCTTTTTCCTAAAGCAATCTATAGTAGTTGCTGAAACGTCTATATTTAATATATAAATAATTGATTACTGTATTACCTGATCATTACTTTTGCAGTCCCTTGTTGTTTATTGGTGGCACCAGATTAAACAGTAACATTGAATAGGAAAAGTAGTAGCTAGAAAGTGTTGTAAAGGTGCATTTTGCAGTTGCTTTAAGAGACATATTTCTTGTTAACATAATAAATACTACTATTGTAAACCCCCTATCTCCGCAGATTAGCTGTTTTCAAAGAGCCGGACGTGAGGTGGTTAAAAAGGAACATTAGATCATATAAAAGATTGTTTGTCTTTATTATTAAATAACATTTAACTTACCACGGTAAGGAAACTGTGACCTTTCTAGAGCTTCTATTTGCTGCACTTTAATGGGAACATTATAAATGCCAGGAGAGAGAGCGCCGAGCAAGGACAAGCCGAGACTCAAACAAATTAAAGTTTGATACAGCCGGCGGAGGGAGGAACAGAGCTTTTGTATCTCTGTACACATTGTCTGCTGGTATATGACTTTCGTATCACAAGTCTGACATTCAGAACACTCAAGACATATGGGTGGCCTTTGTGCCTACAAAGTTAGCCTTATAGTGATCTAATTGCTTGCACTATCCGACCCAAGTTAAACTTGCAAGCACTGGAAGAAGAATACATAGTGCTGTTTGTTTACTGGTCTCAAGACAAGCCTCTGGTTTGGTTTTGGCATGTGCTGCCGATCAAATAAATTATGTACTGTCTAAAAGACTTGAACACTGTGGTTATTCACAGATCAGTTTCACAGATGGAGTTAGAAAAAAACAAGGTATTCTTTGCAGAAAAAGAGAAAGAGACAGTCTCTTGTAAAATCTGAATTTTCTAACAATGGAAAAAGTAATCCTCTATGGGTTAGCTGTGCGTATTACGATGATCTTACAAAACATGTTTTAGTTTTCTTGGCTGTGGACCAGAACTAGCCAGCATTTAACAGACCAACTGTTCCACTTAGGAGGTTTGCATCATACAATGCCTAATTCCATATTTTATATATAACCTTTCGATGTGAGCAACATGATGCACAATGATCACAGACCTTTAAAAAACTTAAACGTATGTATGCAGCTAAAATCTCTATTAGAGAAATGCCTTCACTTGCTAGCTGTTAAAAAGTATGTGTCCCCCAGGCCAATAAGTGAAGGAAACTCTTTAACGGCAACACAGACAGAAGTCTTTTTTTTAGTTAAGTAGAGGATGCTGGAACCTCTGTCAGCTTTTAACTTTTATCTCTAACTGGCAAGAGGTTGTCTCGGGAACAGTAAGAAAGAACTTTCTTTAACAGATAGCAGTAAAACCTGAAGTTCTAACCTATCCCCATTCTATACAAAAGGAAAAAAATAAAGTTATCAGTATAGCTATATTTTAGGTAAGATGATGGTATACTGTAAATGGAAAGCAAAAAGCATTTAACCCTTGTAGTGGGTCCTCTTCCCCACTGCAAGTGTATGCTGATTTTTTTGTCTAGGGTTGATTCCATGCAAACACAGGCATTCTTCTTTTTTGTGCAACCAGTCTCCTAAAACTTATGCTGAAAAATGGTGACCCCCATTCCCCATGGCAAAAAAGCATCAACATTTTAAAAGTTCCTTCTGTATAAATAAGTCCCTATGATTTTTTTTTATTTTCAGAAGTGTAAAGGTAAAGTTACCCTTTAAAGTATTTGGCACATGCAATCTCTTCCCCACAGAGTCACATCAGACTTTTTCAAGCATACTTCTACAAGGATAAATTATAAATGTGGCCCTTAAAGCCCTAGAAATTTGAAAGCAATATTAACAAGAACAAGAATCCGTTATCTTAACGGTGAATATTTTCTAAGGACTCAGGTGAAAGAACAAGTTGAAAGATCTGAAATTAATGTAAAATATATGGAGATTTCCTCTTTTTTCCTGGCTGGATAATGATCACTTATCTGTTGCTCTCAACTGCATTGTTGTTTAATTGCACGGTAGGAACATCACAGAATTACAATTCTAACGGATCTTTCGCCCCCCATTCCCACTGTGTGATTATTAATAATTGTGCTTGACAAGTGATAATGTAAGTTTAACTCTTTCACAGGTATAAAAGTGCAAGTAGAAGTGGACAACAAAATTAGAATGAATCTATTTCTTGTTTTAGGGTTGCTGTCTTTTATTAAAGAGGTTTATGAGTCTGGCAAATAGGAAGTATTCGCACCTAACATGTAAAACGCTTGCAAAATCTTTCCTTCAGCAGATTACATTCAAGGTAAAGTGTATGTGTAAAACTTAGCCCTCAAAATACTCTCTGCCACCATAATACTGAAGGATAGAACTTTTAGACTAACATAACACCCAACATTATGACATTGACATATGTGGAATTTAGCAATTGGCTTCTAGGCCCAACCACTGTTTCATGAGAGGATTTCACATTCTATACCCCATCCCTAAGCAGTTATGTTAATCATAGGGGTAAACTGTAATTGTCATGTAAAGTACAAGGTGGCTAGTAGATAGGCTTTACAAAGCCCCTGTCATTTGCTGCTAAATATGCAAAGTGACAGGCCCTCCCAAATGCCTTTATAACATATCTAACTGCAGGCAATCCATATTTAACATAGTTGAAAATTGGTAATGTTGGTGATTGATCTGTGTGTCTGCTTCAAGAGCAAGTTCAATTTCCAGAGACGTCTGTCATACACAGGTTAGTCAAAGTCTGCCTTGCTGCAGCTTTGTTGTTGTCAGATGCTCGCAGAATTGTTCTGATATGTCATATGCAGAAACTATAATAAATAACTGATGTGCTTTGTGCAAGGAAAGCAATGCTGAATAGGAACTAACACGCCTTCACAGAAGTAAATAAAAAGAATGGGATTGCATCCCACGAATACAATATATAGTGCACTCTGTTAAAGAATAAATCCATCACAAACCCATTAATATGGACAAGCTGAAAAAAATTGCCTTATTTAACTGTGTAAACGATAGTAGTACTACTATTATTTCTTTACACAATCTACCTTCTAACTTCATTGAGTTATTAGACAGTTTAGGGTTTATTTAAATGTAGAAAAATAAGACTATTCTCAATAAATGCATATGTTTCCTTATCTTAAAAAAAAGTTGAATCTGTGTTTCCTTTGAATGCACAATCTTCTGTAGGGTGAAAAAAAATAGAAACAAACGGGATTTGCATTCACATAACTGGATAATTGGATTTGAACACAACTTCAACTTGTTAACTATGCTAAATGAACATTCATTTTCCAATTGGAAGTTGCAACTTACCTGCCTGATTGCAAAAAAAAAAATGCCATCAGGCAGGTAAGTTTATTTTATTGTAAACGACCTACCTGCTTTACTTCTACTTTTCATTTATTCATACAATTTCATACAAATAGAAGAAAAGTACACAAGGCAGAACCCAATACAGGCAGTGTAGCAAAAAATATTGTTTTACAAACATTGATTGAATGGGAAGGGGTACAGAAAAAAAGGGAATAAACCACATCCTGGAAACAGGTTGCTCAATTTAGTTCCATTTCAATAATTTGCTATGTGAACAATGAAATCTCCTCTAGTAAATTAACCTCATTGTACCACTGATGTTGTAATATTAAAGGAATATATACTGTTGCAAGGGATATTTCACTTCGCTTAGTAAAAGAGGTCAAACTCTGCAGATGTGGGCCATCCAATTGTTTGCAAATAAACATCAATTATGGTAAAAATTATCCCCATGTGATACATTTTCAATTGGATAATTCACTTTGCTAAGTAAACAGTTTATATTTCCATGGTAAATCAACACTATTGTGTTGAATTTGTCTACAATTTCAAATTGGACATCATATATTAGGACAATTATTTTTCTGTTGTTCCCTGTCCATGGTGCTGAAACACTATAGCCTGAAAATGATATTGTATCTCTCCCATTCGTATTATGTAGCCCCTCTTCCATTTCTTCTTTTTCAGTTCCCTTACTTTCTGCTCATATTACCTTTCAATCTTTCCATGCCTTGTGTATACTCTCATCTGTAAAGTGAGATTAAGCATTAGTTAATAGCCTTAAAATATTGACAACAATTGATTGTGACCTGATATGTATTCACAAGCTTACAGTTATGTAATGCAGGCCTATGATTGTTATGCTGTAAAACTTAAAGAAAAAAAAACTATTGAAAAGGTATTTAAGTAAAAAAGGGAAAAGACTGTGTTTTTTATTCTTAAATAGCTTACTAATACTTAATACTTGTTTGCCCTTCCTTTGTTTATTTTTTAAAGTATAACATGTGCTATAGCAAATTAAAATGCATTTTTCACTTATCAGCTGTTGGTGAACTGAAATCCAATTGGTTACTGTGGGTTTTTATATTTTCAGTCCAGTTTTTGCTCTTTGCATTGCTGTAATAATTTCTTCTCGTCATTTACATGTGCTTGCTGCAGCCACATGGACCAGTTAGTAGTCCACAGTACATATCAAATCTTTCCCTGCACATTCATTCACTCTGTCATTTAAACTGGGCATTTCTAGGAAAAACCTGCCAGCTTAGTGTAACATAAGAGGTTTTTCATCTGTCACCCATTAACATGCTGCCCTCGCCACACACATCATCCCTAATAATTCCAAATGGAAAGTGTTAAAATTGAGACTCCCCTGACATAGAAAAAGGATATAGAGATGAAAGAGTAATCAATCTCTCATAAATTATATACAGCAGCAGATAAATTATATATTAAAAGCCACAGTAAAATGATCGGGAGGAACGGTAATTTATTCTACTGAATTCTATCAGATTAAATCCCAGGAAAGATCAAACAAAAAGTTATAAAATAGGAATTAAAGGTAATAAAGGCTGCTTGACATGAGATAATTCTGCAAGCTGTAATGCATAATTAAGAGCCCAGAGGTCAGGGGTTAACCTTAACGCTTTGCTGGAGCAACGGCTCCCACTCAGTGAGTTTTCTATGAAGTTTGGGTCACCTGATTGATAGCTGGGATGTGCAATAACAAGCTCAAGTGCCCATAAGACATCCATTTCTGATTCATTTAATTACTGTGCTAAACCAACTGGAGTCAACATTACACAGATGTATATTTCTTTGCTTTATGTGAAGATTATTAAAACCTATTCTTTCCTAAGAAAAAAAAACCCACAATATACAGCAATTCTAGATAAAAATGTTTAATTTAGAGCAAAATCACACTTTTAGTGCAGATCTTTAGTTGTCATTGTCCCTTGAGGCTATAGATTGTATAACTTACTTGAATATCTTAGTCGTCTTTGCCTACTGCAGGGCAGGGATAAGGTTCAGGTTAGTGGCAAATCCTGGGTAGTATGCAAAGTACCTGCAAATCTATTGTGAAATTTGAAAGGACTTATAATGCTCTGCCTGACCATTCAACTGCAGTCAGCAGGGTTAGAATGGCCCGTGACTAGCGGGAGCTTCATATTGGAATAGTCTAAAGGGCTCTAGGTCTGTGTGGATTAAGTATTGGCCAAAAGCTTTGACAGTGAGACAAATGGTGTGCTTTGCAAAGTTTTTAGCTTACATTTTTGTGGGGGTAAGTTTTTGGATTATTGTGTAAAGTGATCAGGTGCATAATTAATTGCAAAGTGCTTTATTAACATAAACAACTTGATCACAAAACCCTTATTAGTATTAATACCCAACACTAACTAATACAGCAACAAGTCATTGTCAGCTAGTAAATTAAACTGCATTGAAATTGAAATAGACAGGAGGTAAAACTAGCTATGCAAATGTGATCTAATTACCCTCCAGTAAAGTGGTCGCCAACCTTTTTGGACCTACAGACCACTAATCTTACAGGCTTTGGACTGCGCATGCGTGGGGAGCCATGTGTCACTTAAAGGGTAAGAAACTTCTCCCCATAGTGATGTCATGATGCCAGAACCTGCCCACTCCAGACATCACACAACCTGCCCACTGCCTTGAGGCTGTGATCTGTAAGGGAGACATGTTCTGCAGCTCTGAATCCCCCTCTGGGGGGCGCACTGGCCAGACCACCAAAATTTTCTTTGCGGACCACCGGTTGGCAACCACTACTCCAGTAACTCCGACATCTGAGAGCTCCATTACCACAAAATTCAAATGTCGGTGTACCCTGGGGTGAGAAAGAATGGTGATCAGTACATGTAATCTTTCCACACAGCATTTTCCAGTGCGCAATAGGTATTGTCTGGCAGGTGTCAGACTCAATCCATACATATTAGATCATTGGCTGATATGGCCAGTCATCTGACCATTTTTGTTGTAACACTCAGCAAGAATAGGAACATGATACTTACCTCACAGTATTATTCCGAAAATGTCTTATTATATTCTGCGTTTAATAAATACCAAGGTTTAAATGAGTTTTTTTTTAATAAAAACTGAGGTGGGTTGGGGACAGGGGAATGCTATCTTTATAGCTCTAGTTTATCAGACAATTTTTTATAAGAAGTACAAATAGAAGTAGAATTTAAATAATTTCATCCCCTTCTCCATATATAAGGCAATCTCAGTATCATTAAATTCTTTGATTAGAGTTTCAACTACCACATGGGATCCTGAAAAGAAGTAGTGAGCATTGCATCTGCTGACTCAGCAAATCCAGCATCTCTTGCAAAGAACAATGGGCCTGGAATAGCAGATCAAGCTTAAGCATTTTATAGAGGGGAAACTTCAGTCTAGAAAATGCAATACAATCCCTTCTAGGAGTCAGGATTTGTCTCCTATAGTATTTCTCTCTCGCTCTCTGTCTCTACATTTATAATATTATAAAAATGATAAGAATGAACTTGATGCTGAGTTACCCAGTTGCTTTGTAGTTTTTCTTGGTACTTAAAGGGAAACTGAAACAGTTTTTAAATACTCACAACTTACCCAGTAATAAATCCCCCCCCCCACAGTGTGTGCTATAACTCCTCCTCTTAGATTGTAAACTCTTCTGGGCAGGGTCTGTGTCTGTCTGTCATTTGCAACCCCTATTTAATGTAGAACACTGCCTAATATATTAGCACTATATAAATATTGTTTATCAATAATAATAATAATAATGGTTTTAGTCAATTTGTTTTACAAAATAAATACAGCTCGTACTGCATTATTTTTCTCATCTTCAGTGCTGCCCTCCCACAGACCTTCTTCTCTGTGTCACCCTGCATTATTTAACTTTGTTGCTCTCTAGGGCAGGGGTTGACAAACTCCGGTCTCTAGGCCAGATATATTCTAGCCGGTAGTTCGTTCTGGCCTAACACCCCCTGGCCGATCCGGCCTAATGCTGGCCGGCAACCCGCGGCTCCAGGGTTGCTGGTGGATCGGCCAGGGGGCGTTAGGAACTACTGGAGCCACTGGAGCTCCGGTGCTGCCCCCTTGCAGTTGCTCCCCTATTTACTGCTGCCGGCGTTTTTACTTCCGAGGGATAGGGAAAGCTCCCTGAAGGTAAATCCCTCTTCTCCGCAATGCATACGGAGGAGAGGGATTTCACTTCAGGGAGTGTTCCCTGGTGGTGGGTTGATCTATTGGGGTGGGTCTGGCCTTGTGTGCTCCCGTCCACCCCATAAATGGCCTAGTGGCCATAAAACTTTGCTGACCCCTGCTCCCGGGAAAAAGGCCTCCTGGACTCTTACATATATCATAACATGGAGCCACTCTCTGTTATTCAGGAGCTGCTCTCTGCTGGAGAAAAATAGGAAAAAGGGGACCTGTGATGTGAAAAGGTATGTATAAAGATCAAAGAAAAAACACATACAGGGGGTGCTTCAGGAATAGACAGGTACATTTGGTTTTAATATAAGGTTTATGTTGAATAAATTGCTTTAATATAGTATATTGAAAACTGCCTAAATTAAGATTACAACATTGAAACAAACAGAATATGGTACAGTTTGTAGGAAAATAGGAAATGATTTACATACTTTACTTTACTTTTACTAAAATTGACCGAAATATGTGACTTTGACATTATAGGCAATTAGGGCTCCCCAGTAAAAACATTTGAATATTAATGTCCAGATTTGTTCTGGTAACAGTTCCATTGTATTCCCCTAATTTGTAACATTCTGAGGAACGATGCAAACAGATCAGAGTCAGTAGAAGGCAAGAAGCAACACTGATCTGGAGCTTGAATTTTCTTGCCAGTAATTAAGCAATAACCACAGATGGTGGAGTGTGTAACTGCCGCTATATGAACTTCCCAGAGGTGATAATCACTATTATAAATCCTCACACTGCAAACACAGTAACAAAATATTTCCTGTGTCTTTAGACTGACACATACTGCCTGTTCTGTGTTGTACGAGCAGACAGAGATCTGATGTTTTTATCTAGAAGGAAAAACGATTATGAGACATATGTGAAGTGGCTTTTGCTGGAACTGGTTTATTAAAACAAAATAAAGATGCTTAGATGTTGCTCTGGAAAGCCAATCGGAGTTTATTCAAAATTTAAAAGTTCACACTTGAAAATTTCTAATTATTAGATAGCTTGCAGTTTAGTTAGCTTTTTATATGCATGTTACCATGGCATGTCATCACTGACCTCTCCTTCTAAAAAGTTTCCTGTCTGGGTGTACTTTATCCATTTCTAACCTTGAACAAATATACCTGCATTCCTGTTCCAAGTCAGTGACTAAAGAAATAGACAGGCAACTGGTTTAGAGAAGAGCCTTATAATATCCAATTCCTTATATTACCATAGGTTGTTTAGGCTGGATACACACAGGCAGATATTTTACCTCTGACTGATGTCCGATCCAATACAACATTCAGATCTGAAGTGAACTAGAAACTGGTGTTGTGCTCCCATGCTTGTTTTCTTTTCCATTCGCAGTCTAAGGAAACCTTGGGGCCCTTTGGTATAAGAAAGTGGCCAGCTAAAGGCTAAATCTCTGTTAGATATCATTATTAGGTGGGACAGAAATAACTCAGTGCTATACATCCAGCATTTTGAAATACAATGCAAAGGTTCACTTTTCCACTGATCATCAATATAGAAGGTCACTTTACTGACCAGAAAGTTGAAGAGACACTATAGGGACCTCCAGGGTCCTTTCTCCGTTGCCCATCAAAGTAAAGAGCCAATAAGATTTTACCATCTGCTATGATCTTATAAATTATTATTTGTTGTCATTGTTAATGTTTCCTAAAAAAGGGGACTGTTCGCTCTGGAGGATAAATAAACTTGGTATATCACTCTCGTTCACATATTTATTTCCATCTACTTTTTCATGATTTAAATAGACCACAAGCTATAATAAAATAATCATTTTTATTTATTATTATACAGTATTTATATAGCCCTGACATATCACACAGTGCTATAAAAAGGCCATAGTCATGTCACTAGTTGTCTATGGTCAATTTTGGGGAGAAGCCAATAAACCTAACTGCATGTTTCTGGAATTTGGGAGGAAACCCATGCAAACACGGGGAGAACCTGCAAACTCCATGCAGATAGTGTCCTGGCTGAGATTCAAACGTGGGACCCAGGGCTGTTGTGCTAACCACTGAGCCACCGTGCTGCCCAATTTTTAATTGGGGTTTCTTAAGACCTAAAAAAAAGTTTTTAAGTATCCCTCTGTGGTAAGCAAAATGCATGAGAAACACTGCATTCAGATATTTCTATAGTAAATTCACTAGTGGAAGCAAAATACAGAATACATTTTTTCTTCACCTTCTAGTTTGAAAAAGTTTCTTGAGCAAGTGGCAGATGTCACTTAGTATGTCACATACCTTTAGAAAAAACCATGGGGGAAGCCCACCCAAAACAGACTATTTTTTTAAGATCTGCATCAACTTTATTTAAAAAATAATGTAAACGCCTCATAAAAGGCTTTATGCTGCTCATTGACAGGTTCACTTTAAAAGATTGTAAATTATAGTAATTTGGCAGCCTGGCTGGAATTGTGACTGAATTTATCAGTTATGCTATATCTGTTGACCCATAAATAAATATATTCTGCTGAGTTGTCAGCCAAGTTTGGAGACTGACTTGGCAAAGGAATGACTTGCTACCCCTTAGTAATTCAGCATACTGATGCATTGTGGGTAACTGCCTAAGGCTGTGCAGTGCATAAAGCATAACACATAAATTAAATGTATATAGCTGTGCTATCTCTTACTGACAATGCTCCATAGTTATAGACAGCTTGGCATTTTAGGAAATAATGCATAAAAACACATTTAGATGACTTATGACATGACATGCATGTCAATGATGCTATTTTTAAAATACAAAGTAAATACATAAAAAATAATGCAATAAATCACATTTCCTTTGGCAGAGTGTTGTATTCTTTTATTCATGCAAATCACATGTTTTCATTATAGGTACCATAGAGTTTACTCCAGTAATTGTATTGGCTTTTCTAGCACAATCCTATTTAATATGGTAACATCAAGCTTTAGGTACCCAAACACAAAAAAAGATCTCGATATCTCTATAGTTTTCAAATGATTTTTTTATAGGTTAAAAAAGGAGGTTAAAAGGTGTTAAACTAGTAATGCATTTCTATAATCCTTTTCAATTTACAATCACATTTACGATTGATATTTTGGCACAATGTCAAAAAAACTTGTTCTGGCAGGGTGGTTAGCCATCATACGAAATTAATAACAAATTATTGTTTTTCAACTAATTTTTTTATACAATATAAAAGTAAAATTGATTAAAATTCAGACCAGTTATGGAACAAGTGAATGGCACAAGAATTCCTCAAGTTGACCACAAGGATTGATTTAATAATGATTGTGATATTAAAAATGACATTAACAACATTTAGACAAGTGTCTTCTGTTTAAATTCTTCATATTTCAGTGCGCATCCTAGTACATGTGTGAGTAGTTCAGCCCCATAAAGTTTTTCAAGGGGGTATAGCAGTAGTGTTGTCAACACAACACTCAATAAACAATGTGATTTTCAAGTTGTTTTATGGAAAAAAATGAAAAACTAATGATGCATTAACTTTTGGGATTGATGTAGGACTTAACATTTACACTTACTTATTTGTTGGCATGGCCTTATCTAGCTTTTACAAATGGTACAGTTAGATTTATTTGTGAGCTCCCCTTCCACTACCTCTGTCAACTAAGTCCAGTAATTTAAAGTTCTCAGCTTTGTTCCTGCCACAGTTCACATTTACGCACAAAATAAAATCCCTGCTGTACATTGTGTGGGCTTACTAGTAAATTTTATCCTTTACAGAGCTCTCGATACAAACATTGATTTTAAAAACACTTATGAGAAAAATAAAGCTGTACTTATAATATTAACCGTTGCCAAGCAGCTGAAGGCCTTTTTTAGGTTTTGATTGTCAAACGCCTTTAAATGATTAGTGTATGTCAATGCTGAATAGTGCAGAGATTTGCAGGAAATCACAGTGTTTTGATATTCAGTGCTAGCCTTGTTCTCTTTTGAATACAAATACATCTGATGCTTCATGGCTTCTTATTGTTCAAAGTATATTTTGAAGAAGTACGGGAGCAGCGGGGATGAAAGGTTTTCTTTCCCGGTGAGGAGAGGTTAGAAAAGGAACGTTAATAGAGAGATCAAGCAGTGTGTAAAAACATAATTCATTCTGGTCTTTCTGTTCAAGTCAATTACCACACTGTCTTTGGACAGCCTGATACTGAGAAGGAATCAGGTAATTATAACAGACTTGTGACATGCACCTGACACCGATTGGTATGTGCAAGGTTTGGAAATCTACTTTTTCTTTCCCCAGGGTTCACCACAGGCACAAAACAAAACTCCTTTAAATCCAATTTGGCAATGAGGATTTTGCAGTAATAATTAGTCTGTTTTTGACGGTTCCAATTACAGAGAATTTGTGCATATTGGTCCCTAAGGACAAACTCTTTTTTTCTGATCATGAATTTGTGATTTTCAGAAGTACACAGTTAGCCAGAACAGCAGTAAGGGGAAAGGATGGGGATGAGGGAAGAATTTTCCTATGCTGCACAGAACTGTGCATATCTATAGATGGTCATATTATTAATAAAATACATTTCATTATGGATGAAACTCTGTTAACTGAGTTTTAGATGGATGTAGGTTGGTAATACCTTTGTGACAGGTCCCCTAGGGTGGTTTGGTGCAGAAGCTTCTTGGTTAGTCAGAAAGCCTGGTTTAGTATTGGTGCATGAGGCACTTGGGTGGCACCATTGCTAATTTTTATATATGGTCAAGGTTATTAGGTTAATATTTGCTCCTTGTGTCCTAATAAAAAGATTTCCCTCACTTCTTCTGGAGACCCAACAGATTTTAGCCTTGTGAGACTGTAACCCACTCTGTACGGCAGATTCAGACACCTTCCTTGGACTTAATCACTGGAATCTCTGCTAGGATTTGGGTGTCTCTTTATGAGTTTTATGGGTCACAATGTGTTTACTGCCCATAAGCGAGGTTTAAAAATAGAAAACTCTGTCATTACTATATAGTGGTAGAACTGCCTGTACAGAATGTCCCAGCATATGGCCATTGCATAAAGGGATTATAGCTGCTGTGAGTTTTCCAGACAGTTTTTATGTAAAGAAAAACAGATAGTCAGTATTTTAAAAACCAATCTTGTTAAACACAATATTATGCTTCGAAACACTAAAAAATGAATAATAATAAAAATAAATGCCCTATACTACGTCAAACCTTTTTACCTTTTACAGTCTTCTCTAGCGACAAAAAAAGGTGGAGAACATTGGTAGTCTGTGTGGGGGAAGGTTGGGGATACCGAAAGCTATACAGTTAGGCAGGATTTACATTAGATTTAAAGGCATTTATCTCATGACAAGTTGTAGGTCTCTGACAAAGGTTTACTTACCTAATACATACCATTAATCTTTCTTATGGGTATAAGATATGGGATATGCCCTAACGGTTACATAAGTTAAAGGGTTGATTAAACCTACCATAGGCCACATTGTACTGAAGGTACAACAGGTTGGTACAAGCAGAAAATGTCAGTTCCCATTCTTAGTGCTGCAAACATTATCACTGTACAGCGCCTAGATAAGTGGAAATCATTTCAGTGTCAGCGTACATGGATGGATCCCTCCCTAATGATATATGGTGCCATTTGCAGCTCTAATCTAGGTAACACAATGAATACTCTATCATCTGACTTGGAATAGTAAATTAACTTAGATAAAACTGTTCTACATCCAATCACAATCATTACAGAAGCCGAGGACGGGGACCGCCAAGCGGGCATTGAAAGTAATTATAAGTAATGAATGCATTAACTTCGGGAAAAGGGACAGCTAGGCATTCTACTCCATCAAAGTGAAATTAGGAGAGTGGAGAGAAAGTGGACGCAGTGGAATTAATTTTATAACCGTTATAAGCGCTTGTTTTTTATCGCGCTCCCCCGGCATGATGGCAAGAGAGGGGGAGCGTGTCTAAAAGCTAGTCGTGCCAGGATTTATGGATTTTACTGGGAGGGGGTGGGTGCTGGAATATGTTAGTGAGTTATGAATTACATTGTCTGGAAGAAGGTTTAAAATATTTAGGCTTGTAATGGGATTTATGAATTAATATTAAACTTCATGTCCTCTTGTGTTCAGTGCTGTGATTGATCAGCGAATCATCTGTTATGGACGTAAGAGCAGCCCTACAATGTGTTTTATGCTAATTTGTAACTTTACCTAAAATGAAAAAAAAACTACATGATTGTGTGGGCTTATAAAAGAAGTCTAGCTTTTATGTTTAAAGGTTTGAGGTTATCACAACTGGGGTTCATTTTTTTTAGAAATAAAATAAAGTCTTACAGAGATAGCGAATGAATTACACACCATGGGCCTGTTATCCTTGTCAATTGCCTTGTATTTGTGCAATCTCTGAACCTGAGCACAAGTTTTTTCCAAAGCTATTATACTTACTCAGACATCTAAGTCATGGTTCCTCTATGGGAATTCCTGTGAAGATTCTGATTTGCTTTAAGTATTCAAAAAGGCTTAGACAGGCTTTCTATTGCACGTCATGGGTTGAGATGTGGTGTCCTCATCCTACTTCTCATATTGCTTAAAGCTTGTTATATATTTTCTCTTACAGGCAGATTCAGAAAGTGTCTAAAAGTCTAAAAGAAGCACCACTGTAATATGTAATCAAATAGGCTTGATTTAGTAAAGCTCTCTAAGACTGAAGAAGATGGTGATACAGAGAACCTGGAACAGATCTAGTCCAGGATTGAAAGAAATATATAAAAGGAGTCTTCATAAAATTTTATTTAGGTTTGAGGGGTAAGAAGGAAGCTATGCAATCTTTTTCTGGTCCTTATTCTTAGAGAAAGCCAATGGTTGCCGAATCAGTGCATGAATTGTCTTCATTTTCTCTTTCTGCATTTTTCAAGTCATCTATCATTAGCCTTGAGATGGAATTCTGAAATATTTATTTGCGGATGGCTTCAGAAAGTTTGTTGGATTTAGCACAGAAGAAAGTATAGAGAGTCAGTTCACTAGAATTTGCATGACTGGGAAATGTCTGTGAATAAACAAGAAGTTGATCTGTGTTGGGTTATCCACCCTATGACCCTTCAACTTGCTGTGCATCCAGTAGAATGTTTGCACTAAACGTTGTTGCCAGGGTACTCTGCTTTTTCCCTGATTGTGTATTGGGTTCACTGGGGCAAAATAAGAAGGCCTACACCAGGGGTTTGCAAACTTTTATGGCCACTAGGCCATTTCAGGGGTGGACGGGAGCACAGTAGGCCGGACTCTGAGTCCCTCCCCAATTGCTCCACCTATCACCAGGGAACACCCCCTGAAGTGAAATCCCTCTCCTCTGTATGCATTGACGAATATGGGTTGCCGGCCGGCATTGGGCCGGATCGGAACGAACTACTGGCTAGGCCGTATCTGGCCGACCCCTGACCTTCACTAAAATCCCTGTTTTGTTCAATTGTTGGTAATATTCTGCTTTGGCAAATCTGAACAAAATGTGCAATGTTTGGGCCCATTTCATGGTTGGCCCAAACTTTAACAACATTAGAATATAACATTTGAGTTCTACATAAAAAAAAAACAAAAGCAGGTAAGTAACAATACTTATGGGCCAAAGGCAATTACTCCCTCTGCTCCTCCTGTAAGTATACCTGAGTCTTTGTATTCTAATTTTTTTTGTTTGTGTACAGTGCAGCTATAGTAGCATGTGAAAATAAATAGATACCCTTGACAGATTCCACTCAAGCAGAGAATCTTAAAATTTCAACATCTCTTCTAGTGAGTGGAGAGCTCAGTGCTAAGCTCATCTGAAGAAAACAAATTTACTGTTTGGACTGCCAGTTTCATTCTGTCATTTCTAATTCTTTTTATTACATTAAAGCTTTGTATAATCCTCTCTCGCTGGGTCATTGTGTCGGCTTAAAAATCATCTTCTTTGGAAATTGAGCCGGTAAAAAAGTCACTTCCTCTTGTTTACTAGACTAGTAGAGTTAATTAGACAGATGTAGACAAACATCGATTTACATTCAGCTACCGGAGAATAAGCAGGGGCCTTACTAAGTACAAGTATTTGTATCTGTAATTGCTGCGTTACATAAACCTATCATTTTAGAATTTTTTTATTTTTTTTGTTGGGGGGGGGGGGGATTTTTCAGCTTGCCTCTGTTTCCTCATTTTTCATAAATTTGAATTTGGACAGACTTTAACATGTTATGTTTGAATAAGACCGTAATAAAAATTATAGTTCCCTGATCAAATGGATTCTTTCCGTAGTCTGCTCCATTGTATGCCTATCAATCAATGTGATACAGTGCAGAAGGCACAGACCAGAGCATGTGAAGCTTCCTAACATGATCTGTTAGCTGATTATCTTTTGAAAATAACACAGGCAAAGTGATAATTAGTTGCTTTTCACATCCCACAATATATCATATCACAATATATTATTGGTTTTAATGGACTTGACAGACTTGGTGAATGTTTCACCTTAAAAAGTCATATGAAAAAAAAAACAATCCTAATACTTCCATCCCCTTACTACAACATATACTCATCTTTTTCCTCCCGTGCGCTATTTATCCACCAAGACAAATACCTGGCACTTCTGGATTTAGGTAAACATGTTACTCACTCTCCCTCCACCATTGCTGTGTTATGTGGGGGTGGGAGAGGAGTCCATTACCCAAGTTAGTTTAATACTTTTTTAAAAACAACATTTATTGTACATGAGTAAATGTTAAATAAATTCACTTATAAATTCAAAAAATTCATTGTAATGAATCAGTGTATGTTTCCGCGAAACACGTCGAACAAGAATAATCTATTGAGATTGTTTTATAAAAGTCAATAACTGTTGTATTTATGACAACAATTCTGTGTTTCATTCATAATCATTGTTGGTTTTACCAGAGATATTTGTATAGTTAATTGTTTAATACCTTAAAAGTCACGTTATTTGCTATTTTTATTTTGTCTGTTGTATTGTTGGAATGTGGCATTGTGTAAGTTGCCAGTAGGGAAAACAATATGTTTAATTGAATTTTTTTTCAACAAAAGTGCAGAATATGTTGGTGCTGGGCGTGGGAAGAAAGCGCACGGGTAAAGGAAAAAGTAGCTATAAATTAATTCTCCAGTGCACATTATATAGAACAACTTTTACAAAAATCTCAGCAGGGATCTAAAGGAATGAATTTGATAAATTACTAATATGGGTAAGTAGTGAGGGCCTTATAATAAAGAACAGCCAAAGATAAAGCAAACAACTAGTACTGGAAAAAGACTGAATATGCTTATTTTTTGTTTTGAGTTCTGACACAGTTGTGTTCTATCAGTTATGCATGCTTTTTGCTTTTAAAAATAAATTTGTACCATTTTATAAATGTTACAAACATCAATTTAAAGACCATGGTCTTGATTTATTAAAACTCTACTATACTGGAGAAGATTGACTATCCTGGGAGAACCTGGGCAATTGAGTAAACCTGAAATTGCTTAAAAGTAATTTCCTATTAGTTGGCCTGGACTTGAGAACCAGTTTTCAAGTTCTTGGTCTTTCTTAGACAAAGCACTTGAAGTATGGGGGTTTTGCAATGAGATACCTCATTTTGTGTTTCGTTTTCAGGATTGTGACAATGATCATAGCTGAATAGACATCACAAAGTATTGTAATGTCAGGAATGACCACAAAGCAGAACTTCATCAGGGCAGGTGGTATTTAGGCATGAGCTAAGCTAAGGCTTGGGTAGTCAGCAGAAAGACATGGGAGTAGAGCAGAACAGACAGGTCTTATCAGTCCAAACAGAGATTTGTGACAATGACAACAGAGCAAGATAGAGAATTAAATATTGCTCCCTACAAAATGCATAGCAAGCAGCAGCTAATCGACAATCCCACATGCAATGTGTCTGTAACAGTGAGAATGTACAAATGGTTTCCTTGTCTTTGCATTTCTCTGTCATTTAGATGCAAATATTATTTATCAAGTTAACAAAATATTGCTAATGCTACATTTGGTAAAATTGTAGGAGACATTGTGGGGGGGAAATCAAGGTGAAAATAAATTGTAAGTTGCAATAAAGTAACAGGGCTACACAATGGTAACATCTGCTCATAAAGTAGAATTATTACTGCTCCAGGCACCAGAGACCCACTTGCACAGAGACATACAACTGTTGAAGGTGTAGTCTGTATAGAAAGCAGCATACAATGTACTAACATCTGGTCATCCTTTGAAACAAGGAAATGGCTCCTGCTGTGAAAGTCTCATCTGACTACAATTTTGCATTGGGCAAAGTTTTCAATATGGAGTGGGGGACTTCAGTTTTTACACTACGCATGTTCCTAAAGATTCTTACAGCAAAACAGTCTGAAAAAAAACAAATGCCCCCGCCATATCCAGTAAGACATACATACTTGATGCTTCTGGGTTTACAGGAACCTGTACCTCATTGTATATGGTAGCATTGGGTTAACCTGTCCATATCCCTTTTTTTAAGCTATGACTGTCAACACATAGCTTACACATGCTTAAACATTTATTTTGCTCCTCCAACCTTTGTTGGAAGGGAAAGCAGTATCCTGTAATTTAAGTATATTTCACTTTTTCTAAAAAAGACTGCTTTCCGGTAAAGCTTTTGATTTGTTATGCATGGGAAGTTTAGTTTAAAATTATTACTGTGTCTCTCTTCTAGTGAATGATCGCTGGAACATCTTCTTGACTAGGGTACTTCAGATGAAGTCATAGCTGCTAAACCTTGACCAATTATTACCACCCACCTTTCACCTGTACCACTAATAAACAACATGACACCGATTGTTGGTAAAAATTGGCCATAGCAGCCCCTTTTATTTAACAATAACACATTTCTTTTAGATAATAAAAGACTATCTTACATAACCAAAAACATCAAAAACCTTTTATGTCTGCCAAGCAGTGGGCAAACACTCCCCCCTTTTAGTCCATGAACGCCCCCACTCCAACCTCTTCTTTTCCAAGCAACTCCGCTCCACTTACCGGCCCCCAGCCGCCCGTACACCGCCTCGGGGACAATTAGCGGGTTCTACCTCCACAACTTGGCCCCCACAACAACCAAGTGTCATGAAAGGCAACCCATAACCGAAGTACCTGTACCCTTATGGGTCCCAACCCCCCGTAAATTCCCCCTTTTTGAACTCTAACTTCCATGGACCTATGATAATAACACGCCTCCGCCAGCTGCTATGACAAAAGATTTTTTGCTTATAAATTAGGCAGGGCGGGTGGGAGGCTTTCAGTCTTCACTCCAAACTGCTGTATCCCCCCCCTCTCTCACCCCCCTTTTATTTCCTTTTTCCCACCAATCCAATCCCTTAATTTTCCCGCACTTTTCTTCTTATTTTTTTTTTTATTAACCCCTGCCTCTATGCCTTCCCTTCCCCCCTGTCATGAGGCCCTCCGCCAAATTGGCTTCAGGCCTACTTTCTAGCTTTACAGCATACTGTCTGTGGGTCACGTTCTGTTACCTCTACCAATGATATCCATAAGACCTTGGAGGATGCTCTGGTGTTCATCTACAGCTCCTAAAAGGGATAAAAGTGATGAATTGATTTCTTACATTGGTGTTCATTGTAGTACTTCCTTTACATTTGTTGTCAGTGGAGGATGGCTTTTTTACACTGTTAGTCAGTGTGGTGCCCCATTACAGTAGATCAATCAGAGAAATGCCCAAGTGGTCAGGGAAATTTCCTTCTTTATGTTGATGGCCATTGATAAGACAACCAAAAAGATCATTGGTGTCACTGGTTCATATCAAGGAAATAGGCATAGAGGCTCAATTGTTTCTGTGGCTTTTGCTGTGCAAATTACCATTAGCCCAATACTATGCATGCATTGTCAGATGAGAGCTCAATCTTCATATTACTTGACCTTTTAGGGCTAGTGTAAACATTATTTTACAATGTTATTGTTTATTGTCCACTTATGTTATTGTCCACTTATTGTTACTTATGACATACTGGTAATGACAGGTATTGAGGAATAAAGCAAAATTTTGGACTTAAATGATATCAAAACCTATGTATTTCAGCCGTACCACATTCATAAAACTTGGGCCCCTAAACAGAGTAAATAGATCTTATAAATTCTGCTTTCATCATCAAGAGAACTGTATCCTAACTCCTTTCATGTGTTGTTTTTGTTGCTCATTACGTTCTAAAATGTCTGTTTGAAATGTGCCGATATTCTCACATTCGCAGACTTATAGATTTTTTCTTGAGCATTTTTAAAAGAAAATCAACAATTTATAAAGCTGCCACAAACATTAAATCTGAGTAATTCATTGCCGATCAATCTAACGCTGAGTCAACGCCGGGAAAAAAAATGAATCAATTTCCTGCCTCATCAATGGGAAACTTTTAAACACAAAAATACATTGAGCTCTTGAAGAAAATAAAATTTGTTATAATGAATAATTTCACAAGTTTTCAAGCTCCGCTATTTTTTTCCTTTCTTTTTTTTGTCATCATCCCTTAGTAAAGGCTTCTGTGAAAATCATTGATAGAACATCACGTATACAACAGCTATTGTTCCATGTCTTACCATAAAATGCACCAATAGGCTTCAGCAAATGCAATAAAATTTTGTAACTGCTGTATTCATGTAATAAAAGTTATATTATTTGCATTGTTATATAGAAGTTTTTTTACAGTCTTTTTCTAAATAAAATTTGGCTTTTTTTTTTTGTTTTGTTTTTTTGGCTCTAGAAACAACAGCACAGTTGTTTTTAGCATCTCACTTGTTTTTTTTTAAGTGAAAAAAAAATGTTCCTTTACAAACTCTGCAATTCAATCTTAACTCTCCTCAGCTAACCCTAAAACTCAACTTTCTCATTAACCAAACTCTTAGCATATTCTCTAAACATAATACTAATAAAACCAAATAACCTCCTAAGACTAAACTCAGGAAGGCTAACTACACAAATGAAAAACATATAAAAGAGTGATTTATCTGGATTTGTATTTCTGTTCACCTGGACATCCCTGTCTGGCTTTTTTTCTGCTGCAGGTCTTATCCCCCCCCCCCTTCCTTCTGTGAGTAGAGAATTAAAGGAGAAGCATTAGACTTAAGCCGCATACACACGTGCAATTCTTGTCGTTGGAAAGGATCTTTCACGATAGAAACCGCACAATGCATGAACGAGTGCTGTACATACAGCACCGTTCTGCTCTATGGAGAGGGGAGCGGGAGGGGACGGAGCGGCACCCCGCTGCGCACTCTCCCCCTTCCCTTGCATTAGGATCGCTCATCGTTCATTGTTCGTGGATCCGCCAGGATCGATCCATGGACAATGAACGACGCGGGCTGTACACACGCCAGATTCTCGCCCGATATCCGGCCGAAGCCGATTATCGGGCGAGAAAAATTTGACGTGTGTACGTAGCTTTAGACTATGTGTACATGCTAGATAACTGAACAATCATTATTTTCTCAGGTAAAAATCTAGCATGTTTACAGTGGTCTCTTTTTCAGGGGGACTACAAAATCAGCAATGAAAAGAAAAGCTTGGGGCTCGGTTTTGGCTAGCTCGGGGCACAGGTTTTCAGGAACTGCTTGGTCCCTTTTTAGGCATTATCATAAAATGAGAGCTTGCTTACTTAAATCCTCAATAGGCCATCACTTAATCGCCAAATTGTCTGCATCAGAACAAAGCAACAGATTTTATTTATTCTTCCCATTCCCAGAAACATGCATTTACAATATTTGCTGAAAGAAATACCTGGTATTTCCAGTTTTGGAAGAGCGTTTGGCTCACTATGTAACACCACTGGGCCAATTAACGCTATCATATGTTTGTCTGTGGCTCTGTTTAAGCCTTAATCTACATGATAGCTGTGTACACGACTTTTCCAAATGCACATGTGTAAACATACACTTTGATTTGCTTTTGACAGCCCATTTATTTAAGTGGGCAGCCCAAAGCATCACATTACACATTCATTTAGTGCAGAGTGATTTTTAAATCCACAGTGCTTAGTAGTGTGCTGCAGTGCTGGTAAATTGTGTTTGGGGAGCCAATAAGAATAGAAAGCCAGTGCACCAATGCATATTTTGTGCAGTGAATGTAAAAATGAGCCCTAGGATACAACTTCAACATAAACTTCTCTGGAAAATGAAGTGCCAAGGGATCAAGAGGAAGTATAATATATAGAGAGAGATAAATTGAGAGATTTAGCAGAAGAAAAGGAAATCACTGGAAACTAAAAAACGATTTTGGCTATACATACATTTTAATAAATATTATTACCTTATTATACTCATAAGAAACCTGCCATTTAATATTTTTATTTACAGTTTAATACTTCGTAATGTAAATAAGACAATTGGCTAAATAAAAAGACATTGGAATGCAGTGACTGATTGGTTGAATTTTCTTCATGATCTGTAAAGTGAAGTCCATTTTATATCTAGTTGTAATGTATTTGGTATTTCAAGTGCCCTTGTAATCAAAGAGATCTGCTCATATATTTGTTACCATACTTATCTATAGTATTTTTTAACCGTAAAAGGAAGGTTTGACTTAATTTTAGATATACTGCTTCTGCAAGCATCTAAACAGTGAGAAACCTTTTCTTGACTTTCAGGGCTAAGGGAAATGTCTTCCATACTTCTGTTAATCGCGGTGGCTCACACGGGAAGGATTCTCAGCTCATTTTGTATGCAGAGTTGCAATCCCACTTTTATCACTACAACAGCTGCCTCGGGCAAAACATTTCATCCTGGGATCCAGCTATGGTGACCTGCAGACTTCCAGCAAAATCTATCTAAGGCTTCGGCAGAACAAGTTCTTCACTGGGAACATAAGGCTTTTTACAGGTATGTTCTAAGTATTTTGCAATGGGGGTATAATGTTGTCATCTGTCCTTTATTCTGCTCTAACACTAGAAATAGAATATAGTGAAAGTCTGTCCTGCTGTTCAGTGACTAATCAGTAACTATCTTTCCTGTAATACATGCAAAAAGCTAGATATACTGTGATTGTATATCAATAAAACAATCGAAGATGCTTTTGCCCCAATGCTTTTTAGCTCATACAAACTGGGGTAAAAATGTTTTTGAGTACAGCCAACAAGTCCTTTAACTTGAGGGCCCTTGAATTTAACTTTGGTAGCCATATGAAAATAGAGCAGATCACACAATGTACCCCTAAGCTCACTGTATGTTACCCACTTCAGACTGGAGGATGAAAAACATCCTGGTATAATCAAACCTAATTCAGAACATTGCTCATGGGATACGTTGCACCTAAAAAACTAATAGCAAAAGAATGGATCAGTGACTTCTAAAATGGGCTATGGTTTGTAACCTCTGTCAGGATTTGGGTCTGTACTGGTGAAATTCACCCTCTCTACTTGTCCTAGTGAGGACTTTCACCATGAATAAAAGTAAAGTAAAGTAAATGGGCTCTTAGATGGAGTGTGAGACTTAAATAAAATGAGTAAAGCCAAGTAGGGAGACACATATGAAGTTTTCATAAATAAGCATGCTAAATTACAATAGTCAATATTCAGATAAACACAGTCTTTTTGATATGATTACGTTTTGGCCAGTATTAACTACTGTGCAAGACTCCCCACCATTGAAAATCCACTTCAAGCTGTCCTCTACTGTTTACTTTCCATGGTGCTTATTTCCCCCTTTTTTTTTTCTCTGCTCTCAAAACCAGACAAAACCCCCTAGTAACAAACCTAATTTAATGGGCTTGGTTTATTTAGGCTCTCCAAGACTGCAGAAGATACACTTTCATTAGTGAAGCTGGGTGACACAGCAAACCTGGAATGGATCTGGTCCAGGATTAAAAACATTTGCTATCAAATAGTTAAGCATTCCATTCCAGGTTTGCTGAATCACCCACCTTCACCAGCCTTGGAGAGCTTTAATAGATCAAGCCCAATGAGGTACAAATATATTTGCGTAGTAACCCACATCAGCAATGACTAGACTAAACTAGAGTTTACTTTGTAATTCCAACCTCCTGACTACCCTGTCACAGCATTTTATTTGTGCAAGGCGATTTCATCATTCATTTCAATTGTGCAAAGGAGATATAAAGGATTTAGTCTGCTCCACCTGATCATAAATCCCAGAATGCAGAGTGGTCTGCATCCTTCTTTCCCTTCACTTTTGTCACAATATATCGTTTGCTGATTAGCCAATGATCCTAATTTACTGATCATTCCATTAAGGAACCCCTAATTCCTTAATTATCTAAGGCAGTTTCATTAGTGATATAGAATATCTGTTGCTTTCATGGCAATTAAATGGATGTTCCCAAACTTTAAAATATATGTGTATATGGAAATCATAATGTACAAGAAGTAATTATTTCTATATTATAGATTATTTTGTTTTCCTGGGGCACTGACTCCTCTCTCCTCCTTACACATAGAGAATGTGGGCACAGAAGCATCCACTGGTATGATGAGGGAGTTTTCCTTCGTACAATTAGGACACATAAAAACTGGTAGTAATCAGTTGGAGTTGGTGTGTTCTTGAATTTAATTCCAGGAATCCCATTCTGTATGACTGACAACCCTGAAATTGTATAATATGCAAAAAGGAAATCAACTATCCCCATACTCATCCATACCCCAAACATGCAACAGACAAGAGCGATTCCAAAGCTTTTGAAATATTATAGAGTTGCAAAGCAAATTATTGTATAAAACAAGCTTTATTTTTTCAGTATAAACATAAGTCGTCAAGATTACAGTCCTGGGTTTTTCAGCCTATCTGGAGTTTAACTTTACATCTGCATGGCTTCTTACTCCATTTTAAACACTAGTTTAAACATTAAACACTAGTCAGAAACTAGTGACAGACGACAATAAATTGCATGCACCTAAAAGCAGAGTTTTAAAGTTTAGTTGAGGAAAGTTTGTAAATATCTACAACATTTAAAACAGCACTTAAGAACTAAATCTTTCAACAATGACAATTACCTATGTGTGTGCCTCTTAGGAGTTCAAGTGCAGCTTAAAAGTGACTGTGTTATCAGTCATTTACAGCACATGGAGCCTTACTAAAGGCTGCTTCCATTGCTCAATGGGATTATTGGATAAGAAGTCATTTGTCTGTAGGAACCTGCCTCTTCCCCGAACCAGTTTTATCAGTTATTATTAAGGATGGCCACAAACAACCAATCCCGTGTTCTGACTAAATACTTGGGCAAGAATAAGGACTTCATCAAAACCAACATCAAAATCATAGGCCATCTCACAGGACATTTTTTGAGGGAATGTCAAGATGACCTGGCTAAATCTTTCTGATTGATGTGAGGGAGGGAAGGTGTAAATCACTCATGTGCTACTTGAGTTTATTAGGCTAATCACACCAGTATACTTGGCAGGTTCTAGCATTACAGATAACAGGCAAGTGTCTTCACACCGTCCCTTCTTACATACACCTATTTATAGAAAGCCCAAATGGCCCCTTAAATCTTAAAACCTGAAAATCCCTTTTTCCTGTAAGACATATATGCATTTTGGTTTATATCCCTTTAAAGAAGGACTTTTTTGATAAAAAACAGAATATTTGTAAAATAAATTGGTGAAAAATGGACACTATTGAGAGCTATTTTACATATTTAGCTGGTAATAAGCATACACCTAACTTTTACCTAATTACCCAACACCATTTCATATTCTGTCATCTCAAGAGCTCATTACAGCATATATTATGCAAACTAAATTTTTTTTTGTCTACAAAAACCCATTTTATGTCCAAATAGTACTAAGCAGATTTTTTTCTGAAAAAAATAATCAGCAATCTGACCTAACACACAAATAGTAGATTCTACTAGATTGTAAGCTCTTCGGGGCAGGGTCCTCTCCCCCTGTATCACTGTCTGTATTAGTCTGTCATTTGCAATCTCTATTTAATGTACAGCGCTGCGTAATATGTTGGCGCTATATAAATTAATAATAATAATAATAATAATTCTGTGAGGTGCTTCTACATACCACTGGCTAGTGAAGATTCCTTTTTCACTTTAAACACAGTAAAAATATCTCTGAAGTTTCTAAAGAAACAATATCATTGTTTTAGTTGGAGACTTTTATTTATGTTATGCCTTATGACAGGTTTACTCTCAATTGCTATGTGCATTGAAATTATCTTTATAGTGCCCTAAGAACAAGGCTGTCCTTGGGCTGTCACAATAGCAAACACAGCAGGGCATTCTTGGATTTGCAGTTCCACAGCAAATGATAATCCACAAGTCCTCAACCTCTGCTTTGGTATATATTTGGTGTTTGAGCAGGAAAAACTCAGCAGCTAGAGAATGAAAACACTAATTAACTTCATTAAGTTTGGTGTCCTCTACTAATGTGTTTTTTACATAGGTGATAAACCTGATTAATTGCATACATAGTGCATATGCATTGTAGTGTGGTGGGTGTCTTATCAGCTCGGCCAGATTGTGCTGTGTACAGCAGAACAGACACATGACGTGTTTATGGGCCCTCCACTCACATTTAATCTGTGATATTATGAATTTATAGAGAATCTGATACGTTTATTGGCACCATTAATAAGACTGTAAAACAAACACATAAAACTGGTGCACCTTGCCTCAGCTGTTTGTGTAATTATGTGCGAACACGTCCTGTGAAGATCAACTGCATACTACACACATTATTATTAAAGTAAATGGCTGCATGATCACCAATATCAGCTTTTTTTAATGGAACAGAGACATCTTTTAATGGAAAGTAGCATCAGAACAAGAAAGAAAGCAAAAAAACAGGCTACTTGTTTTAACCTTGCCCTTTTCTGGTCATTGTTTGCAACTATACTGTTGGGACTCATTCAGTCAGTAACATACTGCATAATCATGTTCTTTGAGTATTCTGTATGTAACAGAAACACATTGGAGTCTGTGGAGTTAAATTGAATAATGGGCAGATATTTCTCACTATCAAGCGTGTAGGAGGGCAATCCTTCCGTACAGAGGGTCCAAAGCTAGTCCGCTACAAGATCTAAAAGTGGGTTAAATTCTTATTTTTCTCCTGAAATCTACTAATTTGCTCAGCTTTTATCACATGTCCAGTGCATTGACTATGCCATCCTTACTTCAAATTGGTGCTACCTGAATGTTACTTTTCTATGCCCCTCCATCCAAGATCATGTAACCAATCCACCAGAATCAGAACAGAAAAACAGCAATAATTCACATGCATGTGCAGATAATCTTTCAACCACTTCATTGATATTAAAGGGATTATGTTCTTACTAAAAGCTGATTTTAGGAATTTGGAGGGTAAGTAGCAGCCATGTGCTGTAAATGACATGTACCTAATTAACTAATCATTAGCAAGTGTGACCACCTCTAGCAAAGTAGATGTTTGGGCAGTATGGTGGTCTGGAATATTCAGGTGTGGGATAACACAATGGCAAGAAAGAGCAAAGACATCTGCAATTATCCTAGAGGAGCAACTGTTGCTGATGATCAACCAGGGAAGGGTTATAGGGCCTTTTCCAAGCACTTTGAAATCCATCCTTTTACAGTGAGAATGTGAATGTGGAGATTGGACATTTGTCAATTTTCCCAGCAATGGACATCCTAGCAGACTCACTCTACTGTCACATAATGCAATGTTCAGAAAAGTTGCAAAAACCCAAGAGCTTCATCTTAGACTCTACAGGCTTCAAGTAAATAGAGCGGTTTATATGGGATCTTAAGATACCAATGTATATGGAAATGTACTGAAGCAATGTTGTAAAGAAAAGGAGGCCAAAATTCCTCCACAATCATATGAGAGACCGACTGGCAAAGTCATACAGGAAAGGACCTAGGAACCAGCTAAGAACTTTATGATTTTTATTATGTCCTGATAAGTAAAACCTGGAAATTGAATGAGAATGTACTTTCTTTTCTCATTACTGTACCTATGAAAGGAAGGGACTTATTTCTACATATTTGTAAATTACCATTGGAATGGGGTTGGCTTAAAATGACTAGGCATAAGCTTTACATTGAGGGTCTATATTGAGACAGTAGCAACATATAGGCTTGATACAAGAATGTTTTTTATATTACTTTATTTAAAATATAAGTAGTATTGCTGTAAAAAACAGCAGATGCATGGCCATGCTATTTATGTTGTTCTCCAGCTCTATAAGCACCGGCATATCTGAGACAGCAGGTAATATGATGAAACTGTGGTATTAAACCTGTCACCAAAATTTTTGCTGATATGTTCTCACATGGCAACAGGTGTTATCTTGCTAAATGTTTGCTTGCAATGGTTAAGGCAGGTGATGAAGAAATTGTGAAAAATAAATAGTGATAGATGGAATGTTTGAGATCCTCCACATGCTCCCTCAGGGTGCATTTACATTGTTAAACTCATTCAGAAACGTCTGCTAGCACAAGATACTTCAAAGGAGTTTGCGTGGAGCTTTGAAGCAGTAATATTATCTGGCAGTGGCAGAATGTGTGGTGGGAATCATAGCATTAATTTCAAACAAACTGCAACCGCGTTAACACACAACTTAAAAAGACAGACGAATCTGGAACCGGTCAGTTTGAGAAATTGAGAAGTGTTAACTCCTCAAAAAAAAGTGATTGCAATTGAACACAGATAAAAACTAAGATCATTTGCTTTGAGAATTAAAAATATTGACTGCCAACATCAAATAACTTAAGAAAAGTCTGTAAAATTAGAGTACACTATTGTAGTAAACTACAATATGTAAGCTGAGCCTGCGAGTATGGAGATATTTTTGTGTGATTTGGGGTTTATGCCAACCTCTAAACCTAGATTACCAAATTAGCTGAATCTGTTTAAAAGTCACACTTTGCATACTAACAAATGTATGAGCAACAAAACTTCTAGTTTATCAACATACATTTCAAATTGAGTCAGAACTATATCAATTGGGTCAGAGCTATACCAATAGTGAGTGAGGACACTGCTACTCATAATGCCCACCCATCACACATATAGCTATTGTATAGTTGGTTGTTAGTTTAATAGGCTAGTATGAAAGTTTTGGGTTATGTATAAGTGTCAGAATGAAGGTTAGAAATTGGCTTCAAAGTAAGATCAGGAAACAGATTTAGGCTTTTAGATCAAGGTGAAGTTTTAGGTTCAGATTTTTAGGGTTGGTCTAATGTCTAGGTTTATGTTAAGCAATCAAGGATAGACTGGAATTACACTCATTTTCAGGGTTAGAGGTTACAGTTAGAGTTGAAAACAAAACTAAACCCTGTTTATAATAACCTGTCATGGTCCCTGCCATCTTCTTCCTTCTTCTCTTGTTTGTTTGGATCATCGGCCATCTTGATTGGCCTGGATGGGATGATATAACTTGTAGTGTGGAGTTCATTCAGTCCCAGCAGCCACATGTGCAGCTAAGTGATCATGACAGTTGAATAGAGCAATCAGGCAGGTGGGTATGCTTTATTGCAGAAGGAACATGGCCTGTGGAACTTTAGGTGATTTTATGTGCAATTCTCTGTGTTATCTGTCTTTGAACACTTTAAATTAAACCCACCAGTATTTATATAATATAAAAAGTCATCATATATGTGACATAACATTTCATTAAATCTTTAAGAAGTTCTAATGAAACATTTATAGATAAAGTATAAAAAAACCCTAAAAAAGTACAGCATTTGCAGTTTATAATAAATCTCCACAGAGAATATGACCCCAGTTTAATAATCAGTCTCATTTTCTTAGAAGTCAGTATATTGCAGATGTTAGGTGAAACACTATAAATAAATAACTTAATGCACTGTTTGGGATAACTTCAAGCTAAAGGATCTGTTTGTAATTGAATTGGCAACGTCTTCAATATTATTCCCAGTAGAAAAGGATTAAGCAAAGATCAATTTGATGCACTTTTTAGTAAGCTTCTCCTAAAACATTACTTTGCTGGTCCAATGCTTTTCTGTCAAAAACAGAATACAAGGGGCATTTTTAGACCTTCCTAGGCAATGAAACATCGGTCACCGATTTCGAGATTCAAGATACTCAGAGTGTATGTGGCTGTCTTAGATTACTACTTTTGCATGTATAAATGAACGGTTTACATCGCTCCAGAACAGCTACAGGTATTCCTCACTTACCGACTTACCAGTTTAATGATTGCTCATACTTACCATTGGCTCTGTGACGGGTTCATTGTACAAAAACTGTACAGTATCAGATGATCAGATGAATAATAATTCAGTGGAAACACTGCAAAATGTTTTAAAATGTAAAGACAAAAAATAAATTATAATTTGATATGATTTTCCTTGGATTTTTATAGCTGTCTGTGGAGATTTCCTCTTATCTGCTGCCCCTGTACAAAAAACTAGGGGTGCAGGCATAAATATTAGACTAAACCTGACCTTCACATTGGGGTTGATTTACTAAAGGAATTTAGGCTGTTCAGTTAGTAATGTAAATTTTTTAGTCTCCAAGGGATTATTCACTTAGTTTACAGGATGAGGTAAATGCAATGTGCAAGAGGATTTTTTGACACATGTTGCATGTAGATATACTTTACAAAGTGAGTTTTCACTGCAAAGTAAATTATCTTTTGAAGATTGTTAAGGGCAGGACCTACACTTTTTGAGTCTGATTTATTAAAGCCGTTCAAGGCTGGAGAAGGCTGGAGAAGCTCCCAAAGCCTGGAGGGGAAACACTTTAATCAGTGAAGCTGGGTGATCCAGCAAACCTGGAATAGAGTTGCTATTTGTTAGCAAATGTTTTGAATCCTGGACCAGATCCATTCCAGGTTTGCAGGATCACCGAACTTCACTGATGAAAGTGTTTCCTCTCCAGCCTTTGAGAGCTTTAATAAATCAGGCCCTTTTAGTTAATCAATTTCATTGACATCAGAAGATTGCAGTATGGTAGCAACATGCTTCATTTTATATAAGTACTGCGGTTTATTTACCTAAGTAGTTTAGGCTGTCCACTTAGCAAAGTAAATTATCACTTTGCATGGAAATTTCCATGTATTTTAGTGAATGAGGTAATAATTCACTCTCCATATTGGTTCATCGCTGTGATGGGAAGTCTAACTGTCCAATAGGATAGCATGGAATGTAAAAGGGGGGGACTTGACAGCAACATGATTAGTAAGAGCGCCACAAGGAACCTTTAAATATATTAAGATTTTCTATTTTATTCTGTTTAAACACAATTTTCTTATTTTGTATACTTGCTATTAAACTACAAACATGGTCATTTTGTTTAGTAGGTAAATTTACATCCCAGTGTTGACAAGTCTCAGGTTTGAATCACAAAAAACTGATGTATTGCTTCAATCAAATCTACTTTATTACAGGCTAATGACTTTACTTGTTCAGTCCGCTCTGGCTTATTGTTCCAGTGGTTTGCAGATTTCATAATCATCTTTGACAGTGATGATTTTTTTTCTTCCACATATTAATATCTCACTAACAATGCCGGTTACTGATAAATGTACCAGAGAATGTAATAAGTCAGGGACTAAAGAATGAATATTAAACTGGATTTGACTATGATCTGTTAAACCCACTTTCTAATTTTCATTTCACTGCGCTGGTAACATATTCATCAGTAGCAAGCTCTGCTTTTGGCCCCAGCATCCCAGAATAATTTTGCAAGTTGTGGAAGGGTAATCAGATGTCAGCGGTAGATAATGCTTACAGTCACTTTCCATATGAGATCCATTTATTCACATTATGGGATCCTTTCACCCTGTGAGCTGCAGACACAGAGATAAGGGAAGCAGCCGGAAAGCATGTAACATTTGGTAAGGTTAGGGGTGTACACAAAGCGATCCATCTTTTTCCAAAGATGCTATATCAGGGGTGTCACACTCTGGCCAGCAACGTCTTTTATTTGACCCCCAAAAGAATCCTAAATAGCTGGCTGTCTCTCCGCTGCATTGAAATAGCACCACTAGTACAATTCCCATCATCACTCGCATTTATAGACCAGCGGGCTCTGTCTATGCGTGGGCCCACATTGGACTGCTTTATAGATGCAAGTAATGCCGGGAATTGTAGTAGCAGTGCTATTCCAATGAAGAGGGAATTACAGTGGCAGGCCACTCGTTTTTAAATACAATTCCCTGTCCCTACTTTGACACCCCATTGCCATCTTCTTTCTTCTTCTCTATCTTGCATCGTGATTAGCTGTGCTGGGATGACGTAAGTCCCATGCAGGCGTACAGGAGTTCATTAGGTCCCAACAGCTGCAGGGAAAGCTGGGATGCGCCGGGTATCCCAGCTTTCTACACTAAGCTGCATGTGTGTTTTGGTGATAACTTGCACTTAACCTTTACTTGAATTTTGTGAGAGCAGTGCTTCTTGTTACAGCATTGGGACTAGAATATTTGATTGTGGTCAAGATGGAAGCTGCCAATTAGAATTCAATAAAACATTACAGTGGGTTATCTGAATATCTGCAGTACATAAAAAGGTAGGCATTTGCAATAAAGTTTGCTCGCAATCTTTTTAACATACAAAGCTACTTTGAAGAGGATTTTTATTTCTTAACAAAATTGGAATTTTGTGTCCGTTCATCACGAACATTTAGTTCAGGATGTCTCTTTTGTCTTCTCCTTCCAGTAAGCGTGTTAGGTCACAGAAGCAGGTATTCTAATGTTTTGGATATCGTCTTTTGTTTCTGTGTAATCATCTTAACTTTAAGATCAAGCAGTGACTTCAATGGCCATTGCTTGGCAATCTATTTGTGATGTTTGCTATCTCTGCAGCGCAGCATAATACATTTCTGCCCCTCCAGCAGATAAGGCAATAATTAATTCTGCTGTGGGATAGATTTTCAGGTTCTCTTTTTCATTCTAATCCTACTGTGTCCCCCACAAGAGAGGTTGAAAGCACTTTGGGATCAGCATATGAATCAAGACTTCAGATCTTTAAGAACAAAAGCTCATACCTGGTCCTGCCCATAGTCTTCAATTTTTTCCTCCTGTCTAAATGAATTAAAAAAAGGGATGGATTCTTTGTAGAAGACATCAACGCCAAAATCTCACTTGTGTGTATTTGACGTGTGCAAAGCTCTGTTGTCATATTGTGAAAGGAACTTTGAGATTGTAACATTCACTTTTCATAGGTTATGCTGTTTTAAGTAGCACAAATGCGGCAAATGGTTTGTGGGCTAGACACTTTGATTTGTTTCCAAACAATTTATATATTTATGTTTAGCCAGTGTATAATTGACATTTTTTTACTTAACTATTCCCCTTCTGTATTTTGGTCATTTATACAGTAAACACACAACTATATTTATATATATATATATATATATATATATTTATTTTATTTTATTTTTTTTGCAGAAATGCTGTATTCCATTTCGAAAAGGGAAGTTATGATACTTGTGGCTTTCATATTAAATACTCTGCAGCCAGACTTGGTTTATTTGTATCTCTCATGCCACTTAGATGCTTTACTCTAATTTTTGTGAGTCGCATATCTTTAAAGCCCAATCTATGCCATCATTGAATAATCTAAAGATGAGAGGAAATAAGCTATAGTGTGGTATGAAAACACATTTGGCTCATGAAACAGGTAATTTGTCCACCACATTCATATGCAGAACTTAACCCTATACTCACCTGTCTCCTTTCCGCCACAGGACGCCAACCTCTTCCTTTTTCTTCTTTTCCTCATTATGATATTCAACCATCTTGATTCACCAGGCCAAGGTGATGTATTTAATGATGAGTTCATTCAATCCTGGCAACCGCAGGGGAAGCCAGGATTGCCAGGTATGCAGGTGACTAATGCTGAGCGGTGCATGTACAGCGCAGCAATTTTGGCTGTTCCATGAAGAGGTCAGATAGGAAAGAATCCTTTTTGCTGAAAAGACACGTACTATATCTGTTAATTATTTGTAACTGTTATTTACAAGAAAAAAAGGTGTTTGCATTTACTTTACTGTTTTTTTTTTTTATAGAGGATTCTACTTTTTTTTGTGGCAATTACCAGTTTTCTGAAACCCTTAGCAGTTTATAGTACAATAGTGTTTTATTAGGCTTATAATTTAATATAATTTACATTTCTTAATTATACTGGTTCCTGAAGGAAACATTGCTTTTTACACTGCACTCTTGTCTGAATGCATGTCTGTAGATTCCAGTTTTATCATCAGTTTTATCAAAAGATGATATGTCAGCAAACAACTTTTCAGGTCAGTCAGTATAGCCTTGTAAAAAACATAGACAGGTCATCCTGCACTGGAGGATATCACCAACCCTTCAAATAATACTGTAGTATCTGTCTTGCTAACTTGAGCTTGCATGGGCCCTATTCATTGCATCAAGTCCATGTTTTAATTAGGGTACCATGGAGGACAAATGAACATAATGAAGTGTTGCTGGCAATATGCAAACGTAGTGGTCCTATGTGCTTGGCAGTATTTTGGATAGGATAAACATAATGTCTATTTTTTACTTTAATTCAAGGGGCCTTACTGTGTATGATCAGATTTAATTAATAGTTATTTGTCTATTCTTCATGTCAATATAAAACAATTGAGTATTTTGATTTTAAAGAGATGAGGTATTCATTAATTACATAACAGATCAATGTAAGTAAAAAAAGCCAACTTACAAATGATTTTTGCTTTCCTAACACCCAGTATTGGCTGTCAAAACTTTGGCTACATGCTTTAAAGGGAATTCAAAAACTTTTGACAGTGTTGGGTTTAATAGGGAAGGGTAAGAAACTCTGCTGGAATCGTCCTAAGAAGAAAATCATGAGATTTCTTTAGATCAGGAGTGCCCAACAGGTAGATCTACCAGTAGATCGCAAAGGTAACGCAAGTAGATCGCGGAGCCAAGCCTTTCAAAATTAACTGTACTGCAAACAGGAGTTATTACGTCCAAGTTTTTATTGTTGGTAGATCATTTTGACTTTTTAAAGGTCATTTTAAAAGTAGCTCGTAAACCAAAAAAGTGTGGGCACCCCTGCTTTAGATGAAGCAATTTTTAGTATGGGTGGGTCATGTTTTTGTTTTGTTTTTATCAAAGATATCCCCCAATATTCTTCCTTTTTGATCAGTGAGACAGGACATAAGTAAAAACCTTTTTTTTTGTGACTGCACACTTAGCAATACAAGCCTAGTAAGCATTTTAACCCCTCTTCTACATTATCCAAAACTCAAAAGTTTTGTCTAGGAAGAAGTTATGTTTGCCCGCTATTTAGTATGCTGTTCTATGAGTTTAAATTCCAGAAATGGTTTGAATGATAAATGCTTTGATATTCTGCCAAGCAAATGAGTTGTTTGTTTTTCTTCAATATGATCCCTGTATTTTGTTTTGACCCCATTCTTTTTGTTCTTTAGTCTTCTGCTCTGTAAGCTCAAGCATTCACATTCTCAAAGGGCATAAATCATGTACAGAACCGCATTAGGAAGTCCCATCTTTGCAGGAATTAAGTATGAAGAACAGCCCAAATATCCTTTAGGAAAACAACTTGAACATTAGATGTCTATGAATCTTTTATGATCACTTAGCAATCCCCTTTTGTTTTATTTTTTTCCCCTTGAAGTGCCGTATAATTATTCCATTTATTCCCTTTCATATTTTGCTTAATCTTGAATTGTATTTCTCATTACCATTTTGGGAGGGGTTAGCGCTTTTTCCTTTGGTATCATTCAATTCCTTTTATGTTTCCCTTGTATAAAATTAATTACATTCTACCTTCAAGCATCACAATTTTTTCCCTCTCTCGGTGTCTCCGTTGCACTAGGCCTGCTTTTAATTAATCTTCTAATACAGGTTTTACAGCCAAATGGGATGATGTTCTGAGCATCAAAGAAACAAAGGCTTTAACAATCCTAAAATGCAAAATGAGCGAAACATGTTGACGTAAGCTCATTTGGATAAGCAAGGCCAGCTGCTTCTTGGACTTCCTCAACTGGTGGTGACCTCCATGTTTTTTTTTAACTGTGATTGGGATGCTTTCCGTCTTTCTTTTGTGCAGATACTTTCACACTTCGATAAACAATGGGTGTAAACAGCAAAGCTGCAAAGCATTTTGAGCATCTGGAAGATGGAGAAATGCTTAGCAGTGATTAAATTAAATTGGACTTAATCCTTCAGCTATCGAGCAAATTTAACTTGGGGATTTAGCTGCATTTAACAGTTGGTGTTGATGTTAAAGAATAGATGTAGTAATTATTTAATGAAGATACACTTTATGGTGCTAAGGACCCAATGCTTTCTGCTCATTTTCCATAAGCTGGCTATTCCAGTAAAGCCTTGATAATTTTTTTTATATTTGTATACCCTGACATGTATTATGGAATCAGAACACTTGAAGAATGTAGATTCATTCATTTCACGTTTCTGCAAAAAAAAAAAAAATCAAGGATAAGACAGTATGGGCCTGATTTAGTAATGCTCTCTAAGACTCGTAAAATCCTGAACCAACATCCAGCTTTGCTGGATCGCCCAGGTTCTCCCTTGATAGTCTTTCTTCACTAGTCTTGCAGAACTTTAATAAAGCAGAACCAATGTTCAAATTTCCAGCATTGGACAGCATACATCCATAAATGTAAATACATTATTACAATTTTTGTTTGGTCAAAGCAAACAGGGAAGAATTATTGAATCAATGAACAATGGAGGAAAAAATATTGAATCACCTACTAATTTAGAAAAGAGAAACATGCAGTTAGACCAAGGAAGACATCAAAGCATCGGAATAGAAAACTCAAAGAAATATGCTTGGGACATAGAAAATCCACAACAAAAGTAATGAAAAACAAATAGGTAGAAACAGGAGTCAATGTTTGTGACTAAACTGTGAGGAGGGAATTGAATTTACATACAGAAAAGCCAAGCACAAACAACCAATAACACCCAAACAAAAGAAAGCAAGGAAACAGTGAGCTAAAATGAACCATTCATGGGCGGTGGTTGATCTGATGAAAGCAAATTTCATTGAGGAATCACTAATCCCCATTGGCCAAGATGATGATATTGGAACTTTTTTTGGTGCAATTCCATTTAAACACATAAAGTAAAACATACGTATAACTGCCTGAAAAACAAGCAAATTTCCACACTCATTGATGGTTTGGGGTTGTGTGTCAGGTAAAGGACCCGTGGGATGGCACATTAATAAAGTGCAGTGATATCGGTAAAAGGCGTGAAGGGTATTTTTTGTGGAAAGGTGATATGCTTGGCTGGTGCAAAGCTAAGGGTTATATTTGGGTTCAAGGTTAGATTTTAATCTTAGACTGAGGTTAAAGTAGACCTAAACTAAAATATTTAATAGACAACACTCAGATGTGAGCATTACAGGAGGCTCTGCACTTCTGGCTATTCCATTGTTTAATGGGGAAAAATGCCACTCTTTTTTTTACCGATTTATTGCATGCTATGTCACCCAATCTCAAGCCTGTTCAGTGCGGGATCGGGTGACAAAGACAGAAGCAGGAAGAAGAGGAAAGAAGATGGTGGCGCCTGGTGCTTCCACCATGCCGGGGCAAAGATGGATAATAGGACGCCGCAGGACCCAATACAGGAAACCTCTGCAGAGATCTAGGGATCTGTGGAAGTAAAGGTGAGTTTTTTTTTTTTTAGTTTAGTACCGCTTTAATTTTTTTGTATTGTTTTTAGTAATAACATGTGGAGCAAGTGGTGGTTCCATACTCCCTGAACAGCTATAAATTGACATATATATATATATATATATATATATATATATAGTTAGTTTTTGTTGGGTTTAAAATTAAAAGGACATTATAAAAATATATTGTTGTTCCTTTAACATAGCAAAAGCTTATTTAAAATGGTCAATACTGAAATAAACTGTTACTTTACTTGCTCAGAACATCAATAAACACCGCCAATACATTTTTATTAGGTTTCACTATCAGCTCTTTGGACATCTTAAGTTCAATACTGTTTCTATTAATACATGGGAACCTAGAATCTAGGTGTTAACACATTCCCTGCTGTGTGAATTCTATTATTTCACCCTTTTATTGTATTTAATGTATTTGTGACCAATGGGAGGAAAGCCGAGTTTTTACAGGAAACCTAAACAGAAACAACTAGAACAAATGAACTCTGCAGATATAGTCTTTTATCAGTGGAGCTGAAATTCAGAGTCCTATTGGCTGTTTAGTGCTGGGGTCTCCTCAACATCCAGAAGAAAGTAAGAAGGCAAGCATGGAGACCTCTGCAGTGCAAGATAACCAGTCTTCTACATCTGGAAACAGAAATGGAGATGGACCCAGATGCAGACTTAGATGAGTATGACTTTTTTCAGGAAATAAACAAAATTAAACACACGGAGAACAGGTTATAAGGGGGGTGAAATTTACCCTGAGGTAGGCTTTAGTATCTGCTCCTTTGTCTACCCTCCTATTTTATTTTGTTGATTGACAGCATATTTTTCAGCAAGGGAGGGCAAATCCCCCCCTATAGAGTAACTGATGGTACAACTTGGTGTAAGTTCTACAGCTCACGGATTCTACTCCTAAAGCTTTGCCTTATTTCCGCTTTAGATTTCAAGTTTTATTAAAGAAGTGATGACACTGAATTATGTTTTCTGTATACAGACATCCGCCAGGTTAAAATTTCTGGTGACCCTATGTAAGGTTCTGTTTAAAAGGTTTCATTTTAAACATATATACACAAGGATGAAAATTTGGAAAAATTAATCTCGTAACACCGTATTAGAAAATCTGTCATAAAAAAACATCACACAAGATGTGATAATTGCACGTACAATAACATTTTAGCTGAGACAGCATAATATACTTCTGGAATGAAATAAACATTGATATGTGGTGTGACATTAAAAATCTCTTTACAGCTAATTAAGCCATTTTTGAGGTAACGCCATTGTTACCTCGCTGATAGATGAGAAATGTCAAATGCCTTGTGCTTTTTTTAAGTATTCTTGAGGCAATTAACAATAGAGATTTGTTGTTATACATTCAAGACAAGGCACTAGACAATTAATTCCACAACACAAGAAATTCTGTTGTGGGTGGAAAATAGGTTACTAAAATACACTGGAGTTTTACTTATATCTGGGGTTCCAGCCCAACAGTAAAAAATAATAATTGGTATTTTTATTATGTTTTCTGGTGGGAAAGGTAATAAATCATATTACTCTAGATCGGTGTTTCTCAACCAATGTTCCGTGGAACCCTAGGGTTCCCCCAGAGGCTACAAGGGGTTCCTTAAGCATTGTGACCTTTGAGTCAATTTAGGTGACACCAATGATCATTTTGGCTATCTGTAAAGGTGACATTCTTCCCAATGACCAGCAATGTGAGTGGCATTCTTTTTTATTTTATATTTGTTCATTTTCTCATTCGCCTGATACATGTCTTTCTACTGAATATCTGTTTTTTTATGTTTATCTGCGTGTAAGAGCACGCAGATATACTATCCCACAATTTGACATTTTATAATTAATTTTAAATGACATATGTAGCAAAATGATTCAACTTATCCACCTAAATTACATATTTCTTTACATGAGTTTTTACTGTCATTTTGTCTCATTAGAAGCCATTGACAAAGCTAAAAGTGCTGACAGATGACTGTTTCACAATCCTGCTAAGTACAAGAATCACTTTGGTGGCGTCTGACAAGTTAAGTCCATAGGCTTTTATAACTGTCTGTTTTACAGGACAGCAATCAAGCTTGGAACTAAAAAATATCTTGAAAATCCTAAAACAATCAAGAGTTTTGCTGTTGTCACCTTGTCAGGCCTACTCATTTTTCAAAGAAGTAAATATTGACACCAATTCACTGATCCTTTAACCTTTCAACCGTTCAGGGAATAGCATCAATGTGGAATTGCCATTATGGAGCAAATTCAATATCCTAGAGGATTAGGTGTCTAAGGTAAAACAAAAGGTAATTGGGAGAGTGAGCATTCTGTCATAGCCATTTGATGCAATACTTGACCTACTTTTGTCAAAAGAGACCTCTATTCTTTTTTTACTTTTTTCCTTTCTTGTTTATCAAATTGTTTTATATATAGAGTATAAAATGTGAAGATATTTGTTTATTATTCTGCTACAATCTAGATTAATAGTTAATATTAACCACCTTGCCGGTATACCCGTACGAAGGTCGGGCAAAAAAAAATGGCTAGGATGGTTAACCCCGTAATTTTGTCACATCCTT